>NC_136064.1:80976422-81278922 GCF_964261635.1 Lissotriton helveticus
TCTGATGAGAGGTATGTGATAGCAGGCAGGGGCTACAGGGAGTCTGCTGAGAGGTATGTGATAGCAGGCAGGGGCTACATGGAGTCTGATGGGAGGTATGTGATAGCAGACAGTGGCTACAGGGAGTCTGATGGGAGGTATGTGATAGCAGGCAGGGGCTACATGAGAGTCTGCTTGGAGGTATGTGATAGCAGGCAGGGGCTACATGGAGTCTGCTGAGAGGTATGTGATAACAGGCAGGGGCTACATGGAGTCTGATGGGAGGTATGTGATAGCAGGCAGGGGCTACAAGAAGTCTGCTGGGAGGTATGTGATAGCAGGCAGGGGCTACATGAGAGTCTGCTGGTAGGTATGTGATAGCAGGCAGGATCTGCATGGAGTCCGCTGAGAGGTATGTGATAACAGGCAGGGGCTACATGGAGTCTGATGGGAGGTATGTGATAACAGGCAGGGGCTACATGGAGTCTGATGGGAGGTATGTGATAGCAGGCAGGGGCTACAAGAAGTCTGCTGGGAGGTATGTGATAGCAGGCAGGGGTTACATGGAGTCTGCTGAGAGGTATGTGATAGCAGGCAGGAGCTGCATGGAGTCTGGTGGGAGGTATGCAATAGCAGGCAGGGGCTACATGGAGTCTGATGGGAGGTATGCAATAGCAGGCAGGGGCTACATGGAGTCTGCTGAGAGGTATGTGATAACAGGCAGGGGCTACATGGAGTCTGATGGGAGGTATGTGATAGCAGGCAGGGGCTACAAGAAGTCTGCTGGGAGGTATGTGATAGCAGGCAGGGGTTACATGGAGTCTGCTGAGAGGTATGTGATAGCAGGCAGGAGCTGCATGGAGTCTGGTGGGAGGTATGCAATAGCAGGCAGGGGCTACATGGAGTCTGATGGGAGGTATGCAATAGCAGGCAGGGGCTACATGGAGTCTGCTGAGAGGTATGTGATAGCAGGCAGGGGCTGCATGGAGTCTTATGGAAGGTATGTGATAGCAGGCAGGGGCTAAATCCAGTCTGATGGGAGGTATGTGATAGCAGGCAGGGGGTACATGGAGTCTGCTGGGAGGTATGTGATAGCAGGCAGGGGCTACATGAGAGTCTGATGGGAGGTATGTGATAGCAGGGAGGGGCTACATGGAGTCTGCTGAGAGGTATGTGATAACAGGCAGGGGCTACAAGAAGTCTGCTGGGAGGTATGTGATAGCAGGCAGGGGCTACATGGAGTCTGCTGAGAGGTATGTGATAACAGGCAGGGGCTACATGGAGTCTGATGGGAGGTATGTGATAGCAGGCAGGGGCTACAAGAAGTCTGCTGGGAGGTATGTGATAGCAGGCAGGGGCTACATGAGAGTCTGCTGGTAGGTTTGTGATAGCAGGCAGGGGTTACATGGAGTCTGCTGAGAGGTATGTGATAGCAGGCAGGAGCTGCATGGAGTCTGGTGGGAGGTATGCAATAGCAGGCAGGGGCTACATGGAGTCTGCTGAGAGGTATGTGATAGCAGGCAGGGGCTACATGGAGTCTGATGGGAGGTATGCAATAGCAGGCAGGGGCTACATGGAGTCTGCTGAGAGGTATGTGATAGCAGGCAGGGGCTACATCCAGTCTGCTGGGAGGTATGTGATAGCAGGCAGGGGGTACATGGAGTCTGTTGGGAGGTATGTGATAGCAGGCAGGAGCTGCATGGAGTCTGCTGAGAGGTATGTGATAGCAGGCAGGAGCTGCATGGAGTCTGGTGGGAGGTATGTGATAGCAGGCAGGGGCTACATGAGAGTCTGATGGGAGGTATGTGATAGCAGGCAGGGGCTACATGAGAGTCTGATGGGAGGTATGTGATAGCAGGCCGGGGCTACATGGAGTCTGATGGGAGGTATGTGATAGCAGGCAGGGGCTACATGAAGTCTGATGGGAGGTATGTGATAGCAGGCAGGGGCTACAGGGAGTCTGATGGGAAGTATGTGATAGCAGGCAGGGGCTACAAGAAGTCTGCTGGGAGGTATGTGATAGCAGGCAGGGGTTACATGGAGTCTGCTGGTAGGTATGTGATAACAGGCAGGGGCTACATGGAGTCTGATGGGAGGTATGTGATAGCAGGCAGGGGCTACATGGAGTCTGCTGGGAGGTATGTGATAGCAGGCAGGGGCTACAAGAAGTCTGCTGGGAGGTATGTGATAGCAGGCAGGGGTTACATGGAGTCTGGTGAGAGGTATGTGATAACAGGCAGGGGCTACATGGAGTCTGATGGGAGGTATGTGATAGCAGGCAGGGGCTACATGGAGTCTGATGGGAGGTACGTGATGGCAGGCAGGGGCTACATGGAGTCTGCTGAGAGGTATGTGATAATGGAGTCTGATGGGAGGTATGTGATAGCAGGCAGGGGCTACATGAGAGTCTGCTGGTAGGTATGTGATAGCAGGCAGGGACAACATGGAGTCTGATCGGAGGTATGTGATAGCAGGCAGGGGCTACATGGAGTCTGTTGGGAGGTATGTGATAGCAGGCAGGGGCTACATGGGAGTCCGGTGGGAGGTATGTGATAGCAGGCAGGGGTTACATGGGAGTCTGATGGGAGGTATGTGATAACAGGCAGGGGCTACATGAGAGTCTGCTTGGAGGTATGTGATAGCAGGCAGGGGCTACATGGAGTCTGATGGGAGGTATGTGATAGCAGGCAGGGGCTACATGGAGTCTGCTGGGAGGTATGTGATAGCAGGCAGGGGCTACAAGAAGTCTGCTGGGAGGTATGTGATAGCAGGCAGGGGCTACATGGAGTCTGCTGAGAGGTATGTGATAGCAGGCAGGGGCTACATGAGAGTCTGCTGGTAGGTATGTGATAGCAGGCAGGGACAACATGGAGTCTGATCGGAGGTATGTGATAACAGGCAGGAGCTACATGGAGTCTGCTGGGAGATATGTGATAACAGGCAGGGGCTACATGGAGTCTGATGGGAGGTATGTGATAGCAGGCAGGGGCTACATGGAGTCTGCTGGGAGGTATGTGATAACAGGCAGGGGCTACATGGAGTCTGATGGGAGGTATGTGATAGCAGGAAGGGGCTACATGGAGTCTGATGGGAGGTATGTGGTAGCAGGCAGGGGCTACATGGAGTCTTATGGGAGGTATGTGGTAGCAGGCAGGGGCTACATGGAGTCTTATGGGAGGTATGTGATAGCAGGCAGGGGCTACATGGAGTCTGATGGGAGGTGTGTGATAGCAGGCAGGGGGTACATGGAGTCTGCTGGGAGGTATGTGATAGCAGGCAGGGGCTACATGGAGTCTGATGGGAGGTGTGTGATAGCAGGCAGGGGCTACATGAGAGTCTGCTGGTAGGTATGTATTAGCAGGCAAGGGTTACATGGAGTCTGCTGAGAGGTATGTGATAACAGGCAGGGGCTACATGGAGTCTGATGGTTGGTATGTGATAGCAGGCAGGGGCTACAAGAAGTCTGCTGGGAGGTATGTGATAGCAGGCAGGGGCTACATGGAGTCTGCTGAGAGGTATGTGATAGCAGGCAGGGACAACATGGAGTCTTATGGGAGGTATGTGATAGCAGGCAGGGGCTACATGAGGGTCTGCTGGTAGGTATGTATTAGCAGGCAGGGGCTAGATGGAGTCTGCTGAGAGGTATGTGATAACAGGCAGGGGCTACATGGAGTCTGATGGTTGGTATGTGATAGCAGGCAGGGGCTACAAGAAGTCTGCTGGGAGGTATGTGATAGCAGGCAGGCGCTACATGGAGTCTGCTGAGAGGTATGTGGTAGCAGGCAGGGACAACATGGAGTCTGATAGGAGGTATATGATAACAGGCAGGAGCTACATGGAGTCTGCTGGGAGGTATGTGATAACAGGCAGGGGCTACATGGAGTCTGCTGGGAGGTATGTGATAACAGGCAGGGGCTACATGGAGTCTTATGGGAGGTATGTGGTAGCAGGCAGGGGCTACAAGAAGTCTGCTGGGAGGTATGTGATAACAGGCAGGGGCTACATGGAGTCTGCTGAGAGGTATGTGATAGCAGGCAGGGGCTACAAGAAGTCTGCTGGGAGGTATGTGATAACAGGCAGGGGCTACATGGAGTCTGCTGAGAGGTATGTGATAACAGGCAGGGGCTACATGGAGTCTGCTGGGAGGTATGTGATAACAGGCAGGGGCTACATGGAGTCTTATGGGAGGTATGTGGTAGCAGGCAAGGACTACATGGAGTCTGATCGTAGGTATGTGATAGCAGGCAGGGGCTACATGGAGTCTGATGGGAGGTGTGTGATAGCAGGCAAGGACTACACGGAGTCTGATCGGAGGTATGTAATAGCAGGCAGGGGCTACAAGAAGTCTGCTGGGAGGTATGTGATAGCAGGCAGGGGCTACATGGAGTCTGCTGAGAGGTATGTGATAGCAGGCAGGGGCTACATGGAGTCTGATGAGAGGTATGTGGTGGTAGGGAGGGGTTACATGGAGTCTGATGGGAGGTATGTGGTGGTAGGGAGGGGTTACATGGAGTCTGATGGGAGGTATGTGGTGGTAGGGAGGGGTTACATGGAGTCTGATGGGAGGTATGTGGTGGTAGGGAGGGGTTACATGGAGTCTGATGGGAGGTATGTGATAGCAGGCAGTGGCTACATGGAGTCTGATGGGAGGTATGTGGTGGTAGGGAGGGGTTACATGGAGTCTGATGGGAGGTATGTGGAGTCTGTTGGGAAGTATGTGGTGGTAGGGAGGGATTACATGGAGTCTGTTGGGAGGTATGTGGTGGTAGGGAGGGGTTACATGGAGTCTGCTGGGAGGTATGTGATAGCAGGCAGGGGCTACATGGAGTCTGCTGAGAGGTATGTGATAGCAGGCAGGGGCTACATGGAGTCTGATGGGAGGTGTGTGATAGCAGGCAGGGGCTACATGGAGTCTGATGAGAGGTATGTGGTGGTAGGGAGGGGTTACATGGAGTCTGATGGGAGGTATGTGGTGGTAGGGAGGGGTTACATGGAGTCTGTTGGGAGGTATGTGGTGGTAGGGAGGGGTTACATGGAGTCTGTTGGGAGGTATGTGGTGGTAGGGAGGGGTTACATGGAGTCTGATGGGAGGTATGTGGTGGTAGGGAGGGGTTACATGGAGTCTGATGGGAGGTATGTGGAGTCTGTTGGGAGGTATGTGGTGGTAGGGAGGGGTTACATGGAGTCTGATGGGAGGTATGTGGTGGTAGGGAGGGGTTACATGGAGTCTGATGGGAGGTATGTGGAGTCTGTTGGGAGGTATGTGGTGGTAGGGAGGGGTTATATGAAAGTCTCCTGGGAGCTTTGTCATAAGAGGTAGGGAGTAAATGAGGGGTATATGAGGTATGTGATGCGAGGTAGGGGACACGTAAAGCTCAGCCTGAAGTATTGGAACCCCGGTAGGCAGCATGTGATGGTTTGCTGGGGGGTACCTGGGGGCCGGGCAGAGGCCCATCTGTTTGTTCATCAGATATACAGAAATAGAAATAGGTTCAAAATATTGAAGAATCCGATTTGTGGAGGAAGTGGTGTATCCTCTGACTGAGGATTTTTCATTGACTGAGAACGATGGATTTGTACCCGGAGAACTTTTCTTTGCACCCAGTGCTATAAATTCAACCTCTTAAAATTTTGAGTCTCCAAGGAGGATCAAAGCGACTGCTGGTGGAGCCCTGGCCCATTGAAATCCATGGAGTGTGAATATTCTGACGGGTGAGAAAGTCTTTCAGGACAGGTTGCCCCAATGAAGTCCATGAAAGGGATTGTTCTTGTTTGGAGGGTGGGGATAAGTCCACAGAGGGTGACAGCTGCCAAATGAGGGGGACTTGAGAGATTTGTGAATAGAGTTAGTTACACTTGATATTTTTTGAGGGGGCGGGGGCTTTGGGTCACATCTTCTGAAAGATCATAATAGAGATCGTTTTATGTGATGTACACAATAAATATCAATCTTTTCTTGATCACTAAAGCAGCTTTTTAGGTCTAGTACCAGATAGTACAATCTGACGGGTTGCCGAATACTTTTTTGAACTTACAGTGGGCTCAGAGCCCCGCCCCCATTCCTTAGCATTGGTTTGCTTTATTGTCACTCTCCTTTACTTGCTTCGTATTCAATAGCTTGCTGTGTTTGTCCCTGCCCTGGAGCATGGCCTTTTTCTGATCCTTTTGATTAGTCGACTTGTATCCTTCCACTGCTCACATTTAGGGAACTACTTTTTTCTTTTACTTTCAGCATTTCATAAGAGTGTGTCAGTTTTTTTGGCAGCGCCCACTAGTATCTTCCCCTGCTGCTTCACCTCTCAAATATGCACCCAAGCTGTTTGCTCCTCTCATCGTCTATCTTGTCTGGAAAATTACAGCCACATAGATTTTTTTGCTGGGGTATGGTTGAAGAGCAGACTTTAAGAGTTGTTTATGTTTTCTCCACTGCAGTCCACATATTGCATGAAAGCACAAAGGCTATATTGGTGCTTGGGAAAGGACGACCTGCTTCACTTACTCAGCTGGCGCCTGAGGCAGAAGGTGTACTTAGCATGTCACTTCTCTTAGAGGCCCATAAATCTGCTTCCGGGGCTACTGCAGAAGACCAAAAGGACTAAGCCTCTAGAAGGTAAATTAGACCCCGGCAAACATTTCCCTTTATATTCTGATAGTACCTTATTCTGTTTAAATTCTATTCAGAGTATTCAGTATTCTGAAATGCATTATGTTTAATTTTTTTAACATTACTTTACAGACAAATTTTGGCAATGTCAGCACCTTGGTACTCGCACAGTGGTGTTGGAAGAATTTCTAACATGGGGGTGCTGGACAACAATGAAACCTCACTAAAGGCACAAAAGTTATGTGATAGTCTGTCTTTGAAAACACAAAGAATGCTGCAAGAAATAAAACATTTAAAGATTGTAAGGGCTCTTTTATAGTTTATTCTCAACCTAAACTCTTTCAAGTTTTATGGGGGTGCTGCAGCACCTCCCACACCCCAAGTTTCAACATCTCTGCTCTTGCATAAGATAGGCAAGACCACTGTTGGCTTTACAATGACTTATTTCTAAAACGTCCAAATCTGGGCAGATAAGAGAAATGGAGCCCAAAATGTTTAAGTGATTTGAGCAAGATCACACAGTATGGTTATAGTTGGAATTAACACTTAGATTTGCTTTTTCTGAGCATGACAGTTTCCAAGGGGCATATTACCAAGGAGTTGCGATAAATATCGCAAAGCTCGCTTAGCGCTGTTATTTTTATCGCCGGCTATCGCTGGATTAAATCGCTGAGATAGCGTTGTATTATCAATGCTTATCTCAAACGTAATAAGAAATCCAGCGATAGCAGGGTTTTCCATGGAACATCGCTGGTTTTCCAGCGATGTTCCATGGAAAACGGCGGTAGGCTTGATAATAAGGACCTGTGGCCTTAGCCGCACAATCCACCCCCCATGTTAGGTATGCCTTAGTCAGGAAATTAACAGACGTTTAATTCCTGCATTAAGGCAGAGTTAGCGCGATTAAAATTCTCGCTGCAACTCGTTGGTCATATCGCGAAGTTGCCTTTGCGATATTTACCCGTGTTGTTTCGACAGCGACGCCTACTTTGCATCTCATTAGCGATGCGATGGTAGGCATGCTGGAAACGGGCACTAAGTATGGAAAACACGCGCTAGCGTGTCCTTGATGATATTGCGATATAATTATTGCCGCTTTTCGTCCAAACACGGACGCTAAAGCGGCGATAATTATATCGCCAGCCCTTGATAATAGGCCCCCAAATTTGTTGCAGAAAGCTCCAGTGGATAGCTTCCTCTCTGTCAGGGCCCCTGGAATTATGTGGTTGTGTGGCTGCGGCGATTTTCGCATAGGTGTATATTTGCCGCATTTGCCCCATAATCCAAGGAAGTAGCCAGAAAATTCAAATATCCCCCCTCTCCCCCCCACTTTGAAATGAAAGCTCTGGTGGCAAAAAGCAAACAAAGCAAGTGAGCCGACCCCTCCCCTTAACTTTCTCTTCGATCCAGACATCTATTCATTCATCCTGTTACCCTTCCATCCACCCACTGATATTCACAATTTCACCTTTACATTCCTACATTCATTAAATTTTTACTGCATCAGTCAATATTTCCCCATTCCATCATCCATCCACTCTACCATTCACCTACCCATCCATTCAATCTGCCATCCATTCACTCTGCCATCCATCCAACCATCTTGCCATCCATCCATCCCTCTGCCATTTATTTATCCATTCACCCTGCCATCCATCATCATCCTTCCATTCACTCTATCATCCTTCCACTCATACATCCACTCTGCCATCTATTTGCTCATCCTTTCACCCACTCATCCATCCATCCCTTTATTCTGCCATCCTATCACCAACTCATCAATCACCCAATCTGCCATCCATTCACTCTGCCATCCATCCAACCATCTTGCCACCTATCCGTCCACTCTGCCATTCGTCTTTATCAATTCACCCTGCCATCCATCAGCATCCTTCCATTCCCTCTGCCATCCCTACTCTCATTCATCCACTATGCCATTCATTTGCTCATCCTTTCACTTACTCATTCACCCATCCCATTATTCTACCATCCTTCACCCACTCACCCATCCATCTATCCATTGATTCATTCATCCATCCATCCACGGGGCCATCCTGCCACCTGTCTATCCACCTATCCATTCACTTATTATTTCACCCATTCATCCCTCTACCCAGACATTCATCCGCCGACTCATCCCTCCATTCCTCTCTTCACCCTGGCTTCTATTCAATATTCCGTCCTTCTTTCTCTTTTCTGTTTACCATCTTTTGTTTGTCCTTGCTCCTGCATACTTTTCTATTGACCCTGAATTCCTCCATGGTGTTAAATATGGGGTTTTGTCTGTTGAGTTGCAGACAAAAGTGGCCCATAAAGTGCCCCACCCCTGCTGTAGCTGCCAAAGCGAGGGGTTCACAACGCCCCAGCCTGCTGCATAATCTCCAGATTAAAAAGAAATGTTGGGGCATATACCAAGCAATAGCGATATATATTGCAAAATGCGCTTAGCGCATTTTTTCTTATCGCTGCCTATCGCTGGATATGTTAGCGGAGAAAACATGCTATTAGCAACGTTTTTCTCCATTGTGCTAAAATATCCAGCGATAGCGGCGAAATGCATGAATATCGCCGAGAATACAGCGATATTCACGCATTAGTGACGTAATGCTCTTAGCTATGTTATCCACCTCCCATTGGATAACATGGCTAAAAACTGGTCTGGGCAGGTGTTAGTATTTGGAGATATTAGCGCTTAGCGCAAATATTTCCATCGCTACGCCTGCCTTGCTAATAGGCGATTGCGACTTTAGCGACTGCTTTCAGTCGCTAACTGGTTGGGTACGCCCACTTTGCATGTCATTAGTGATAAACATCGCTGACATGCAAAGCGGCCCCCAAACCGCTCGCTATCGCCTAAAAGCTGTCGCTAACATCAGTTAGCGACAGCTTGCTAATAGAGCGATAGAATTATCGCCGCTTAGCAGCCGAAAACGGCCGCTAAACTGGCGATAATTGCCTATCGCCACCCTTGATAATATGCCCCTGTGTTTGTTGCTCAAATGGTTGAAAAGTTGTTAAAAAACGAAGTGCCATGTGTTGCCTCGCAGTGGAAGGACCTTTATAAAGCTTGACTGGTCACCTATTGTAGCTTATTCTAACGAGGTACACCTAATTGCCAGACATTGTTGACAAGTTTAAAAATTACTAAATACGAAATAATACTATAACAAAATGTGCTGCATAATGCCGCATAATTTGCCTTTTCGTGCCGCATAATTTACTCAACCCTGTGACATAATTTGCTCCTCCCATGCCGCATAATCCAGTGGCCCTGCTGTCTTCTCATGCCATACCTGCTGCAACACAACCGATATTAAGCCCCTAGGCCTGCCAGCCCCCTGTCTTGTCTTTGCTCCTGTTCTGCGCGTGCCCCAGCCCTCCTGGGAAGCTTGGAGACCCCTTCCCTCCTCTTGTCACCGCCACTCTGCTGGGGTCTGGATCCGCTGACAGCACAGAGAGTATTTTTCCCTATTGTGCCCTCGTGTATGCAAAGAATGCATAACTTGGCCCAGTGACAACGTTCTCATGTGAAAGCGCCTCCCTTGCCAGTGAACCTCAGGAATGCGGGCACTCTAGGAACACAGGGCTGCTAATTGGGTGCAGTGGCCCTCCACGCTTTGGCACCGGCGTGCGCGGGTCTCGGTGCCAGCTGAGGCCCAGCGGACACGGCACGGTCAGGCCCCACTGGCAGCATGGCTCCTGGTACCCAAGGCGCCCCCTCCCAGCCTGCCAGGCGCCAGGGCTGCAGGCTGAAAGGCTCTGCTCTGTCAGCAATGGCGGTGGAGGGGAACGGGACACACGAGAGCGCGCAGAGGGCGCGTGAGGCAGGCAGGACAGGCAGCAGGCACCAGAGGCCTGTACCAGAGGCCCAGTACTGTGCTCCCTGTATTAGGGTACCTGCTTGAAAACAGGGGGGGGGCATATTTACAACAAACTGAAGCAACGTGGCACCGCAAGCCAGCCTGCAGCCCTGTGCTTAAGGAAAGGGGAAACATCCTTTACAACGCAACTTTTACCACGCAGTGCCTTTACGACACAACTTTTACAACGCAAACTATTACAACGCATTGCGCTGGGGGGCGCTCTAGGATAGGGAATAAGTTTAATGTACTATCCAACACCTTCCCTAGTGTCCACGGGACTGGAGTTGGAATAGTAAATTAAACTATTCACTAACCAGCACCCCAAAGCGCTATGCGTTGTAAAGGTTTGCGTTGCAAAAACCGCGTTGTAAAGGCATGCGATGTAAAAGCATGCATTGTAATGTCATACATCCTAAGGAAAGTGCAGGGATGTGTCCTATTTCCAACAATACGATGCAGCCCCGTCCTTTCCTTTGCGTTGGTGCAAAACTGGCTGCCTGGTCCCAACGCAGGCACATTGCACCATGGTGCAAGGGTGTCTGCATTGTAGGATTGATTGTTCTTGTGCAGGACACCTGTTGATCAAAAACAATCCAGAATGCAGAATGCAGCACACATAGAAAGAGGAAACAACAAGAAGAAATAAAGATATTTCTCCTTCTTACACCTCCTCTGGGGAGGCAGAGGCTTCTGATGCATTCTCTGGTTTACAAGTCCTTGTAAAACTGGAAATGCGTCAAAATCCGTAGGTGTTGCGTGGGAACACCCACCGCAATGCCCAAGGAACACCTCTTTGATGCAGAATAAGGCAACGCCGCACTCCTCTGGGGAGGCGTATGTTTTTGTTGCTGCCCCAGATTCATGCAATGTTATAAATCTGGGCCAGTGTCAAAATGTATCGGTCCTGCGATGGAACGCCCACAAAAACACCCATGGCACGCCTCCCTGCCGCAATGTAAGGCAACGCAGCGACTTGCGCTGCATGGCCTTACACCTTCTCTACCAGGCCATGAAAAGCCACACAGGGTGGCTTTGTGTGGCCTTGTAGATATGGGCCTGCACTGTGCACCACCGGAGCGTTAAAAAAAGTGACGCACCGGTGGCGCAAGGCTTGTAAATACGCCCCTGCGTGTGACCTGGAGAAAGGTAATGAAACTACTTTTACATCGAACCCCTGCCTGGCTTGCTAACAACTTCTTGTGGGCATTCTGAAAGCTTCCCTGGGATTGCATCCAGCCCATTCTTTCCAATTGGCTCTGTGGTTTGTAACTCACAGTTGCTTGCTTTCTGTTTGCTGGCTTTATTTATTTTAGGCTGTCCAGATTGAGTTCATCCCTCTCATGGCTCAATACCGGTTTACTGCATTGGTTTACTGTATCCTTCCAAGTACTCACTTTCTGTAAACAGGCCTTTAAATCTTGCTCTTATCTTGTCACATTGGCTGTGCATTCAAAGACAGAGGTCAAATGTCAGACTGTCTCTTTCAAGGAAGCTTGGTGTTCACTTTTCTGTCCCTGACTTCAAAGTGAGAGAAGTAATGTGACAATCTTACCTGGAATCCATGTAACACAATTTCTTGTAAATATATGTTACTAGGGTAGCCATTGACTTAAAATGTGTACCAGTAAAGGGCATGATTTGATGTAAGACTTATTTTTATTTTTCAACATTGCAGGATATATTAACAATTATTGTTTACATTAATAGTCAGTGTGGTCATTAGTGACATAGTGTACCAGAATATACAGTTTAATATCACCCTGCAAAAATGTTACAATCAAAGTATATTCAAGCACATACATAGGTAAATCTAAGTTTACTATACCAAACTACGCCTAGAAGCTATAACACTAAATACAGAAATCAAAGCATCCAAAGGGATAACTCAGAATAAGTAGAAGGATTGGAGCCTTCCAGAAATACTCACATGCCTGATATGTATCCACAAGAAAATTCCACCAGGGTTAACATTCCATACATGAGCATTTGCAAATATCATTTTTCAAATAAAGAAATCCCTATCACTATAGCAATATCAAATTTGGAGGTGTTATGTCCGTATTTTAGCCATGTAAATGCACATACTCCTTTCCATAGTATTTCTCCAAGCTTTCCAGGCTTAAAACTGAAAACTTTTCTTTGCGAGGATGACGCCCAGTGTGCGGTGCAAGAGTGGGTTGCTTTGATGATGGAGATGCTGAAACATAGCTCCTTGGACCAGTCTCCAAGGAAGTTCTTGAAGAGATGATCTGTTACAGAACTATGCTGCCTCATGAAGGTCCTGGCCAGGGAAGAGTGCTTGGAAGTTGTCCTCTAGAAATGGACAAATGGCTGCTATGGCCTCATATCAAACACAAGGAGATGATGGACGGAGCGCTGAAACGTTTCAGATACTCACCCCCAGTCACAGATCTGGGTTGAATCCATCATCATTCTTTAGCTCAGTACGCCACCCCAGTTCAGACATGGCTATATGCAAATCAGTCTTGACCCTGTGCCTCATGGGAACAGTCCAGCCCGAACTGCCAAGCCATGTCTTCCCTGCACCGGAAACAAGCATCCTGGGACCGGTTTCGGGGTAACACCCTTCACCAGCCAGGTTAGCTTGAAACCAGTGGCAAGTGAGCAAGGGACTTCAAAGCAGCATAAACCTAATATCACACCACACTGGGAGCCAATGGAAACAAGTCAAAATGGGGAGGCTACTCTGACATGCATTAGTGGTGCAGCGTAGATGTAATGCAGCCTTATACAGAAAGCAGAAGATACACCATCCTCAACCGCAATCTGCAGCAACTTACAAGAGAATACGTCTCAACAGAACTCATCATGTCCACCCAAACCAGACCAGGGGCATCAGCAGATGGATATCAAGGCTCACCAACACACGCTTACTATTTCCAGTTAATACATCCACTTCATAACCAGCCTCGTATTAACTCAGTTATGTTGCAAGCATCTTGCAAAGACACCAGACACTCCCTGCAAACACATAACACAGTGAATATCAATAATGAAACATCAACTGTAAACCACCTGGATCTCAAGGGTGCAAATACAAGGTACAGCTAATAAAAACATGTTGTTCCCTGGTGGAATCCTGTACATCAGAGGTTGGAGGCAACAGACTCAGTTGGCACTGCCAGGCCATCCCAACAGGAGAATGTGACCATAAATTACCTGCTCAATAGATAACACTGAAGACGGCTGTAATGCCAGAAACCGGTCCTCGGAAGCTTGTTTCCGGTCCAGGGAAGGCATGGCTTGGCAGTTCGGGCTGGACTGTTCCCATGAGGCACAGGGTCAGACTGATTTGCATATGGCCATGTCTGAACTGGGGTGGCAGAGTGGGCTAAAGAACGGTGATGGATTAAATCCAGATCTTTAGACTGGGTGTGAGTGTTTGATTGGTTCAGATGCTCCGTCCATCACCACCCCCTTTTATACCAATAGCTAACACCAGCTCAGAGATACACGGTAAACAAGTCCCACTTTCTTGGATGGACTTCTTCACAAAACAAATTTTACTTCTAGGCAAACTTGAGCCTTCTCCAGCAGACTCTTCCTTGCAGGCTCTTTCTCTGGCTCTCGGCTACCAGCGTCAAGGCACTACTCTAAGTACCATTGGATGCTATTGAAGATTAGTAAAGTAAAATCTTACTTGCAGGCTCCCGTTCTGGCACTCGGCTACCAGTTTCAAGGCACTAGTCAAAGTACCAAGGGATGATGTTGAAGATCAGGAGAGTAAACTCTTCCTTGCAGGCTCTCTCTCTGGCACTCGGCTACCAGCTTCAAGGCACTAGTCAAAGTACCACGAGAAGCTTGTTGAAAATCAGGAAAGTAGACTCTTCATTACAGGCTCTCTCTCTCTGGCACTCGGCTACCAGTTTCAAGGCACTCCTCAAATTACCATGGATGGTGTTGAAGATCAGGAAAGTATTATTATTATTATTATGCGTTCTTATATAGCGCTCGATTACCCGTAGGCATCTCGGCGCTTGCCTTGGGAACCCGTCCTGGCTTTTCCCTGTGAGATACCCATACTGGGCATCCCCAAGGTGAAAGCCAGGCATCCCGCCGCAGGGGGGCCGTAGTGGAGATTAAGCAGGCTGATGCCCAGAGCTGCAGAGTGTGAACCCGTAATTCGAGTAGGCACCGAAACGAGAATTATCGAGTCCGTGGATATGTTGGGCTCAAGACCCTGCCGCGTCGGGAATTGAAACCTGGTCCCGGGTCTGGCCTCTGCTTCAGGGTCTACCTCCTCTAACCAGTGAGCCACACTTCTCCAAGTAAACTCTTCCTTGCAGGCTGACTTTCTATTACTCGGCTACCAACTTCAAGGCCCAGTCAAAGTACCATGGGATGCTTTTTGAAGATCAGGGAAGTAAACTCTTCATTACAGGCTCCCTCTGGCACTCGGCTACCAGCTTCAAGGCACTAGTCAAAGTACCATGGAATGCTGCTTGAAGATCAGGAAGTTGTTTAGTTTGGGTCATTAAAAAGCATAAGGAAAAGTACTCATTCCTGATGAAAATACCTGACACCCAAGAATATTTTATTAAAAGTCAAGTTTGAGTTTCAGTGGAGCCCTGAAGTGAAAAAAAAATCAAGTGAGGGATGTTCACCAGGTTTTAGGTGATTTATATATGTTTCACATATTTTTGTACTCTATTATCCATAAATTAGATGGACTATAGGAGTCAGTTAAGGTTCATCAATCGATGTTTGCCAAAACGGGCTAATTGGAAGTGTATTGAGCGGAGGAACAACACGCTGACGTAACCAGCTTTTGAAAAGTTTATATTAATATGATAAGAATTTAAGGAGTACAGGGGAGTCTTCGACCACATCTGCCTTGGAACTGTGTGTTAACAGCATGTCAATAAATAGAATGTTTAAAACCCAGTGAAAAAGCGCGGCTGATTTTATTGTGTCCAGTAATGACACTAGACACAGGGCTTCCAGGGTCTGTAGGTGCAGCTTTAAACTTTAGTGAATACAATTAATAGGCAAAGTAGAGGCGCTAGAATTGAGGAACTATTCCAGAAACTGATTTATTACCCAATGTATAGGTAATGCAAGTTAAAGCCCTACGTGTTCCCTACATATCCCCCCCATCATGAGATAGAACAACCAACAGCAACACATACCCTTGACCCCCAGAGCAGCGTGTTGCCCGCTGTAAAGCGCTTCAGCGCCTCGACAGGGGGAGTAAGCGCTATGTAGATGTAATTGCAGTAAAATACGAATGTGATGTGACAGTGAGTTGGCATCACAGCAGCATGAGAGGAGTGCTGCATACTTTTCATGTTTTCAGTGCTGGCTCTCTCCAGTGAGACATGAAATGAACTTGAAGCAGTAAACCTGCCAGCCTCAGTGCACTGCTGCTGCTTAGAAGTGGTTTCTCGTTGCCCTTTCTCTGAGTCAACTCTTTCTTGTTTTTCAAGTGTTCTCATAGCTTGAGTATTTCACAAGCCTCCTGCTATTTAAGGGCAGAGCCGCAAAGAGCAAGCCACAGGAAATAACCATTGCTACACTTAAGATTCACATCCTTTGCAAATGAAGACAAGCATTAGCAAAGCCATGGAAGGGCGAGATTTTGATCGATACCTTATCACTATTGATCTAAACCCCGATCTGGTCGACTGAACCTTTGTTGCCTGTCATTGAGGGAAGAAAGTGCATCTCTTACCAAGTTAGTTCACCCAATAAAGGACTCCGCTTCAAAAGATCACAAACAACTTCTAGCTTTCAAAAGTTTATTGTAAGGTTAGGATAAGCTGCAAATACAGGCATCTCAGAATGAGATTCACGAGATACACAGGTCCAACTACATACATGTGCTCTCTGAAAGCCCTCAGACGAGCAACGGAAATTACCAACACAAGTTCTAAGAATAATAAAGCTATCAGCATTGACGCATATTGAGATCTCTCCTTCATTTAAGTTGGAGGAAAAACACACAGGTTAGGCTGTCCCTACCCTGCTCTAGATGGTATCCCTACTTAACCAAGTCTCAACCTAACAAAAGGTGTCAGCAGTGAATGACCCCCAAGGGAAGTCACTCACTCTTAGTCTCTTGGTGAAAACCTATAGTTCTCCAGTCATGACCCCTCTCTGCCTACCCATCCGCTCTCTAAAGGGTCCTCAGGCATCTGCTCTAACTCCACCCAGGGGTGCTGTCCCTAATACAAAACAGTCAATAACATTTGAGACGCCCCTCGTGAGACGCCCCTCACGTGGTGTAGCTTCTGGCTTTTTCCATGCTGCTTTGTATTGGGCCTCATACGTTGGAGTTGACCTTGCTTCTCAGACTCTTCTCCGGCCCGCTGATACCCCTTAAAACATTCCGGAACCCTCCTCCATGTCTGGGCCGTCTTCTGAACAGACCTCTATTCATATTATTTATAATTGGATCCCCCCTTTTCTCTTGCAGACAGACATCTGCAGCCAAGATCCCAACTCTCATAGACTTCCAAAAAGGTTCGCAACATTTCTCGGCCCAGACCAGTGCGTGTAAATCAATGTTAAAACATTTCAGGCCTACAGCATTTCTCATAATGATTATAGCATTCAACTTCTTCATTAATTAAAGCATGTTAATACTTTTATTCTATTATTCAGTAAACACATCTATAAATCATGGCCCATTAATGCAATGACCAAAACATTAGTGCAATCCATATCGTGAAAAGAAACACCTTCCCCTTCCCTTCTAGCTCTGGCCCTGAGGCCTACCACATTCTGCGTTTAACCACATGCCATCTTACATTTTAGCAGCTACACGACATGGATTCAGGAATAATCACATCTAATAAAATCATATAGTGTCACACATTTCTGTATTAGTTCCACTTCTTCTTAAATCTCTACATTAGCTATACATTCAGAATATAATTGCAGATACTACTAGCACTCATGGCATTTCTCCTCATGATTTGTGCTTACTACGGGTAAGTGTGATGCACTCATACATTTAGGTCAGTTTGCGCTCTCTCAGTTCCCCCCTTTGATGACCTCTCGGGGTCATCACTAACATTTAAACTGCAGTTATTGCTAGCATAACTTGTCTCTGCGTTTCCAGAGCCCTCAGACTCCTGTACTGATTATCTTGTATGGCAGCCAATCTCTGCAGCTGCTCTCTTTGGGCCCTTTCTGACCTTTTTGCTCTGTACCATTTGAATACCCTCACCAATCCCCACAATATGATCCCACAGATCAATATTATGATGATAGGTTTTAGTATATACCACACAAAGCTTTTGCCTAGGGTGGAGATCCACCCTCCAACTTCACTCATTCCGTGGCCCACCTTTTCCCAGACATTTTCTCTACTCAAGTCTTCGATCTCCTTGTGAATATCAGTTATGTTCCTAATAACTTTCTCAAGGGGCTTTGAATTGTCTGGAATGTAAGTACAACATTCCTGGACCTTCAAAGCCTTACAGACTCCGCCCTCTTTTGCTAGTAGGACGTCTAACGCAAGACGGTTCTGAAGAACCATAGCCCTTATCGATTGCATCTCTCCTTCTACCAGCATTAAGGACTGAGCAGTGCTGGCAGACAACCTGTCGACGACTGTTGCCAGTCGTCTAATTTTAACATCATTAAGGATTAGTCCCAAAAGAGGGAACACAGCTCCAAAGACATCTCCAACCATTTCTGCATCTCCTATATCTCTCCTTCCCCTCGATGATGTCTTGCCCTCGATGATCTCTAAGTCTTGTGCATGATATATTTTGGGGAAGACAATTGCTAGGTAACATGATCCATACCAGTTGTCAGGTAGTCTCACGTAGGCATTTCTTCCACATACAAAATACACATTTGGAATCACTTGCATTCCCTTCAGGAAATCTTTAGTATAGTACTCTATATTGAAAGCATGTTCACAGCTGACTTCTCCCACGTATACATTTTCGTAATACGTTTTGGCTCGGTGAAGACATAGCTTTCCTCTCTGCGTCTTATCTAAAGCTATTGGACCACTACTACCCTTTCTCTTGTGTGCCTTCTCTTCCTCGGTCCAATCTGTTTTCCATTGTCCTGATTTTTTCAAAATCTTTTGTCTCCTGTAACGATCATCCACCTGCCCTATGAACTTCTTCTCGACTTCTGACACTTTGCATGTCAGGTTATTTCTACGGGCATGTGAAGTATCTAAGGTAATCCAAGGAATGAAGAACTTAGCCAATCTGTCTTCACTCTTCCAGTAGTCCCATTTGTTCATCTGCTTATAATTTGGGACTTCTGGCAACACTGAATCATAGTTGGAGAAATAGTATTCAAAACTATCTCTCCCATAAAATATACTAAGCAATAAGCTACATGTAATGCCATATGTCAGCGGGAGGTGATGATATCTAATGCCTTCATCTACAGACGCCGGCAACTGCATGCAGACGTAACAGTCCTTAACCTCCATGGCATCCACGTATTCATATAAGAGTTTAGCATAAGCATTTGACCTAAAGTCTCCTTGGGACTCATCTACGTGTAACCTGCGGGCTTCTGCAGCTAATAACGCTTTCTCTTGAGTGTTTTCCCTTTTCTCACCAGCAACAGTGGGTGTAAGCGTTTCTACAGATTTCACATCAGTTACCTTCGCCTCTTCCTCATGTCCCTTTACATAAGAAATTGTTACCACTAAAGCTATTAATATTATCACTCCTACTATTAGTGTACCTATTATACATTTAGCTCTGCGGTTCTGGGTGCCGGCTTCCATTTCGTCAGACAATATAGCTCTCTCTTATCTTGGCACAAAGTTCTTTTCTTCTCGTTCCTTTACAGTCTCTTTTTACTCCTTTTGTCTTTAGAATCCACACAACTGGAAGCTGACAACCTTCTTCGCAAAGGTCCTGTAACAGTTCAATAAAGACAACCCTAGCCCTTTTCCATCAACTCAAGGGAAGGTCCCTAATATTCTCTGCTTCCTGGGCGCTAGGTAATCTTCTTGTTCTGCTCGCTTTATTTACAAAGTCCTTTAAGCATCTACTATCAGGTTTGTGCCTGCAGCTTCGATAGCAAAGTTCAGTATTTCCAAACGAAGATTGTGCTCTTCATGGGCTGTTATCGTTGTACCAAAGTCGGGGAATTGCAATTCTGAGAGAAACATGTGTTTTAACTTGCTGAGGCGGGGAGGTCTGGGGAGCATGAATGTTAGTGACCCTTCTTGTTCGACTCCGGGTACCAACAGTCGTATTTCCACGGTGACAATGGGCTCAGAACTGGACACCACCACCGCTCGAATCCTCCCTGTCTCCTGTTTCAAAGACATTTGTCGCCAGATATGTCCACTCAGGGGTGGAGTATCTTCTGCTAGGCACACGCACTCTTCTTGACCTTCTTCGGTCCGGTGCTTCAGCGCCCTGAGCACCTTCTTCCGGGTCTGAGTCTTCTGATATCGGAGGAAGGGTTATCTCTGGAGTTGACCTCAGGCTAGAGCTCCTTCTTTGCGGCCAATTAGCTTCTCCACGTGCCCTTCTACTCCTTCTTCTTCTTGTCTGTTCTCGCTCTCTGTCAGACCTGTCAGTGTCTGACTCGTACTCCCAGCTACTTTCTCCTTCTGTAGCGTCGTCTGTTTCGCTGTTGTACTGACCGTCCTCAGCTTGGTCAGACTCGTTCCCTGCTTCCGCTGGCACCTCTACAGCTTGGCTAGCCCCCTCTATGGCTTCTCGGTCCTCTGCTGGACGTCTATCCGAGAGAGGAGCTGTTTCTTCCAGAGGTGCTGGAACCCTTCGCGTATGTGACGCGTGGATCCAATTGGGCAGGCCTCCCACCTTCACAGCCGTGTTCGCGATCAGGATGATCTGGAAGGGCCCACGCCAACGAACATCCAGGCAGTTTCTTCTCACATGTTTTTTCACCAGGACCCAGTCCCCAGGATACAGGTCATGGCACGGGCCCTGGCACGATGGAACCTCGGCAGCCTGCACCTGAAGGGACACAGAATGAATGGCGTCAGACAGCCCCTTACAATAGTCCAGGATCATATCATCTGTGATATTTAACAGTGCAGTAGTTGGGACAGATGGCAGCCTCATTGCTCTTCCCATTAACACCTCATGTGGTGACAACCCCGTTCTTCTGTCTGGGGTACTACGAAGGCTCATGAGGACCAATGGCAGGGCGTCAGGCCAACTCAGGGTCGTTGAGGAACACACTTTTGCAATTCTGGCTTTGATCGTGCCATTGATCTGCTCCACAATTCCTGAGGCTTCTGGTCGGTAACTGCAATGCAATTTCTGATCTATGTTCAGAGCCGCACAAATCATCTTCACAAGCTCGCTGTTGAAATGCGTTCCCCTATCTGATTCCAAAGAGGCCGGCACCCCGAAGCGCGGAATGAGTTCCCTAAGCAGTAACTTGGCCACTGTGAGGGTGTCGCACCTACGTGTAGGGTATGCCTCAACCCATCTGGAGAATACACAAACAACCACCAGGACATAGCGGAGGCGGTTGCACCTCGGCATTTCAATGAAATCTATCTGCATTCGATTGAATGGACCTCCAGACCTTCCTATGTGGCTCAGTGCAACTGGTGTTCTTTTCCCTACGTTCAGCTGCTGACAGGTCACACAACGCTGGCACACTGCTTCTGCTGCTATTCTAAACTTAGGATTGTACCAGGTCTGTCTAAACACTCTCAGCATAGCGTCTCTCCCTAGGTGTACGGGACCATGTATGTGTCTGGCCATTGGGCTCACCATCTCATTGGGCAACACTGCTCTGCCATCTGCTGAGACCCAAAAATGGGACTCACCCACTACACATCCTGCCTTTTCCCATGTTTCTTTTTCAAAATCAGGAGCATTTTCTTGCATGTTTGTCAGTTCGTCCCAAGTATCAACAGTTTCCAATATCATGGCTAATTCAGTCCTTACATTTATTCCACCCACTTCCACCTCTGTGAAAGAGTACCCTTGTTCCGCGCAATACCGCGCGACTTCGTCGGCATATCTATTGCCTTGCGAGACGAAGTCCACATTTCTGGTATGTGCGGTGCACTTTACAACTGCGATACCTGCTGGACATTGCAACGCCTCTAACAACAGGCGCACAAACTCTCCATTGCGAATGGGAGAGCCTGAAGAGGTCATGAACCCTCTTTGAGACCATAACTGCCCGTAATCATGAACCACCCCATAACCATATTGGCTGTCGGTGTATATGGTGACTCGAATTTGATTGCTTGCCAAGCAAGCACGTGTCAAGGCAATAATCTCGGCTACCTGAGCGGAGTGTACTCCTTCCAGGCACCCAGCTTCCACAACTCCAGTAATTGTACAAACAGCGTAAGCTGCTCTCAACTGCCCAACTTCGTCTCTTACACATGAGCCATCGACAAAGAAAATTTCGTCTGGGTCGGTCAGTGGCTCATCTACGATGTCGGGTCTGGGTTTGGTGCATAGTTCAGTCACATCGAGGCAGTCATGGTCTGTACATTCATCATCATCCTCGATATCATTTGGGAGTGGCATCAAGGTGGCAGGGTTCAAAACAGAGCATCTCCTGAGGGTCACATTCTCTGCAGCAAGAATAACTTGCTCATAGCGCGTGAGCCTGCTGTTGGTCAGATGCTGTGTTTTGGTCCTGGTCATCAACAGTTCAACAGAATGGGGCACGTACACCTCTAACGGGTGCCCCATGACGATATTTTCACATCTCTCAATGCTGACACCCGTTGCAGCAACGGATTTGAGACATCCGGGCAACGCTGCGGCTACTGGGTCTAAAGTAGCCGAGAAATAAGCAACCGGTCTACGGGCATTCCCATGGATTTGGACTAACACAGACAACGCGCAACCTTCTCTCTCACAACAGTAAAGCAAGAATGGTTTATTGTAATCAGGCATTCCCAATGCCGGAGCACGACACAGGTCCTCTCGCAGCTGTAGGAATGCCATCAAACAGTCTTTGTCCCATGGTACCGGATCGCTCACCTCCTTATGCGTCAGTTTTTGCAAGGGCTTTGCTTTCAGTGAAAAGTTCGCGATCCACTGTCGGCAATAACCCACCATCCCTAGGAACATCCTGACCTCTCTCTGTGTCTTAGGCGCATTCATTTTCATGATCGCCTCTATCCTGTCTGGTGACACCTTTCGTTTGCCTTTCTCTATTCGGTGTCCCAAGTACTGCACTTCTGTCAGGCAGTACTGCAACTTTCCCGGGGACACCTTGTGCCCATTGGCAGCTAGGTGATTTAACAAAGCAATGGAGTCCTCCCTGCAAGCTTCTTCTGTTTCTGACGCCACGAGGAGGTCGTCTATGTACTGGACCAGAACTGACTTCTGGGGCAGCACTAGACTTTCAAGATTTTTCTTCAAAAGCTGGTTGAAGATCGATGGGCTTTCTGTATACCCCTGAGGAATACGACACCATGTTAGGACGCGACCTTCCAGCTTAAATGCGAAAAGAAAATGGCTTTCTTCGTCCAGAGGGATCGAAAAGAAAGCCTGACAAAGATCAATCACAGTGAACCACTCAGCTTGGAATGGAATCTGAAACAGTATCACTGATGGATTCGGTACCACTGGACAACACGAAACGACTATGTTATTAATCTTTCGGAGGTCCTGCACTATCCGGAATTTCCCATTTGGTTTCTGCAGACCCATAATCGGGGAGTTGCATGGACTACCCACGATTTCTTTCAGTATTCCCTGTTTAATCATGGACTCGATCACGGGTTTTATGCCTGCAATCGTTTCTGGAGTCAATTTATATTGGGGTGTTCTTGGGAACTCAGCATGCGGTTTCACTACAATTTTCACTGGGTCCACCCCTTTGACCAATCCAATCTCTTCCCCAGTGAAGTCCCATACTTCTGGTGCCACTGTCTCTCTCAAGTCCCAGGGGAGCTCATCTACTGTCAAAGTAGGGTACAGCTCCACGCATATTCTTGAGTTTGCAACTTTGAAGTCTGCGTCATCATCATTGGTCAATACCTCCACTCCCTGAGGTGTACAGTATATTGTACAATTCAATTTACACAACAGGTCTCTGCCTAGCAGACACACAGGACTTGAATCGCAAACCACAAACTGGTGCTCATCGCTGTACTTCCCTATTTTCACCTGTACCGGTTCTGTCAATTGGCTGGTTATTCTCCTGTTTGCGACCCCCACCACTTGTATGGTCTCTCCAGACATGGGCAGGTCTGGAACTGCAGCTGATCTGATCGTGGATCTAGTGGCTCCTGTGTCCACCAGAAATGTCGTGGGGCACCCTGCTACTTCTGCTTCGACATAGGGTCCCCTCTGGTCCACCTCTAAGGCTGCCCCGAGGGTGCAGTCTTCTCTTTCCACTCTCTGTCCGGTTAATGGGTCCACATAATAGCACTCTTCTCCTTCTACAAACAGGGGCATCTGTCTATAGGTCTTACCCATAGTCCCTACTCGGGGAGGTTGCGGGAACTGGGCTCGGGGAGGAGCCCCCCCCCCTTTGAGCACCTTTCCCTGGTATGGCGTCACCCCTCTTGTAGGCGCGCTCTGGACCTCTTCCTCCTCTATCTCCTGTTCTCCTATCTCTACATTGTAGGGACACTCGCGTTTCCAATGTCCCACCTCGTTACACTGGTGGCACCTAGTCGTTTTCTTCAAGGCAGCTATGTCTATTCTGGGTCTAAAGGTGGAACTCTCCTCATTGCCCTTGTTCTGACTGTACTGCTTCTTTCCTCCTGTACCTGTTCCTTGCTGCTGTTGCTGCTGTCCCCCCTTCCCTGCTGCCTGCATCTGTACCACCATCAATTTTTCTTTTAGTTTCTTAGCCTTGGAGTCTATCTCATCACAGCAGTACCTGGCATATCTCAGTATTTCGTCTAGGGGTTTATTTTGCCAACAAATCAAGTGTTGCTGAATCATTAAACTAATATCCGGTCTCAGTCCCAGGACGAACTTGGACACAAATTGCCCTATGTCTTTTGGATCCATTACATCCAGACCGCTATACTGTTTAAACGCCTTCAGCAATCTCTCGTAATATTCGTGGACTGTCTCTTTGGGTTCCTGTCTAGTTCGGTCTATTCTGACCCAATCTATGTCTTGCATTGGCACTTTCTCTTTCAGCCAAGTCATCACTCTCTCGAATTTTGCCATCACAATCTCGGACGGCCCATTAGTCTTAGCATCTCTCTCCGGCTCCGTTGTGGGCCACTCAGCGCTAACCTTGCATGCTGTCCACAGATCTCCTGGTACTACAATGTCAAACAGCGTGTTCAGATCTATCCATAGGACCTTTGAGATTTTTACAAATCTCTCAACTTGCTTGTACCACTCCACTGGGTTTTCCCGCAATTTGGGGAAGGAGGTGGTAAAAGCAGCTAAATCTCCCCTACTCCAAGGGACATGCACATAGTTCCCATTTGCGACTTCGCGCAAAGGGTATGCTCCTATTCCCTGCAGCCTTCCTGGTGTCGTACCAAGCGTGCTTCTCCTGACGGTCCCTTTCTTGGACCACCTCTCTTCCCACTTATCTAGTGCCCTCCATGTCCTTATTCCAGTGATCAGTTCCCTTATGTGCGTTTTCAGCCCGATCGTTCTCCTCTCATCTAGGTCTCGATCTGTGTAATGTAGCCTGTGGTTACCCTGTAATGCTTTGGTTCTTGACAGGTCCACCATATATTTGCCTGCTAGTTCGACTAACTTCTCATGGATTGCTCTCGCCTTTCGAGTGATGTCCTTTGCCATATACAGTATTTCATCCTGCTCATACATTTCCATTCTTTCTAAAGGCAGGGTACCATCTACCATGTCATCCAGGTCTGACCTTAAGCTGGCGACATCGAGTCTCTTGGCTTTTATCTCAGCTCGCAATATGTCTTTCGAAGGGGGCTCACTGGTCTCCCTACCATCCCAACTCCGAGCTCTACGTTTGGGCTCGGGAGAGTTAATGAGTGCTCTCCCTTGCTCCCATCTCTCCAGGTCCCATGCTCGGCCATCCGATCTTGGAAGGTGATGGAACACGGGCCTGTTACCCCCACTCTTGCTCTGCCCACTCTCTCCTTCTTCTCTCCTTTCACCGTACGCCTCTCTGTTATTTTCCCTTTGGTTGCTACTCTCCCTTTGCCTAGTATCGCTCAGTATCCGATACGATCCTTCCTGGTTCCCCATATTCCCTGGGCTGCGCTCGTGTCCGTCATCACAGGGACTATGGTGCGACCTCTCACAACTCCCATTCTGTTCTCTGGTGCCGGGCACACAGTGGGTACACTTAAAGCTGTTTCTGTACTCTTGCGTTCTCCTCTCCCCTTCACTGAGTATTGGGCGCGCCACCCCTCCACTCCCGGGGCCCCCGTTTTCCAGGTCCGTTCTATCTCCACTCCGGGCCCAATGGGTGACTCCCCTACTATCTCTCTCTCTCCAGTCCCACTCCGGGCTGCTCTCCCCAGCCCCGCAGTGAGTCCGAGCTCTGCTGTCCTGACTTTCCCTTCCAGCTTCCGCAGCTATGATGCTCTTGTGAGCCTCCACTGCCTCATCCCACTTCTTCATGTACTCATTTAGCTCTTGAAAGGATTTTCGTCCAGATCCCCTCATATCCACTGGCCATCTAGGGCCCCCAGGATCCCCTCCTGGATCCCCTGCTGTGTGCACCGGGGTGCTCCACTCTCTTGGTATCGGCATCTGACTTGGGAAATTGATCGTATCGTTCCTCCTTGCCGTCTCTGCTCTTTCTCCATCCTTCCGTACCCGTTCTTCCCCTCTTGCTCTCTCTGGGTCATATATCGATATTATAGGACCTATGGTAACAGGTACCTGTAGTGCATCTGGTAATGCGTAGGATGTGGCGCACTCCGTTTCCGGCGCTCTTTGTACCACAAACCTCCCGACTACCTGTTGCACCTGACTAGGCTGGGACAGCTCTTTCTTTGCCTCAGGATCCCACTCTGAACTGGGAAGCGGTCCATGCTCTCCTGCATTGCCCCCCTTTTCTCTTTCACTATGCTCGACCTCTCCCCCTGCTCTATTATACGGGGGTGGCCTGTCTGTCAATAATCTGTTTATCAGGCTGTCCTCTGTTTCGCTCTCATCATCTTCTTCTAGGGGGCTTTTATTTCCGGGCACCTCTAACACTGGGTACAGTTTATTGACTTCCATGTTATGCACTCTCCATCTTTTAGCATCCGCATCCCATCTGGCATCCTGTACTGCCCTTACCGATCGTTTCACCCTTTCTTGTCGTCTGTTCATATTCTTTACATGCGCTGCCCTAATCCATGCATCAAGGGCTTCAAACTGAGTCGGTCTAGGCAAGGGTCTCATTGAGGTCATGACTGATTTTAATCGATGTAACACCTCTAATCTGAACGTCCCGTACTTCGGGAACGTCAGTTCCTCATTTCCTTCCGTAATCTTACTCCACTCTGTTATCCAAAGGATCGTATGCAGCCCAACATTCACTGCCATGTAACGAGCCGGCGTACCCTCCGGCGGGGCTTCTTCCCCTTCATCCGATCCCCGCTTCTCTTTTTTAAACGCCGCTCTCAGCCATTTAAAACACTTCATAATTATACGCACAATATCCAGCCTCGCTACTCTGTTTACTTCCTGATGACAATCCACCAATCCTAGCGCGGCTTTGCTACCTTGGCCTATCGCAGCGCGGTCTTTCTCCGGTCGGCCAATCCCAGCTCAACACTTTCTGACGTCTTTGCTAGCTGGCCTATCACAGCGCGGTCTTTCTCCGGTCGGCCAATCACAGCGCGACACTTCCTGACGTCACTTTTCTCCGCTTCGCAGCAGCACCCCTCCTTTCTCAACTCGTCTCCCGGTCATGCATGCGTCCCATTCATACACCGAAAAATGACTACTTCCGACCAAGCGGTCACTTCCCTCGACTGTACGTCCACAGTCTATATGTAATTGTCAACACAACTGACGAAATGTCTATCGTCTCTCTGATAGGTTGCTTACACACACAGTAACCTCCGACCAGCGTCCGTTACTCACGCACTCACTCTTACGTTCCCCCTATCTCGGTCTTTCGGGTGATCAATGGTACCTCATGACCCCCTTCACACTAGTTGACAATTACTCTGGGTGTCCGATACACCCGAACCACTTAAGCTCTCCTTGAACTTAAGATTTCCACCGGTTGCGCGCGCTCACAACCTGTTCCACAGTCACTCTACAGACATTCAACTCCGCCAGACATTACAACATAGATACAATACAAAAACACCGCAATCTAACACGCATGACCCTTTATACTCACTCTCGACCGATACTGCTGCTTTTTCTGTCTCACGTCATCCGGATCTTCTTCGGCGGGCGATTCTTCCGATCATCGATCTCTAGGGGCCTTGGGGTAAGCTAACCTGGCCTAGGTCACCGTCCTCAAGAAGGCAACCATCCTCTATAGCTACCAACTGGAAGGGCGAGATTTTGATCGATACCTTATCACTATTGATCTAAACCCCGATCTGGTCGACTGAACCTTTGTTGCCTGTCATTGAGGGAAGAAAGTGCATCTCTTACCAAGTTAGTTCACCCAATAAAGGACTCCGCTTCAAAAGATCACAAACAACTTCTAGCTTTCAAAAGTTTATTGTAAGGTTAGGATAAGCTGCAAATACAGGCATCTCAGAATGAGATTCACGAGATACACAGGTCCAACTACATACATGTGCTCTCTGAAAGCCCTCAGACGAGCAACGGAAATTACCAACACAAGTTCTAAGAATAATAAAGCTATCAGCATTGACGCATATTGAGATCTCTCCTTCATTTAAGTTGGAGGAAAAACACACAGGTTAGGCTGTCCCTACCCTGCTCTAGATGGTATCCCTACTTAACCAAGTCTCAACCTAACAAAAGGTGTCAGCAGTGAATGACCCCCAAGGGAAGTCACTCACTCTTAGTCTCTTGGTGAAAACCTATAGTTCTCCAGTCATGACCCCTCTCTGCCTACCCATCCGCTCTCTAAAGGGTCCTCAGGCATCTGCTCTAACTCCACCCAGGGGTGCTGTCCCTAATACAAAACAGTCAATAACATTTGAGACGCCCCTCGTGAGACGCCCCTCACGTGGTGTAGCTTCTGGCTTTTTCCATGCTGCTTTGTATTGGGCCTCATACGTTGGAGTTGACCTTGCTTCTCAGACTCTTCTCCGGCCCGCTGATACCCCTTAAAACATTCCGGAACCCTCCTCCATGTCTGGGCCGTCTTCTGAACAGACCTCTATTCATATTATTTATAATTGGATCCCCCCTTTTCTCTTGCAGACAGACATCTGCAGCCAAGATCCCAACTCTCATAGACTTCCAAAAAGGTTCGCAACATTTCTCGGCCCAGACCAGTGCGTGTAAATCAATGTTAAAACATTTCAGGCCTACAGCATTTCTCATAATGATTATAGCATTCAACTTCTTCATTAATTAAAGCATGTTAATACTTTTATTCTATTATTCAGTAAACACATCTATAAATCATGGCCCATTAATGCAATGACCAAAACATTAGTGCAATCCATATCGTGAAAAGAAACACCTTCCCCTTCCCTTCTAGCTCTGGCCCTGAGGCCTACCACATTCTGCGTTTAACCACATGCCATCTTACATTTTAGCAGCTACACGACATGGATTCAGGAATAATCACATCTAATAAAATCATATAGTGTCACACATTTCTGTATTAGTTCCACTTCTTCTTAAATCTCTACATTAGCTATACATTCAGAATATAATTGCAGATACTACTAGCACTCATGGCATTTCTCCTCATGATTTGTGCTTACTACGGGTAAGTGTGATGCACTCATACATTTAGGTCAGTTTGCGCTCTCTCAGCCAATTAGTCTCGCCTGTGTAAGAGCTACTGGCTTTGCCAATGTGTTTTAGCCACTTTGTACACCGGGGTGGCTGCTATTCAGCATGGTTAAAAGGTATTAGCGGAGAGGGGAGGGAAGTGTCGTAAAGAGAAGTGGCATAGAGTGGCGTAGAGTAGAGTAGACTACAGTAGAGCAGAGCAGAGTGTCATGGAGTAGAAGGGCACACAGTGGAAGAATGTAGAGTGGAGTAGAGTGTCGTAGAGTGGTGTAGAGTAGAGTGGTGTTGAGTATACTCTTGTAGAGTAGAGTGGAGAGGAGTAGAGCAGAGTGGTGTAGAGAGGTGTAGAGTGTAGTCTTGTGGAGTAGAGTGGGGTGCAGTAGAGTCGAGTAGCAGAGAGGAAGTTGCATACAGTGGAGTAGAGTGTCGTAGAGTGGTGTAGAGTAGAGTGGTGTTGAGTATACTCTTGTAGAGTAGAGTGGAGAGGAGTAGAGCAGAGTGGTGTAGAGAGGAGTAGAGTGTAGTCTTGTGGAGTAGAGTGGGGTGCAGTAGAGTCGAGTAGCAGAGAGGAAGTTGCGTACAGTGGAGTAGAGTGTCGTAGAGTGGCATAGAGTGGAGCAAATTACCGTGGAGTAACATAGAATGGAGTAGAGTGTCATGGAGTGTTGCAGAGGGAATATAGGGGCATATTACCAACGATTAGCGATATTTATCGCTAACGAGGCTTAGCAACTAATTTTTTAACGCTAAGCATCGCCGGAAATTATCGCAGAGATAACTTGCTATGAGCAAGGTTTATCTCAGAAGTGATAAAAATCCTCGCGCTAACTGCCAAATGAGAGATTATCGCTGGAAAACCAACGATAATCTCTCGAAGTTTGGCGTTAGCTTGATGATAGGGGCTCACAAACTTAGCCATGATATCCACCTTCCATAGGATATCATGGCTAAGTCAGGAAAATACCAGGTGTAAAACAAGCAGCGCTAACCGCGGTTAGCGCTGCTTTTTTATCACTAACAGGGTAAGCAAAATCTTTGATAATAGGAGAAATGTCGCTTAACAACATTTCTGCCATTATTTTTCTCTGGAACGCCCCCTTTGCATCTCATTAGAGATGCAAGGGGAAGCGTAGAGAAAAAGGGTGCTAACATGCAAATTTGCATGTTAGCACCCTGTTGCTGATAGGGAGATCATTTTATCTCCGCTTTCTTGGCTTTTAAAGCCAAAAAAGCAGAGATAAATCCCTTGATAATATGCCCCATAGTCAGTATGGTATAGTGTGGATCAGAGTCTTGTAGAGTGGGTGGGCACAGAGTAGAGTAGAGTGTCGTAGAGTGGAGTGGCGTAGTGTGGAGCTAGCTATAGCAGTGAAATCTGGGGTTATACTGCTGCGGATTCTCTCCAAGTGGCCAAGAATGACTTTCTGAAGTATCTATTGTGTGTTCCGCACGGAACCTCTAACTTAGCGGTCCATGAGGAACTGGGGGTCCCCTATTTAAGTGATGTCCTAGCGCTACACCCCCTGGTGTTTTGGCTGAACTGCTGGCTGAATAAAGATTTATCCCTTAATAATTTAGTTTTAAGGGAGTGTATGTCCCTCGATTATGCAATCCGAATCCCTTGGTTTAAATACATTAAAAGCAGTCTGGAAGGGGTGGGCGTGCTGATCTATTTTCTAAGCCTGAACCCATTGTCAAGAAGGATGTGGAAACAATCAGGGAAGCCTTCTTGACTTCAAGGAAATCAGACAGGGATGCACAGGAGTTGCTGAAACCGAGTGTTCATATGCTTTTAATGCTTAAAACCAACTCCGACAACAGAACCTTATCTTATGGGGTCTTTATCGGGCCCGGACTGGCCATGGCGGGCACCGGGCAATCCCCCGGTGCGCCGCAAGGATGGGGGCCGGTTTGGGGCCCTGTGGGCCGTTTTTGTTACAGGACCGTTTTAGCAGCATAGCTGCAAAATCGGCCCTGTAACAAAATTGGCCGAAAACCGGCCCAGCAAAAAGCTCGGTCACACCCCCAGGGGGCCGGCCGAGCACTTTGCCAGGGCCGGTTTTGGTTCTCAGTCCGGCCCTGGTCTTTATCGTCAAACGAGAGGTTTTTACTTACTAGGTTTCGGTTGAACCTTTTTCACCTCTTGTTAGCAAGGCCTAAAGGTTATAGTAGAGGTCAAGTGCTAGATCCCTGCGGCTGCGACAGACAGTCTCCGCAGGATTTGCTACATTTTATGTTTTTATGTAAGCTGTATGAAACCCCTCGAAGGCAATTTTTATTTCCCATTTTAAAAAGAATGAATTTTTGGCAGGCTCATCCTGCCCTTACGTATCTCCAATTGATGAAAGAGGACTGCATTGGTTTTATAGTGGGGTTTATAAAAGCTACTGTGAAATTCAGGGCATGTGTGGATGTGTAGACAATGGTCGATCGAGGTTTGCTATATAATTTTAGCAGGCTTAGCTTGCGCTACTAAGTTAATGTAATAGGAAGTTTTATTCTTCTGGCACGATGCACTTTCACCCTTTTAATAATTTGGGGTGGCTGGATACTGGGTTTTTATTCATAAACTGTGTAGTGGGTTTGACTTTTTTAACCATGTTTAATGTATTCTTGTCTTTATGTACGTGTAAATGTGTAACTTTTATGGTTTTCTGCTGTAAAACCGAATAAAGTTTATATGATGATGATGAGTACAGTATTGTATAGTAGCGTCAAGTGGCCTGGAGTGGTGTAGAGGGAGTTGCGTAGATTGAGGTAGAGTAGAGTGGTGTAGAGTGAAGTAGATTGTTGTAGTGTAAAGTGGCATAGCGTGGAGTAGAGTTTCGTAGAGTGGAGTGGCATAGTGTGGAGTATCATAGAATGGAGTGGCATGGTTTGGAGTGCCACAGAGTTGAGTGAAGTAGAGTGAAGTGGCGTTGAGTAAAGTGGAACAAAGTGTCATAGATTGGAGTGTCATAGAGTGCAGTGTCATAGAGTGGCATAGAGTATCATGTCATATTGTTGTGTCATAGAGTGTCATTGTGTAGAGTGGAGGTGTAAAAACCTGAGGCGGGTCGGGGACAATCGATATTTGCCCGGCGGTATTGCCTCTGTGACCCTCTAGTTATTTAATCAAATGAAGAGGCAGGCGCTGGAGACTGGAAAGCAGGAAACAAGGATTTTATTCTCTCCGGAGGAGAACACAACGAAACGGACAGAAGGTATCGTTCTGAGGTGCTCTAACTTACGTTTGAGGCCTGGCCCCTTATATACAGTGTTTGTGGTTTTTATTACAGTTTACATACATGTGACAAAGCTTTGATATACGGAAAGACATTCCCGGAATCCCCTTTTGGGGCCCGTTCCCACACACATTTACAGTTGAAATCCCCACCCTAGTCATAACAGGTGATGAGTATCACGCAGCTGGATATTCCGCCGATTCACGGAATGTGGGGGGTTTGATCGGGTCTCATGGAGTGGGGGCTTTGATCAACCCGGGGATCCTTTGATGGGGGACGCTTCCTATTGTACGGGGAGGGGCAAGGAATGGTATCGGCAGAGCTGGGTGTCGGCCTGGGAACGGGGAAGACAAAACGGGCACACGGGGAAAAGGGGGTTTGCATCTAAGGGCCGGAGATCATGAAAGGGAAGCAGGGAGGTGTCGCGCTGGGAACAGGATGGGGGCCTGGGGCAGAGCAGCGCCGAAGAGGGGTTTATGACTCAAGGCAGGTGCAAGCAGGGGGTGGTCAGCGTGCAGGCTTAGTGAAGGCGAAGGGCTATGTCAGGGGCCAGCGGCATGTAAAAGGGTTCGTTCTGATCGGGGCATCTAAGATGGCGGGTGCGCACGACAAAAGTGTGGCATCAGGGGAAGAGGCAAGATGGCGCAGATAATGTTCACCAAAACGTACTAATTTTCAACAGTCCTCCCTTTAACATATTCAAGACATCTTGCTGGTTCATTTTCTATTCGGTTCTACTGTGGTGGCCCTGAGAAAGAAAACGGTAGGAACCCTAGATGAAAAAGAGTTGTAAACAATACATTTTAACATTTCTAGTTTTTAGGAGGTGGGCCTATTTGATAAACTTTGATAAAACTTGTTCAGCAGGAAAGTCATAGGAATGTAATACAAAAACGATTCTGTAGCGTGAGCAGCAAGTACATTTCATACTGGCAGGTGATTACATATATATCAGGTTCGGATTGGAGCATGATCAATACAATGGCGGCTGGGAGAGAAATGAGGTCTAGCAGAAACGGCGATTGGGGATGTCAAATGTTCTTTGCTGCCTTTCGTTGGCGCTGTTGAGCACCGGCGGTGGAGCTACGAGTCCAGCTCTGTTCTAAGTTCTGCGTTGCAGGGCGCGACCCTTTCCTCGCGTTTCTGGTCGGAAAGGTCCTTTTCGCCCTGTGTCCTTTGAGGTGATTGTCAGAAAGTTCAAATGGAAGAAGAGCGTACAAAACAGTCCATAGGGTAGGTCAGAGGAAAAGGGGGATGGAGCAAGGCCAAAGTAGGAACAAACTAGGGGAACGAGAGACTTCAAATAGGCGGGCGTGTGACCGAATTCAGAGAGCGGGGACTTGTCGACAGACACTGGACATCGAGCAGGGGCATCAGGTCGACCCTTTCTTCTCATGTTGTCGAAAACAGTGCCTCGTCCTGCAGCTCTTTTCTGTCGTGGTCTCGCCTTGGCTAATGTCGCAGGTGTTCCTTAGTCTGCAGTCAGGCCTCGTGCTCCCACATCCGGTCCTTCTCTCCTCCAACAGCAGTACCCTTAAACAAGTTTGAAAAGACAGTCTTTAGAGAGTTTGCAGATGAAGATAATCAAAAAGTCTATTTCTCTCCCAGCTCCAGGCAAAGAATAAAAATGCCCGTTATGTTAGTGTTCACAACTGGCATATGAATGACCGGTGACGGGTTTGTTGGATTTACTATGACTTTCCTTTACAATTAGTTACTACACAGGTATTTTGCTGAGAGACGAACATGGCTAAACATTTCCTTTCTATTGATGCATCCTGCTTTTCAACTACTACGGGGTTCATTTTGATGATTTCTTTACCTTGGACTTAGTCTGTTAACCTTGTAAAACATCATTCTGGGTCCTACGTAACCTTTTACAGCCCGATTACTTAATTAGGAAGGACAGGGGTTTTATGGGAAACAACCAGGGACATATACAGGGGAGGTAACGGGGGTGATCATTTTTCCGGCTTGGGTATTGCGACAATTCGGGGAGGGGAGGGTCGCGTATTCTGAGGTCCTTGTTTTATACCATAGGAGCCGTTGACATGTAGTTCCCTTATTTCGGGTCAGATTAGGGAACCTCTGTCGTCTTACCTGTCCTTTCCCTTACGGCCCAACCTGGGTTCATTGACTTCTAGCGGAAAAGGAGAGGTAACGACGCGGCCTCAGGGTGATTGTATTAAAGACAAGTTTTTGTGCAAATACTGACGGTATTTGAAGCCAATTAGGTGGTGTGCTAGGGGTGGCGGTCTGCCAATTTCGGGGCTAACCACTCGGAAGAGTGGGAGTGCAAAAATAGAGGGAGAGAGAGAGAGAGAGAGAGAGAGAGAGAGAGAGAGAGAGAGAGAGAGAGAGAGAGAGAGTGAGAGAGAGAGAGAGAGAGTGCAACGGCAGGCTAAATAGTACACGTGCAACAGAGAGGGTGGCAGTGTATTCAAGAAAGGCTATTTAGTGCATTACACAGTAAAAGGCATTCACGGGTCTGCGTTAGAATCTTGTAATCATGCAGTTTGAGCATTAGACAGGGTAGAGGGGACATGCTTTGAGAAAAAGGAAAGAAGAAAGGAGGTACCATGTTGTCGCACTTTCTCGCATTCTCGGTCCTTCGACCAGTTGGGTCAACGCCTCAGTCACACACACACATTCCCTCATAGTTTCGCGTCATACGTGACATGGGTTCATTCGTCCGGTCTGGTTTAAGGGTGATCACTTTTTATCAGGTTGTGCTAATTTCTTTCGGGTTTGTTCGATACGTGAGTAGTTTGCAGGCGTGCTTAGACACCACCTTGCGGCGCTAGTCCGTTTCGTGTATTAGACATGGCAAGGTTTCAGATCTTCGCCACACCTCGGCTGTAATCTCTGACGTAACCTGCAGAGGGAGGAAAAAAAGGGGGGGGGTGGGGGAGACAGCATTCGCGCGCATTCAAATACATGGATTCATAAGTCCTTTACTTACCTCTTACTCGTCTTTCCTCCTTGGGGCAGGGTCCCCGGGGATATGGTTTCTGGAGTCGAGGGGGAGGGGGGTAGTGTGTCCATATAGGTCGTGTGCGGGGAAACGTAAAAAGGAAACCAGAGGTGCCTAGTGCGAGGTATCTAGTCAAAAAGGGTGTATCTCACTATCGGGGTCCTAAAACCTCTTTCAACGCTGTGGCGTTCTAAGGTTCTTCGGTTCTTGGGTCAGCTCCGTTCCCTGATACTTTGGAACGTTGTACTTTCTAACATTTACATTATTTCATTTCACCCTCCTTTTACATTCCCTCATTTACACCGTTCGTTTTACCCATCCTTGGAAGTCAAGGTCTTCCTCTACGCGATAGTTCATGGGTCAGTCGCGTACTTTGAAGGCGGAGTGTCGTGTTGTCGATCCGATCCGTCCTCCAGGGCTGGGCAACCATCTTCCTTTAACCTTAAAGAGAGAGCAGGGTAGGGTGCATAGAAAAGAACTTTCCCACCGATCCCACATTTTTAAAATAAAGCATGCAATACCCGTCCATAGTTTCAAAAAACTTTATTTTGCAAAAATTATTTCAGCATGTGGATTATGAGGGTGCGGTCGTATTCGGCCGGTCGTGGCAACGGCTAAAGTGCATACAGTGGGGGGTGTCGCTTGCAGCAATAAAAACATCGGAAAGTGTTACTCATTCATTTGTAAGAAACTAAAACGTCTATTAATTGGCTGGGGGTTCGGGGGCATTTATTTTCATAATTTAGAAGCATAATCATAATAGTTGTACTCAGATTTCCTATATGCATACCGTACGTGTGCGTCGTAAATGAGGTTTACATCAGTTATAAAAATATAATACATTGTACATTTGTAATCAACATTTGTAACGGGGATCCTTTCATACTGTTCGTCGAGTGAGTTCTCCTTGTCTTTTCTAGCCAAGTGTACAAAGGATCATATAGAATCTCAGAACATCAAGTTTATATTAGTGCGAAGGAACACCACGAGGTGTTCGTAAGTTCCGATTGATACCAGCGCCATTTTGGGCGGGGCCGGCTCAGTCCGGAAGCAGCATCAGGGGAAATGTTTCCCATTTACTGGCAGTTTGGACCAGAGTCCTTTTCGGCAGTTCTAGAATTCATGCTAACAGAAGGAGTGGCAATGTCATGTTTGTTTCGTTGGCGAACAAGGCAGCCGTCCCTTACCGGAAACCTGCAAAGGCCGAAGGTTCCGTCGGGGACCTTTGTAGGATCTTCAAGGCTGCGGAGATGCTGTCGGAGATGGGGGTTCGTGCTCCAGGGGGCAAATGTTCGAGTTATATGGCTGGTCAAAGTTACTCTAGTGGCCGGGGCCCGTCTTCCAGCGGACCCAGACGCCATTTTGAGGCCCTACCGGGGCCACTCTCGTCGAGTTTTGCAAGAGTGGAAGAGATCCTTCGGAGTGAAAGGAAGAGGTCTCTGTTTTGTGAAAGCGGGACGTTCGGCTGGGGTGCAGCTGTGATGCCCCCACCTGGGGGGCGAGGGAGACTGGTTCGCATCGTCTCCTTCTCCCGGTGCACTCCAGGCCGCTCCTTTTCATCGCCCCGCATGAAGGTTTCTCCACATCCGGTGTTCCCCAAGACCTGTGCTCGGTGCTGTGGGAGTATGGCCACCATTGCACGTTCGGTGCTGCGCAAGTACTGGGGTGCCACCATGGTGTGTTCGGTGCTGTGGAAGTATTGGCACCATCGCCTGACTGGGGGTGTTCGGCGTCGGGCCGGGGGCTGGGAAACCTCCTATCGGTGGAGGTGGGAGAGGCTCGTCCGCGTCGCCTCTCCCTCCCAGCCCAACTTGGACAAATTGTTGTGGAGGTACGTGCAGGACATCCCGCCGTCCAGAGCTGCTGCGGCTGTTATGGAAGAGAAAAGGAAAAAAGGTGCCTCGTTCTCCTCTGGACATGTGGCGGGACTACCTACAACAGCCCGGCTGCTGGCTCCTGCCTCTCCTCCGGCTCCCCCATACGTTAAGATTTCCTGACCAAGAGTTGGCGGCCGGGCCCGCCTTATATGGGTTGCCGTTGGTTGGGCGTAGCCGTAACCCTGCCCTACTTTGGAAGGTTCCAGAATGGGGGGGGCGAATGTTCTGTTTGACTTTCGTTTTCTACAGTTTACCGTTATTATTCCTTGTTTGTTGTGTTAAATTAAAAGTTCAAGTTCATTAATGGTCTACGGATTTTGTTTTACCATTTCTTTCTTTTCAGGTTGCTTTTATGCTAAGTTTCTGCTAACAGAGGTTGAGTAACATGGAAACACGTGTAGAGGGATGACGCAGATTTGTACATTACATACACACAAACTCAGACGGGGGACAGTACAAGTACGACATACAAAGACCCAAGACGAATATAAAACAGTTATTGGTCATAATTATCTCTTTCCGTCTGTGAATTTGAAACGAGGCTGGGTTCCTGTCTTGACGTTGCCCGACCTAGGAGAACTTGAGCATGCCGCTGAAATTTTCCTGGCGAAATCTGTGCCATCGGGCATAATCAAACGTGGTGGTTCTGTCTGGTCTGTCTATGTAAGTCGGGTTCTTCTTTGTCTCGCGCTTTTTCCCGTACTGCCGGTCTGTCGTTCCTGTCGGCCCTTTGCCTTTACTCACGCTCAGTAGAGTCGGGCATTGGGCTTTCCAGTGTCCGACATACCTACAAAAAGCGCATTGGTCTGGCCCTAAGTCTAGTCGTCTTTTGCACAGTGTCGGGGGATAAGTTGTGGGTAGCGGTGTCCTGGGGTTGTCCTGTCGGTATATTTCTCTACTTGGTTTGTCCTCGTCTTTTCTCTGTCGTTTCGTAGCCTCTCTGCGCCACATACCGAGACTGTCGAGCATAATTGGCGTTGTCTTATTATTTCGAAGGGCTATTTCTAACGTTTCTATTTTATCAAGGTCAAAGGATCCTGTCAGTGGCCACTGTTTGTCTTGGCTCTCTTCGGTATACCTGTGCCACAATTTATTATAGGCTATGGTGACTAATCCATAGTTTATGAACATGTCCTTATTAGGGGTGCCTTCTAGTGGAGCTATATGGTCCACCTCTAATACGCGGTCCGGGCTAAACAGGCTATTTATCAGTGGGGAGAAGACAGACATGACGGCTCGTAACGAGGGACTAAAAAGTCAGCACTGCCTATCTTATCACTAGGTGCAAAGACCGTACAGAATATTTCTATTCGACGTTGTTTGCAGGCAGTGAATACCTCATGGATCAAAAAAAATTATAATAACCAAACGACCAATAAATAACAATGGGGAGAATGAGTAGGTCCGCAAAGATCTGCGTTACCTACCTTTTTCACTATCTGCAAAAAGGGTGGTCTCTTCCCTGTTTGCAGACAGGGAATCTCCAGGAAACAATAGTTTGCGAACAACAGTTCAGTTTCAAGTGATTATTGAGTGGGGGAGAAAAAATAAGCACGGCTGCTGCCCTACCTATCCTCCACTGCTTGCAAAGAGAGAGCCCGTTGTTTCTCCGTTTGCAGACAGTGAATCTCCAAATAAAAATAAAAAGAGCAATACTAGTATTTTTGAACAATCAAGCAAACAAGCAATTATTTCGCAACTTGTCGTGATTACACGACCTTACCCGGACCATGTGGACAGTTTCTTGTCTTCCGAATCCAGCGCCCGATCGTCCTCTTTTTCTCGTATTTCTCACGGCACTCCTGATGGTCCCCAGTCAGGACCGTAGATCACTCGAGAGAGGTCTGTTCAGAACTAGTGAAGTTCGGATGATCGGCTGCCAGACGAGGGTCTATTGGGCAAGAGCTCTCCCGATCGTTGCAGTCGTTCACTCTGTCGTCGGGACCTCTCCCACTGGATCCACGAGTCGCTGATGGGCCCCACGCTTGGGACGCCAATTGTAAAAACCTGAGGCGGGTCGGGGACAATCGATATTTGCCCGGCGGTATTGCCTCTGTGACCCTCTAGTTATTTAATCAAATGAAGAGGCAGGCGCTGGAGACTGGAAAGCAGGAAACAAGGATTTTATTCTCTCCGGAGGAGAACACAACGAAACGGACAGAAGGTATCGTTCTGAGGTGCTCTAACTTACGTTTGAGGCCTGGCCCCTTATATACAGTGTTTGTGGTTTTTATTACAGTTTACATACATGTGACAAAGCTTTGATATACGGAAAGACATTCCCGGAATCCCCTTTTGGGGCCCGTTCCCACACACATTTACAGTTGAAATCCCCACCCTAGTCATAACAGGTGATGAGTATCACGCAGCTGGATATTCCGCCGATTCACGGAATGTGGGGGGTTTGATCGGGTCTCATGGAGTGGGGGCTTTGATCAACCCGGGGATCCTTTGATGGGGGACGCTTTCTATTGTACGGGGAGGGGCAAGGAATGGTATCGGCAGAGCTGGGTGTCGGCCTGGGAACGGGGAAGACAAAACGGGCACACGGGGAAAAGGGGGTTTGCATCTAAGGGCCGGAGATCATGAAAGGGAAGCAGGGAGGTGTCGCGCTGGGAACAGGATGGGGGCCTGGGGCAGAGCAGCGCCGAAGAGGGGTTTATGACTCAAGGCAGGTGCAAGCAGGGGGTGGTCAGCGTGCAGGCTTAGTGAAGGCGAAGGGCTATGTCAGGGGCCAGCGGCATGTAAAAGGGTTCGTTCTGATCGGGGCATCTAAGATGGCGGGTGCGCACGACAAAAGTGTGGCATCAGGGGAAGAGGCAAGATGGCGCAGATAATGTTCACCAAAACGTACTAATTTTCAACAGAGGGTGAAGATTACAGGGAACTAGAGTCGAGGGGTGCAGAGTGGAGTGCCTTAGAGTAGAGTGGAAATTACAAAAAACACAGTTGATGGACAGAATGTAGAACAAAGTCATACATTCACCCCAGTACAAGGATCTGGGCCTAAATCCATCGTTTTTTTCACTCCACACCACCCTGGGTTAGACACTGGCTATATGCAGATCAGCTCTGACCCTTTGCCTCATGGGAAAAGTCCAGTCCGAACTGCCAAGCCCTGTCTTTCCCAGACCGGAATCAAGCATCCAAGGACAGGTTTCTGGCTATCAGCCTTCATTCAGCCTGGATAGCTTGACTCCAGTGGTGTGGAGAGCCTGGGACTCACGTCTGAGCATACCCAGCCCACTCGGGGTGAAAATTACAAAAAACACAGTTGATGGACAGAATGTAGAACAATGTCATACATTCACCCCAGTACAAGGATCTGGGCCTAAATCCATCGTTTTTTTCACTCCACACCACCCTGGGTTAGACACTGGCTATATGCAAATCAGCTCTGACCCTTTGCCTCATGGGAAAAGTCCAGTCCGAACTGCCAAGCCCTGTCTTTCCCAGACCGGAATCAAGCATCCAAGGACCGGTTTCTGGCTATCAGCCTTCATTCAGCCTGGATAGCTTGACTCCAGTGGTGTGGAGAGCCTGGGACTCACGTTTGAGCATACCCAGCCCACTCGGGGTGAAAATTACAAAAAACACAGTTGATGGACAGAATGTAGAACAATGTCATACATTCACCCCAGTACAAGGATCTGGGCCTATATCCATCGTTTTTTTCACTCCACACCACCCTGGGTTAGACACTGGCTATATGCAAATCAGCTCTGACCCTTTGCCTCATGGGAAAAGTCCAGTCCGAACTGCCAAGCCCTGTCTTTCCCAGACCGGAATCAAGCATCCAAGGACCGGTTTCTGGCTATCAGCCTTCATTCAGTCTGGATAGCTTGACTCCAGTGGTGTGGAGAGCCTGGGACTCACGTCTGAGCATACCCAGCCCACTCGGGGTGAAAATTACAAAAAACACAGTTGATGGACAGAATGTAGAACAATGTCATACATTCACCCCAGTACAAGAATCTGGGCCTAAATCCATCGTTTTTTTCACTCCACACCACCCTGGGTTAGACACTGGCTATATGCAAATCAGCTCTGACCCTTTGCCTCATGGGAAAAGTCCAGTCCGAACTGCCAAGCCCTGTCTTTCCCAGACGGGAATCAAGCATCTAAGGACCGGTTTCTGGCTATCAGCCTTCATTCAGTCTGGATAGCTTGACTCCAGTGGTGTGGAGAGCCTGGGACTCACGTCTGAGCATACCCAGCCCACTCGGGGTGAAAATTACAAAAAACACAGTTGATGGACAGAATGTAGAACAATGTCATACATTCACCCCAGTACAAGGATCTGGGCCTATATCCATCGTTTTTTTCACTCCACACCACCCTGGGTTAGACACTGGCTATATGCAAATCAGCTCTGACCCTTTGCCTCATGGGAAAAGTCCAGTCCGAACTGCCAAGCCCTGTCTTTCCCAGACCGGAATCAAGCATCCAAGGACCGGTTTCTGGCTATCAGCCTTCATTCAGCCTGGATAGCTTGACTCCAGTGGTGTGGAGAGCCTGGGACTCATGTCTGAGCATACCCAGCCCACTCGGGGTGAAAATTACAAAAAACACAGTTGATGGACAGAATGTAGAACAATGTCATACATTCACCCCAGTACAAGGATCTGGGCCTAAATCCATCGTTTTTTTTCACTCCACACCACCCTGGGTTAGACACTGGCTATATGCAAATCAGCTCTGACCCTTTGCCTCATGGGAAAAGTCCAGTCCGAACTGCCAAGCCCTGTCTTTCCCAGACCGGAATCAAGCATCCAAGGACCGGTTTCTGGCTATCAGCCTTCATTCAGCCTGGATAGCTTGACTCCAGTGGTTTGGAGAGCCTGGGACTCACGTCTGAGCATACCCAGCCCACTCGGGGTGAAAATTACAAAAAACACAGTTGATGGACAGAATGTAGAACAATGTCATACATTCACCCCAGTACAAGGATCTGGGCCTAAATCCATCGTTTTTGTCACTCCACACCACCCTGGGTTAGACACTGGCTATATGCAAATCAGCTCTGACCCTTTGCCTCATGGGAAAAGTCCAGTCCGAACTGCCAAGCCCTGTCTTTCCCAGACCGGAATCAAGCATCCAAGGACCGGTTTCTGGCTATCAGCCTTCATTCAGTCTGGATAGCTTGACTCCAGTGGTGTGGAGAGCCTGGGACTCACGTCTGAGCATACCCAGCCCACTCGGGGTGAAAATTACAAAAAACACAGTTGATGGATAGAATGTAGAACAATGTCATACATTCACCCCAGTACAAGGATCTGGGCCTATATCCATCGTTTTTTTCACTCCACACCACCCTGGGTTAGACACTGGCTATATGCAAATCAGCTCTGACCCTTTGCCTCATGGGAAAAGTCCAGTCCGAACTGCCAAGCCCTGTCTTTCCCAGACCGGAATCAAGCATCCAAGGACCGGTTTCTGGCTATCAGCCTTCATTCAGCCTGGATAGCTTGACTCCAGTGGTGTGGAGAGCCTGGGACTCACGTCTGAGCATACCCAGCCCACTCGGGGTGAAAATTACAAAAAACACAGTTGATGGACAGAATGTAGAACAATGTCATACATTCACCCCAGTACAAGGATCTGGGCCTAAATCCATCGTTTTTTTTCACTCCACACCACCCTGGGTTAGACACTGGCTATATGCAAATCAGCTCTGACCCTTTGCCTCATGGGAAAAGTCCAGTCCGAACTGCCAAGCCCTGTCTTTCCCAGACCGGAATCAAGCATCCAAGGACCGGTTTCTGGCTATCAGCCTTCATTCAGCCTGGATAGCTTGACTCCAGTGGTGTGGAGAGCCTGGGACTCACGTCTGAGCATACCCAGCCCACTCGGGGTGAAAATTACAAAAAACACAGTTGATGGATAGAATGTAGAACAATGTCATACATTCACCCCAGTACAAGGATCTGGGCCTAAATCCATCGTTGTTTTCACTCCACACCACCCTGGGTTAGACACTGGCTATATGCAAAACAGCTCTGACCCTTTGCCTCATGGGAAAAGTCTAGTCCAAACTGCCAAGCCCTGTCTTTCCCAGACCGGAATCAAGCATCCAAGGACCGGTTTCTGGCTAGCAGCCTTCATTCAGCCTGGATAGCTTGACTCCAGTGGTGTGGAGAGCCTGGGACTCACGTCTGAGCATACCCAGCCCACTCGGGGTAAAAATTACAAAAAACACAGTTGATGGACAGAATGTAGAACAATGTCATACATTCACCCCAGTACAAGGATCTGGGCCTAAATCCATCGTTCTTTTCACTCCACACCACCCTGGGTTAGACACTGGCTATATGCAAATCAGCTCTGACCCTTTGCCTCATGGGAAAAGTCCAGTCCGAACTGCCAAGCCCTGTCTTTCCCAGACCGGAATCAAGCATCCAAGGACCGGTTTCTGGCTATCAGCCTTCATTCAGCCTGGATAGCTTGACTCCAGTGGTGTGGAGAGCCTGGGACTCACGTCTGAGCATACCCAGCCCACTCAGGGTGAAAATTACAAAAAACACAGTTGATGGACAGAATGTAGAACAATGTCATACATTCACCCCAGTACAAGGATCTGGGCCTAAATCCATCGTTTTTTTCACTCCACACCACCCTGGGTTAGACACTGGCTATATGCAAATCAGCTCTGACCCTTTGCCTCATGGGAAAAGTCCAGTCCGAACTGCCAAGCCCTGTCTTTCCCAGACCGGAATCAAGCATCCAAGGACCGGTTTCTGGCTATCAGCCTTCATTCAGCCTGGATAGCTTGACTCCAGTGGTGTGGAGAGCCTGGGACTCACGTCTGAGCATACCCAGCCCACTCGGGGTGAAAATTACAAAAAACACAGTTGATGGACAGAATGTAGAACAATGTCATACATTCACCCCAGTACAAGGATCTGGGCCTATATCCATCGTTTTTTTCACTCCACACCACCCTGGGTTAGACACTGGCTATATGCAAATCAGCTCTGACCCTTTGCCTCATGGGAAAAGTCCAGTCCGAACTGCCAAGCCCTGTCTTTCCCAGACCGGAATCAAGCATCCAAGGACCGGTTTCTGGCTATCAGCCTTCATTCAGCCTGGATAGCTTGACTCCAGTGGTGTGGAGAGCCTGGGACTCACGTCTGAGCATACCCAGCCCACTCGGGGTGAAAATTACAAAAAACACAGTTGATGGACAGAATGTAGAACAATGTCATACATTCACCCCAGTACAAGGATCTGGGCCTAAATCCATCGTTTTTTTCACTCCACACCACCCTGGGTTAGACACTGGCTATATGCAAATCAGCTCTGACCCTTTGCCTCATGGGAAAAGTCCAGTCCGAACTGCCAAGCCCTGTCTTTCCCAGACCGGAATCAAGCATCCAAGGACCGGTTTCTGGCTATCAGCCTTCATTCAGCCTGGATAGCTTGACTCCAGTGGTGTGGAGAGCCTGGGACTCACGTCTGAGCATACCCAGCCCACTCGGGGTGAAAATTACAAAAAACACAGTTGATGGATAGAATGTAGAACAATGTCATACATTCACCCCAGTACAAGGGTCTGGGCCTAAATCCATCTTTGTTTTCACTCCACACCACCCTGGGTTAGACACTGGCTATATGCAAAACAGCTCTGACCCTTTGCCTCATGGGAAAAGTCTAGTCCAAACTGCCAAGCCCTGTCTTTCCCAGACCGGAATCAAGCATCCAAGGACCGGTTTCTGGCTAGCAGCCTTCATTCAGCCTGGATAGCTTGACTCCAGTGGTGTGGAGAGCCTGGGACTCACGTCTGAGCATACCCAGCCCACTCGGGGTAAAAATTACAAAAAACACAGTTGATGGACAGAATGTAGAACAATGTCATACATTCACCCCAGTACAAGGATCTGGGCCTAAATCCATCGTTCTTTTCACTCCACACCACCCTGGGTTAGACACTGGCTATATGCAAATCAGCTCTGACCCTTTGCCTCATGGGAAAAGTCCAGTCCGAACTGCCAAGCCCTGTCTTTCCCAGACCGGAATCAAGCATCCAAGGACCGGTTTCTGGCTATCAGCCTTCATTCAGCCTGGATAGCTTGACTCCAGTGGTGTGGAGAGCCTGGGACTCACGTCTGAGCATACCCAGCCCACTCGGGGTGAAAATTACAAAAAACACAGTTGATGGACAGAATGTAGAACAATGTCATACATTCACCCCAGTACAAGGATCTGGGCCTAAATCCATCGTTTTTTTCACTCCACACCACCCTGGGTTAGACACTGGCTATATGCAAATCAGCTCTGACCCTTTGCCTCATGGGAAAAGTCCAGTCCAAACTGCTGAATTGCTCAGACATGAGTCCCAGGCTCTCCACACCACTGGAGTCAAGCTATCCAGGCTGAAGAAGGCTGATAGCCAGAAACCGGTCCTTGGATGCTTGATTCCGGTCTGGGAAAGACATGGCTTGGTAGTTCGGACTGGACTGTTCCCATGAGGCACAGGGTCAGAGCTGATTTGCATATAGCCAGTGTCTAACCCAGGGTGGTGTGGAGTGCAAAAAAACGATGGATTTAGGCCCAGATACTTGTACTGGGGTGAATGTATGACATTGTTCTACATTCTGTCCATCAACTGTGTTTTTTGCAATTTCACCCCGAGTGGGCTGGGGATGCTCAGACGTGAGTCCCAGGCTCTCCACACCACTGGAGTCAAGCTATCCAGGCTGAAGAAGGCTGATAGCCAGAAACCGGTCCTTGGATGCTTGATTCCGGTCTGGGAAAGACATGGCTTGGTAGTTCGGACTGGACTGTTCCCACGAGGCACAGGGTCAGAACTGATTTGCATATAGCCAGTGTCTAACCCAGGGTGGTGTGGAGTGCAAAAAACCGATGGATTTAGGCCCAGATCCTTGTACTGGGGTGAATGTATGACATTGTTCTACATTCTGTCCATCAACTGTGTTTTTTGCAATTAGAGTAGAGTGGAGTAACATGTCATAGAGTTGGGCACCACCATCAAACTCATGAAAAGACTCCAGACGATCCAGGACGCAGCCACCAGACTAATTCTCAACCTGCTCAAGAGAACCCACACCACCCAGGACCTGAAGGACCGCCTCTGGCTCCTGGTCCAGAGGAGATGCCATTTAAAGCTCCTGTTCCACACCTACAAAGCCTTCCACAACCAAGGACCCACGTACATGAACCACTGCTTGCATTTCCACCGACCTCACAGGAACCTCTGCTCTGCACACCTCGCCTTCGCACAGACACCTTGCATACCTCGCCTCTGTTCCAGAGGAAGTTCCTCCTCCCATCCCTCCTCCAAAGTTTGGAAATCCCTTCACCTCCGCACCCTTGCTGACACACTTCAGGAAAGGCAACAAGACCTGGCTCCTCAAATGATATCTGCATGAAGTGTCTGGAAACCCTCTCAGGTGACAAGCCACACTTTACAACTAAGACTTGATTGATAGTGGGGAGTGTTAGAGAATGTCTTAGTGTGGAGGGGTGTGGAGTGGCGTAGAGTGGAGTGGCGTAGAGTGGAGTGGTTTAGAGAGGACTAATGTGTCATTGAGTAGAGTGTAGTGACATGGTGCAGAGTGGAGTGGTGTATCGTAGAGTGGAGAGGCATGTCTTATCGTGGTGGAGAGTGGTGTGGATTGGCATAGAGTGGAGTGGCATGTTGTAGACTGGAGGGTCATAGAATGAAGTGGAGTGTTGTAGACTGGAGTGTCGTAGAGTGGAGTGTCACAGAGTGGGGTGGTGTGGTGTGTGTCATAGAGTGGCCTAGAGTGGAGTAGAGTAGAGTGGAGTGGTGTAGTGTGGAATATTCATGGTGTGGTAGCGCACTGCCATTATGAAAACACATTTTTAATTGAAATGAGCTTTACATGTGCACAGATGTACAGTTTTACTACTAAAACTATCCAGCACACAAACAATAATGAGTGGAAATTGCATCACCTCGTGTATTGATTTGTTCTGAGTGTATTAAAATATTTGTTTCCTCTACACATCAGAGTTACAAAAAAATGTGCTTTATATGTGCTTTTCTAATTCTGATATATTCTGATATATCTGCACAGTGCATTTACAAACATTTAACTGTTGTGTGCTAGAAAAAAACGATTTCCTATCACACCCTCAATAGCCAGGAAGATTGCCACATAAATCATCTCACTTTGAAGGAAGAGAAGGAAAAGTAAACACCAAGCTTCTTCAGTGAAGGAAAAAAAGTAAACACCAACATTCCCCCTAAGAGAGACCCTCACATTTGACCAATGTCTTTGAATGCACAGCAAGTGTGACAAGATAAGGACAACATTTTAAAGCTTGTTTACAGAAAGTGAGCTCTTGTGGAAGAATTCAAGGAGTGGTGGTAAACAGGCTATGCTCCACGGGAGAGATTAAACTCAAGCTGGACAACCTAAACAAACAAAGGCAGCAAATAGAAAGCAAGCAATTGTGAGCTACAAAACACAAAGCCAATAGTAAGCAATGGGTGGAATGTATTCCCAAGGAAGCTGTCATAATGTCCCCAAGAAGTTTTTAGCAAACCAGACAGCTGCACTATCTGGTGGGCTTCGACCTAAAAATTGCTACTGCTTGCAAACATGCTTTCAATTTCTTTGTGTTGGAAAAAATGTAAATGTTGCCAGTGGCATAAGAAAGGTTCCATAGACCCTAACGCAAACAAAGAAAATGGGGCCCGTCCCTGTTTTGGTGGCAAAAATACCAATAATTGGGCCCAGTGGGCAGCGCAATCCCTGGCCCCGGTAATACTGCACCTGTTGCACTACTGATAGCTACACCTCTGCATATTGCTTTACAAGTGGGATTACCAATGAAAATATTCCCACTGATTGTAACATTTGTTTTTGTGAAAGTCATTGAGAAAGGCTGGGATTCTGTTCTGCGGTGTATTTTTGACTAATAAATCACTAACTCTCCTTTTCATCAGGACAGGATTTTTAACCGCACCGGTTGGATTAAGACAGCCATTTGCATTAAATGCATTTATTTTTATGACCTGCTTTGAATCTGGTTTTATATGTGCTTTTACAGTTATTTTAACCAAAATAAGCTACAGCTTGAAAGATGGTTTGTGTATTTTCTTCACAACATTTGAAAACGTCGGCTATAAAAGAACATACTTTAAGGGAATGACTAATGGCCAAATGGAGAATATTGTGACCAGAAGGATGGTTTTTAAAAATGCACTTTGAAGCTGTGGTTTTCAATGGGCTTTCAGAAATACAAGGGATAGAAACACAAGCAGAAACTGGCTTAGGTACAAATGGTGAGCTCAGTTGATTCCCTGTTTATGTAGAAATGTTACCTTGCTTTTCATTTTGGATTCTGGGACTTGCAGTTCTGTATTCCTGCTAGGAAAAAACACCAGAATGCCAGGCAAACACAAAATAGGACCTACTTATGCCTGGCGTGAGGCAAATTTAGATTGCTTAAAGGAGATAATCAGTCTATTAGAATGAACAAAAAACCTCTTGGTGCTCCGAAAGAATGCTCACCAAACTCAGATAGTTTGCCCAGCACTTTGGATAATGTGAATTCCATCAGCCAACCCTTTTGGCGGAGCCTCGTCATCTGGAAATCCATTCGGCTCGAAGTCCGTGAAGGGGTACAGACGGACAGAGCGGGGCCTCAACAACCGAGCAGTTGCCGGGTGAGGTGAGGCATACTCCCACAACAAGTTGGGGAAAGAAGAGTAATTTCCTATCTATATGCACACGCCAACCAAGTCTGGTAGGGTGGTATTTGACCACAGATCTACTCATTCTCCTTTGCGTGAAACATTTCACTGATTTAAGAAAATTTTCAACACATTGTTATGTTATGTTATGTTATGCGTTTTTTATTTGGCGCACAGATGCTCCAGCTAAGGAGCGTCCTGGCGCCCGACAAGGCAGCTGCACAACACAACTTAAACAAAAAAGACAAAATAAACAGCTAAGGGAATAAAAAGGTTTTCACCGCACGGCGAAAGGAAATCAGATCCCTCATAGCACGAATCGCCGGGGGCAGGGAGTTCCACAGGACCGCCGCTCGCACTCGAAAGGAGCGTCCTCCAGCTCTACTCCGCTTGAAACGCGGCACCACAGCTAGTTCTAGGTCCACAGATCTTAAGGGTCGAGCTGGGGTGTAGTGGGCGAGGAGGGCCATGAGAATCGTTGCTGGGGACCCTTTCAGAATTTTATAGGCGACACAGAGGACCTTAAACTGGATCCGCTGAGCCACCGGGAGCCAATGCAGTGACCGCAGGGTACCAGAAGTGGGACAGAATCTGGGGAGGCCTACCACCGCTCTAGCTGCGGCGTTCTGTATCCTTTGTAAGCGCCCGATCTCTGCCTGATTCAGACCAACCAGTAAGGAACTCGCATAATCCAGCCTGAAGGTGACAGTGGCTTGGATCATGAGTTGTCTGGTGGAGGCATCGAAGAACTTGAGCACTGGACGGAGCCCGCGCAGGATGCCAAAACAGCATGCTGCCGTGCGTTTGGTATGGCACACAAACGTAAGGGAAGGGTCCAGCCAGACCCCGAGGTTCTTGAGCTCGGCGACTGGGATGGGAGCAGGACCCAGATCCCCAGGCCACCATCTCTCTCCCCATAGCTCCGGCTGTCTGCCAAAAACCATGACCTCGGTCTTACTAGCATTCAGCTGGAGACAGTTGGACGTCATCCAGCTGGCGACCGCCCGCAGTCCTTGTTGAAACCTGAGAGCATCGACTTCGGCATCCCCGCTGATCGTAACCGCTAGCTGGGTGTCATCGGCGTATGACACCATCGTCATACCCCATTGCCTGACAACCTCAGCTAGCAGCCTTACGTACAGATTAAATAACGTAGGGCTCAGCGAGGAGCCTTGGGGGACCCCCAGGTTCAACGGATGGAATTTGGACTGATACGGTGGGACGGTCACGCTAAAGGCCCGGTTGGCTAAAAACGACCGGAACCACTGGAGAGCGATACCGGTGACCCCAGCCTCCTCTAGGCGCCGCAGAAGGATAGGGTGCGAGACGGTGTCAAAGGCAGCGCTCAGATCTAATAGCACAAGCGCTGCCGTTTGTCCCGCGTCAAGCACGGAGCGAAGATGCTCCACCATGTAAAGCAGAGCCGTCTCCGTGCTATGACCAGCCCTAAACCCATTCTGCGTAGCGTCGAGGAAATCTGCGCGGTGGAGATGTTCCGAGAGGACAGCATTTACATGCGCCTCCGTAACCTTAGCCGGCCACGGCAAGAGTGAAATCGGCCGATAGCTCTCAGGCTTGCTGCCGTCCAGACTGGGTTTCTTAAGGATCGGCCGAACCATGGCTCGCTTCCACCTCAGTGGAACCTCGCCCGATGTTAATGACGAGTTGATCAAAGAGCGTAGCGGTAAGATATCATGTACCGCCAGGTCCTTGAACACATCTGGGCAAAGTGGATCCTCTGGGGACCCGGACTTCACTTGACGAGCCAATGTGACTAGACTATCAGCTGTTAAAGTAGGCAATGAATGCAATCCCTCAGATGGTAACGGCTTAGGAGATGGATTAGCCGAGGGAGTGGCCGAAGGAAAGGCCCGATAAATGGCATTCACCTTTTCCAGGAAGAACTCTGCCAATTTTTCACAGTGCTCAACAGAGCTCTGGTACGTCGTTGTTACCTTTTTGGCAGTAAGGTCTTTCAGTACCTTAAAGATAGCCTTAGCCGGGTTCGAGCTAATCCTGAATTGTGCGGCATAAAATGCGGCACGAGTTCTACATACCGCCCGGTGATACACTTTCACAGTAGACAGGTAAAGGGCTTTCTTCGTGCTATTGTAGGCTTTACGCCAGGCCCGCTCTGCACGCCTACAAGAGACCTTCAGTGCCCGCAGTGAGTCGTCGTACCAGGGGCTGGCCTTACCGGCTCCAGATTTACGGCCTACCAAGGGAATAAGAGTGTCCAGAGCCCTGGACACCCACTTACAAAACCTGTCATACACCTGATCAGGTGATCCCATTATGTCAAATGGGTCAGCCGATAGGAGGTGGAAAAACTCATCCAGCTTAAGTTTGTTCCAGCGGCGTCTTGGAATCGAGCACACTACTGGCTTAGGTTGAATAGCCGGAGTAGGGCAATGGATCTGTATCAAGTGATGATCGGTCCATGCTAGAGGTGTGTAGCTAATAATGCAGGCTTCCGTGAGATTAGTAAAAAATGGATCTAGGGTATGACCCCCTGAATAGGTGGGCTGTGTCACCAGCTGATTCAGCTGGAGCGCCTCAAGGTCTGCCACAAAACTGGACACCGAGGGACTGGTAGAATTGTCAAAGTGCAGATTTAAATCTCCAATGATAGAAAAATTGGAGCACCCCGTAACCAGATTACTAATGGCATCAGGTAGCGCCGCTCTGAAGGCCACTTCACTCCCCGGGGGCCGATAAATCAATAGACCCGACAGGGTGAAGTTAGATGTAATAGCTACCTTGAACAATGCGCTTTCACAACCCGGAATTTTTTGCCCATGCCACGTACAGGAATAGCAGGATTTAACAGCGAGAGCTATTCCTCCGCCTCTAGAAGCTCGGTTTAAAGTAAATACCGAGTATTCCGACGGGAAGGCCAGATTAACTATGGCCGTGTCGGCATCCTGCAGCCAGGTCTCCGTCACGCAGAATAGGTCAGGCAACTCCTCATCTAGCAGATCATGAATATCTAGATGATGCTTAACGAGCGACCTGGCATTTAGATTCATTGTGTTATATTTTTGCAGTAGCATATTCTATCTATTAGGTCCTGAAGAAAGCCGGGCTGAATAGCCACAGCGGTTGAAACATGTCGACCTTATCTATTGTTAGGAGATAGTATATTTGTTCCATACTATCAGGTTGTTTTTACTCATGACATTAGGACGATCCTTTAATAAACATATTTTTCGCCCTCATAGTCATTTTTTATCTCTCACGTTTTCACTAGCACTGCACACCACCAGCTCTCATATATTTTGGAAAGCACTTTGGCCGAGAACATCTGGAGTATGTGGTCAGGTATCCAACATTGTTAGCCTTAGAGCAACATTGGCTACATAGACTATACTCCCTTGGACTTCCAGATGACGAGGCTCCGCCAAAAGGGTGGGCTGATGGAATTCACATTTATCCCAAGTGCTGGGCAAACTATCTGAGTTTAGTGAGCAGTCTTTCGGAGCACCAAGAGGTTTTTTTGTTCATTCTAATAGACTGATTATCTCCTTTAAGTGGTTTAAGTATTGTATTAGGGGTTTGGAGTATAGTCGGTCAATAAATACTCCCCCTCTGACCCTCGTGTATACCGTTATATGTTTTGCAACTTTAGTTTGCACAATAAATAAACTGTAAAAATATATACTGAGACATGCTTTGTCTTCAGACACAACTTGTTTCGTTATTGGAAAGAAAAAGTGCCAGATTTACCAGCTTTTTGCTGCGCTGCGTGAGAAGGAGAGAGCGCCAATAAACAAGTTTAGCGAAGGAAAGAAAATCAGACAAAACAATTTTGCGCCGTTTTGCATCACGTTTGTGATGCAAACATGGCGTAAAATCTTAGTAAACCTGCCCCCAAGTGTTTAAGCTTCAAAGAAAGAAAGAGGCTGAGATACGAAACGTGATAACTTCAGCGTTCTTGAGTTTTTACGGTTCACCCATGGCTGGTGGTAGAACGTATTTAATTCAGAATATATTTTTTATAGCATTCTGGTGCTTGCAGTTTTGATCCTTTTAAATACAAACAGAAAACTACATTTCCCTTGACGCAAAAAGAAAAAAACCATACACGCAGTAGTAGCATTGGCAATATGTCTAACTTGGTAAACTTGAAATGTTTCTTAATATTTTTGGGAAATATGTATAGTAGGCAGAGGAAGTACTAAAAAGTAAAAATTTTGAAGTCTGAAGGAAGAATGTATATGTGTACATAAATACATAAATAAGTACTAATGGCCTATCGCACGTATAATTATAAAAAATGACATGAAAAGAGAAGTGGAAGCATCATGGTGGTAGGGTTCCTCCTTTGCAGACAGGTTTGTTTTTATCCTGGAAGCGGCTCCTTCCTGCACAAAAACAATCTTGAGAGGTGTTTTCCTCTTTTGATGTGTACTGCAGAATGCACGACACGTGTGAAAGAGGAAAAACAAGGAGAAATACAAATATTTCTGCTCGTTACGCCTGCTCTGGGCAGGCGTATAGTTTCGGCACTGCCCAAGGTTTACATAACATAACGTGTGTATTTGTAAAGAGCGCGTTTACCCCGAAAGGGGCCTCTTGGTGCTGAATAGCAGATGTTTATTGTTACCCAACTCAATGGTACTCATAAAGTAAATCAGGGGCAGCGTTAAAATCCATGGGTGCCGCATAGGAAAACCCACCTCAACGCCCATGGAACGCATCCTTGAAGCAGAGTAAGGCAAGGCAGCGACTTGCGGCGCTTCGTCTTACTCCATATCTATGAAGCCGTGCAAAACCATGCAGAAAGGATTTGTGTCACCTCATAGATAAGATTGAGAGGCTTGCGCTGCCGGAGCAAATAAAAAAGTGACGCTGCGGAAGGATATGCCTCTTATAAATAATCCCTAAGAGGCAGTTTTATGTTGCCTGACGCTTCTCTGCAAATCGGCTGAGATGCGCCAGGAAAGATACGGCACGCAAGTTTATCCTTGCCCCACCCATGATGCCCCGCATTTACAATGCGGCGCACCATGGCGCAGCAATAAACAGATGCGTGTCGCATCTAGGGCGTGAAGTTTGCGCAGTGCTGAAGTTGTGTTGCGTGCGGCACGCAACTCCAGCACTCTTCCAACTTGCTCTATCTGTAACATGGTGCGTCAAGCCATACGCCTGCTCCAAGCAGGCGCAGGGTTTTGACGCATTAGCGTTGGGAAAGTGAGTCACTTTTCAGGGGCGTTCCTGCGACGGAACGCCCACCCTGCGTGGAAACGCCCACATGAAACCTGACTCAGGTTTCATGTGGCGCAGGGCCTTACACCGTGACGCATCTCCATAGATGCGTCACAATGTAAGTATGTCGCAACGTGGTGCAGGGTTTACGCCGCCGCTGCGTCACAGAAGTGACGCAACGGCGGCACAAAAGTGCCGCAAGTCCGACATAAATCTGCCCCTAAGTATCTATGCATAACTAAACTAAAATTAAAATAACTTATTTCAAGCTCCAAATATGAAGGTTCCATGGATCTTAGGTGCAAATAAGCGCAGTCCCTAAAGCTGTGATAGTCCAGGCCTGTTTTAATGTAACTCTGGAGGTCTGGGAGAAGTGAGGGCTTGGCAGGTTTCCAAGAGATCTGGCACTTTGGCCACCCTCCCTTGGGGCGGACCTGATTACCAGCAGGGACTGAGTGACGAGTCCACCTTCCCTGACAGGAGGACACAGGGATGGAAAGGTGTGACGCTGGACCCCTGACCCTGAGCCTTGGCAGGCTGCCTGCTGAGCTATTCTTGACAGCGGGGAGTGGCCCTTGTCTCATCACGCCTCACTCCTGACACCATCTGAGCCGAGGGAGACTGCTGGTGTGTTTCATCTCTGCGGCCTGGTCATTCAGCCTCTTGAGTGTGCTTTGCTGAGGTTTTTTGTTCCATTGAGGGCAGGGAGAGCCTCTGCTCAGCCTCAGAGACAGTTATGTATGTGTGAGAGATGAGCTGGACTGTGGCTGCTGCTGGAAACATCTGCTCACCAACAGAGCACAATCATTCTCACTATGGCCCTCTGACACTGTGTTGGCTGGTGAGAACTTTATAATCCTAAGGAGTTAGGTCCATCAGGGCATGGAGTAGGCTGGACCCTTTTTAAAGTACACAACACAAAACGTGCCTACACCACCCTTATTTTTACACAGCACAGTTTATATAGGTCAAAAACTATTTATTGAATTTCGACCTGGTATTTTTATTTTATACCATTCATTTTTTTCTTTTTTCTTTCAAAACTTTTTTGGGCATTAATTTGCAAAAAAGGAACAATTGCACATTCATATATTTACACTATAAGAAAAAGACAAAAATGAATGGTATAAAATAAAAATACCAGGTCGAAATTCAATAAATAGTTTTTGACCTATATAAACTGTGCTGTGTAAAAATAAGGGTGGTGTAGGCACGTTTTGTGTTGTGTACTGGCTGGTGAGAACTGGCAAGGGTGCCAACTTACCCCTTGGTATCATGCATACTGTTTCAAATCCTGTTCTTTAATGTGACAACCTAATGCATTCTGGGCAGGGCTCGAGTCGGGGTACCACGCAGGTGGACTGCATCCCCCCACTTATTTTACCGGGGGGACGACATCCCCCCCTGCCAAACAGCTGGACTTCACTCTTTGGCCTCTCTGGGACGAGGAGCTCGGCACCTTTTGTGACGTCACTTACGGCCGTGACGTCACTTCCGGTGACAACGTCCCCCCACTTCTTTTTTTACGACTTGTGCCCTGATTCTGGGTGCTGTAGTCTTGATTTGCTTCCCTTGATGGTCAGTTTTTGCCATATGTACTGCTTGCGACTGGACAATTCTCCAAGTGCAGGACGTTAGAGTGCAAAGTTAATGGGAAATTCAGACCAAAAGGGATGGGAGGAGGAAGTAGAGGTGGGCAAGCCTACAAATTAAGAGCGAGAGTCGGGCCAAAGGCTGGCTCATATCTTAGAGCCTGTGCAGGAGGCGAGCCCTGAAAATGTTTGCTTTGTAAATCATACAACAAACATCAGGTAAAATACGACAAAGTCTCTTGAAATAGTGTATTGGCGTGGCAGCTTTAGCATTAATAGATCACATTATACAAGATCACATTTAGATTTTGAATAGCCATGGATATTAAGTGTTGTCCCTAGAATCACAGAATGCTGAGCTGATGCCAAGACTCGAACCTGGGGGCACATTAACAAGCTAAAGTATCGCCGCTTTCTCGGCACAATTCGCCGAGAAAGCGGCGATACTTCCAGCGCCCTATTAACAAGGGCATTGCAATGCCTGCCACAAGCCCACTTTGCATGTCAGCGAGAGACATCGCTAATGACATGCAAAGTGGGCGTTCCCATGTCCAACCACATGTAAAATGTGGTTGGAGGTGGTAACACCCTATCACCAAGGCAGGCGTTGGGAGGAAAAGACCTGCGATAAACTTGTTTATCGCAGGTCTCCCAACGCCTGCTCTGACCAGGTGTTAGGCATTGTTAACATGGTGGTGTGGATCATAAAGCTGAATCCACCCCCCCATATTATCAAGGCACACATTAGTGCGTGAAAACAACTCTTGTTTTCACGCGCTAATGTTCACTATCACCGGCTATCGCAGGATTTACTATCGCCTACGTGTTGCGCGTTGATAATATCGCCCTAACACGGTGAGAAAATCCGGCGATAGCCGGCGATAGTGAAATGTGTGATGTGCATTTTTTAATGCACATCTTGTTAATATTCCCCCTGGTTTCCCAATTACTACATCGGCAGCTCAGGTCATAACTCCACATCCTGGGTTGAGAGAGGCTGACAGGCCCAACCCACATGAAAGCTCTGTTCGTTTTGGGCTCAAGTTTCCAGGACATCCAGCAGAGCCAAAGGAATGCTTGAGGCTAGAGCCTGGCTCGAGCTTTTAATGGCTCACCCACCCCTAGACGAGGAATAGTGGGTTGGCAGTGATCACAAAAACAAGCACTGGCAATGCCAGCAGAAAACATTCAAAGCAATTTTGTATAGTAATGTGAAGCATTACAAGCACATAACATGGAAATGGATATGTATTTGTGTGGAAGCAAAGAACTGTAGGGTAATATTGGTGTGGTTAAAAGGTTAGTTGGGTTGCTGTCAAACCAGAACTAAACATCCACGTAGGTTAATGACTGTCCTCTTTCCATCTGTTCTGCTGCTAGAGAAAAACACCATCAATTAGTTAGCTAAGACACTTTAATAGCATTACAGTGTTATGTGTGTGCCTCTTACATTTCAAGCTCAGGCAGCTGGATAAATAAATAAAATGACCATAGCCGTGAGGAGGGCGAGCAGTTTTTTCTGGAAGTGCACAACTTCTGTCCAATCAAAACATGTACTCTTGGCTTCCAACATGTGGATGGAGCCAAAGCCCTGCTCTAGTGATGCTCATATAATTGTCTGGTGACAGCTGTGCTGTCAATCCAGACCATAAAAAGGGGGCACGAAGGAACCCCCATTAAAAAAAAGCCAGAGCCATAGTAAAAGCGGGGAACATCCTTTACGACGCAAATGTTACCCCGCGCTACCATTACGACGCGTCTCTTACAACGCAAGTCATAACCACGACTTGCTCTGGAGGGCGCTCAAGGACAAGGAATAGTTAATTTACTATTCCAACACCTTCCCTACTATCCACGGGGACTGGTGTTGGAATAGTAAATTAAACTATTCCTAAGTCCGCACCCTACAGCGCAAGTCGTGGTAACAACTTGCATTGTAAAACATGCGTTGTAACGGTACGCGTGGTAATAGCCCGCGTCGTACCGTCATATATCCAGTAAAAGCACCTGAGCATGCCCTGCCCACCCAAAACAATATAAAAGATGTCACCATTACCAGAAAGCAGACAAACAAGCCAATGGAAGGGTGACACGTCAAACAAAAACAAGGTGTGTGGAGGAGATGTGTGTGATGTACAAAGGAAATGGAGACTTTACCATGGTAAAGTCGCTGACGAATAGCGTGTCGGGAAGTGCCAAACAGAGAGATGTCCTACAACTGCTTCCATCAATGTTATTTGATTGACACACTTAGGGGCATATTTATTATGGACGGCGATAAATAAATGCTAAGCGCGCCTAGCGCTTGTTTATCTATCACTGTCCACCGCAGGAATTTATCGCCCTGGTAACGCGTTATTAACAACGCGTTACTCCAGGGCGATAATATTTTAGGGTAATGGGCCAACATCGCAGGAAGACCAGCGATGTTGCACCCAAAACGGAGATACCCGTGGTGATATGACCCTGTGGTCATATCACCATAATCCACATCCCATGTTAGCTATGCCTTAGTCAGGAATTTAACAGACGTTAAATTCCTGTGTTAAGGCATAGTTAACGGGATTTAAAATATCGCTACCCCTGGTTGATGATAGCACGAAGCTGGGGTAGCGATATTTTCCCATGGTGTTTTGTTAGGCACGCCTCCTTTGTATCTCATTAGACATGCAAAGCGAGTTGTGAACAAAACGGGAGCTGAAGCAAGGAAACACGCGCTAGCGTGTCCTTGCAAATAGTGCGATATAATTATCGCCACTTTTTGCCCGAAAACGGACGCTAAAGCGGCGATAATTATTTCTTCAGCCCTTGATGATATGCCCCTTGGTTACAAATATTTATAGGTTGAAAGAAGAGAACTGAAAAAAGACTCTGGGGCAGATTTACAAGACCCTTGAAAAACGTTTGCGTCACCTTTAACATGGGAAAAGTGAGGTAAAAGTGGCGCAAGAGGCTTGTAAATCTGCTCCGCTGTGTTGCTACCCACTGGAGCATCTGCAGCGGACTGCAAAAATGACCTTGGTGAAGAGGGCGCTACAGCACACGTCAAGAAAATGTAAGCCTTTTCTTCATCATCAGATCATGAAACAGGGGGCGTGGAGGATTGAACCAGTTCTGGCAGCCCACTTCCATGCCAGGCCTGTAAGTTCAAAACATCTCCCAGCAACTATTCAATGAAGGTCCACTCTACAATGCATTCCACGTTATTTTCATTTATACAGGGCTCTATGGGTGTGGCCATCCATACGCCAATAGAAAGAAATAGTGAAGAAAACATCTTCTACTTTTAACAGGGAACAGGTCTTCTAAAGTGCAGAGCACATCCTTTCCTTTTGCTGGCCATGCAGATGTATCCCACAGTAACCCCAAGTTCTTGTTCATTAGTCAGTTATGATTCTCTTCTGCATTGATGGACATGTGTTGAGTGAAGTCACTACCTCTTCCCTTTAGCTATGTAAATAGTCGTGGGGCATGATGTACCAAGCTATCTTAAGGTCACAAATGCTGCTATTTACAAAATCACATGGTGTGCAACTGTAAAATTTGCTTTTTGATATGTTTAAATGCATTTTGCCTGTGGGAAAAGCATTTGTGACTCGTAAAATGGGTTTAACTCATGCGGAATTACAGTTAGGAAGGGCGTAAAAGAGGCATTTCTTTCTAATTCAGTTCTGTTATGTTATGTTATGTATGCAGGGTGTACAACTACATTTGTGATTGTAAACCATTGAACAGTGACCAGCTTCTCAAAGGAGGATGCTACTAATTCACAAAGGGGAAAATACCCCCATTGGACAGCTTCACCTTTGGGAATCATGTCATGCAATCTTGGGGCAGAAGATACCAGTCCAAGGGGATCCTGATGGTATTTTTTCAAAAAGTGCAGCTTCATGTAAGGAATGCAAACATAGAGATGGAAGTCTGAAGTTTCTTACAGGCTGCCATCCCTGTATTAGAAGCCAATTCAGTGCTTAATTTGAGCAGGTGCTTTAGTTGTCAACACCGGCACTTATGACAGTCTGCCACATGGTGGTGCAGTTTGTCTGCTTTTGAGACGAACACAACATTCGTTGTTTTCTCATTTAATATAAATTAAAAGTGACTAAACTTGCTGCCCAAACCATTCTTATAGCTTAGGGGGCCTGGAATTTTCTGAATTGTCACACTTGTAGGAGTGTGATGGTGAGTAGTTGTGTTGGTGCTGCTGTCATTGGCAGCGCTGGCAGGAGCAATGGGATGTGCAAGCTGCAGTGGCCTCCTGATAAGGGCATAGGCTCTTCTTTTCTTTTTACAAATTAAGCAATGAGGCAATTCCGGTGGGTCACAAGTAGGGACCTTCTTAATTAGTAGTAATCTTCAAGCAGGCCATGTTGTGACCCCTGTGACTGAAGATTTTGTGACACCATCAAATAATACATAGGTTGCGTTGCAAAATTAAAAATGGTCTCAAGTGGCTGAGGCTCAATCTGCAACCACTTTTTGCAACCATACAGTTAGCACACCAGGCCCAAAGCCCATTTCTGTGACACATCTTTCAGGGGGCCTGATGTTGTGGTAAGAGTACGAAGCTTGAGGTTCCGAGGTGGAGGCCCCAGGGGATCAGTGGTGTGAATGTTGACAAACAGATATGAAGTTGTTATTATGGAAATCGATGCATACATCAAAGAAAATGATCTCTCATCCTCATTATAAGAATTGCCAGTTGTGAACTCTACATACATTCTCGACTCACAAATATGTAATCAAGCAGACTAGTTCGGTCTGGACTGTTCCCTTGAGGCACAGGGTCAAGACTGATTTGCATATGGCCATGTCTGAACTGGGGTGGCTTGGTGAGCAAAATAACGATGGATTAAACCCAGATCTGTGACTGGGGGTGAATGTTTTGCCATTGTGCAACATTCTGTCCATCACCTTGTGTGTTTTGCTGTTCACCCTATGTGGGAAGGGTATGCCCAGACGTGGGTCTCGTGCTCACTACGCCACTGGAGTCAAGCTATCCTGGCTGATGAAGGCTGATAGCCAGAAACTGGTCCTAGGATGCTTGATTCCGGTCCAGGGAAGACATGGCTTGGCAGTTCGGTCTGGACTGTTCCCATGAGGCACAGGGTCAAGACTGATTTGCATATGGCCATGTCTGAACTGGGGTGGCGTGGTGAGCAAAATAACAATGGATTAAACCCAGATCTGTGACTGGGGTGAATGTTTTGCCATTGTGCAACATTCCGTCCATCACCTTGTGTGTTTTGCTGGTCAAGCAGACCCTAAGACCATGTCTGATTGCTGATTGATAGGTCACCAGTGTGGGGGGGAGAGGGGGGGTAAGGGGGGGGTGTGAAGTGCGTAGCTGGCAGGCTAACGCTCTGGCAGGAAACTCTTGATCATTCCCACAGATAGGCTCTGCAACATTACAAGGGTCAAGGAAAATTGCCCCAATAAAGGACACATGGCCCGAGAGGGGTATGTGCGCTCCTAAAAAAAACATTAAGTCAGATGCCACATGAGGTAGGAACACATAGCCAATCAGGACCTACCACACATAGTGATCATACACTCCCCATGTCGGACGTCTGGACACGTCATTCACGGGCCACATTGTGTCTATGCAAGGTCAAAACACATCTGTGATAACCATTAGACAATAAATGTATGTCTCCAAAGGCAGCAACCAACATTCCTCACCATGTATGGTACGCCTGAAACTTTTACAACCTATCATGTTTTGTATATAAGAATAACACAGACTGACTGTAAATAGTCTTCAGACCTTGTGCCTGTAACTGTTCTCCCAGCCATAATGTTTAATTAAATAAACTGTTTCTGTTTTGCCAAATGCCTCGTCTTCTGTTTCTTAAGGGATTTCGAACTCAAGCACCAAAGTGATTGTCAGGAGATTCCTCATCTTTCAGATCATTAAGATCTGTCTCGTCACTCTCAGGCGGTACACGACAAAGGCCTGCCTTCAAAAGTCTGAGCCAAGATGAATTCCTACTTAGAAAATGTCTCTGTCTCCAAACTGTGAACATGGAGCCTTTAACATTAATCAGAATGTAGGGATCAGAATACAAAAAAACAATCATGACCAGAACAGGATATTCTTGACTGATGTGCAGAAACATGTCTTTCCTCTTCATGCAGACTGAGGGACAGATGTAGGAAGGCAAATACCGGTCGGTAACGGCCGATTTCGGCCATTACCGACCGGTATTTGGAGTTTGGGATGTAGGGGCATATTAAAATACAGATTCTGTAATTTTACCGAATCTGTAATTTTACCGATTCAGTAAAATACCGATTCGGTGAAATTACCGAATCTGTATTTTGACATGTAGGTAGCACTGTAATCAGTGCTACAGGGGTTTAAGAATTCGTTATTTACCACCAACTAGAAGTTGGTGGTAAATAATGAAAACCCTTTAAAAAGCATTTTGTTTGCTTTTTAAACAGTGCCTAAGGGCATGTATGTCTGCAACATGTGTACCCATGCACAATTGAGGGGTGCAGCAGGGTGTCAAAGTGACACCCTGCCACCCTTCAATGTTTCCCCCAATTACCGAATCGGTATTTACCGATTCGGTAATTGACATTCATTCCTATGGGCCTCCAGGCCCATAGGAATGAATGTCAATTACCGAATCGGTAAATACCGATTCGGTAATTACCGATTTGTACCGATTCGGTAATTAAATCGGTAAAATTACCTACATCCCGGTTGTCAGTTCTTAAATACCGAATCGGTATGATTCGGTATTTAAGAATCGGTAATCTGGGATTACCTACATCTGGCCCATAGTCTTCTATCTTTTGTTTCTTTTATTGGTCCTGATACTCTGCTTCATCTCCTGATGATGGGCAAGTGCTGTTTCCAGAAGAATTCACATAAACACCTTGCTCTGAAAGAATGTCTCGGCTGGATTGGCCATTGGTTCTCTCTGTCACAATAGTCTCTCAGTGACTAACATAGTACCTGAAAAATAAGCTTTTGCATCATCTTGACAGTTTGCACATCTTTGTTTAGCATGGCCATAGATGATATATTGCTGATATGGGGTTGAAGCCACAAAGGCATAATCTCCAAATGATTAAACCCATTTATTGTCTAGGGTCTGCAAGTTTCTTGCCATTAAACAGATGGCTATTGCCATATTTGACATTACTTGATGTTTCATTTGTTGTGTGCTAGAGTCACATCTTCAGCAGATGTGCTGGGAGTGCGATCATCTCCGAGGATCGGGAGCATTCATCGAAGTCAACGTCAGGTTCTGTCCCACAGTAACTAACCTATAGTAGTCTACAATTACATCTTCCCAGATCATCTGTAACAGTGGAAGCTTCTCTAGAGATTCCAGGGCTGACTGCATGCTTGGATCTTTACACACCAGGCACCAGAAGGAGTTTTGTTGCCTCATTGCCACGGTGACCCAGGCTCATCATCAACAGTGTCTCACTGCAGGGACTTGGGAATGTTCACGGTGCTGCCTCTCGGAAGCAGTCCTTTCCTGTGGCTTGTCAGATCACCGTGCAACATGTCCGAACATCTGTAGTGCCCAGAAACACTACAACAGTGAGGTTTCAGAACCCTGTCCAAGTCTCCCAAACACCGACTGTAAATGAGGTAATTCGCAGGAAGTGTCTTCATTGGAGGTTTTAATAATTCCCCTTCTGTAAACGGAAAGAGGATTGGAGCACACTGCCTCACATATCTGCACCAACTTTGGTGAAATACTACTACTAATATTCAAGTAAGCGCTAATTGTGAACTGCATTTTCCATAATGCAAAGGGGTGCACTCTGATGGGATGTGAGGCAGTGTGCTCCCATCCCCCTTGTACTTAAAAATGCACACTTGAGCGAGTGAGCTAACGAGCTTTTGAAGAAGCACCTGTGCTCCTGTGAGAGGTAATGAGACCTGCGAGGACAGTGGCAGCATTCTCAGCAACCCCTGATAAAATTTCTTTCTGATCTCTAATGATGAAGGATAAAATTCAGAAACATGTGTCTAGAGATGAACAGCACTACCTGCACCAACTTTGGTGAAATACTACTACTAAAATTCAAGTAAGCACAAACTGTGAACTTCATTCTCCATAATGCAAAGGGGTGAACTCTGCTGCGATGTAAGGATGTGTTCTCCCATCTCCCTTCTCTTCTTTAAATGACAGGTTGGTGAGCCTGTTTCAGGAAGTAACAAATATACTCCTCCACAATGGAAAGTCAAGATTGTGTGGATGGAAGAAGAAAGAGGAAAAATCAGCCAATCATAGTCTTGCCAAAGCTTGTGTATAGTGTGACACTGTTAGACCTGGAGATGCAGGCACTACCTGTCTATTCAAGGTGGGATTTTAGTGTCAGGGTTGAAACAAATGGTGACAACTCTGTGGAATTCCTGGCACTGGCCTGGAGATTGATTCCTGATATGATTTGATGGAGCTTTTTCAGAACCCTGGATTTGCAACACACTGTGCATCCACATTGCAACTCTCTCTCTCTCTCCATATATTATATTGTAATTGCATTTATAGAGCACTTACTACCCCTGACGAGGCATTGAAGCACTTTAACAATGAGCTGCACACTGCTCCAAAACCAAGGTTAGTGATTAGTCCAGTGTTATTGGTGATTGTTGATTATTGATACCAGTCCCGGTAGCTCAAACAGACCCATCCATGCATTTACTCCAAGCTGTTTGCAAGGAGAGGAAGAACTAGAGGAGAAGTTATTGATAACTGAACTAAGGAGCTACTATTGATTGCTCACCAATGAAAGAGTTATTAAAATTCACCCAAGGAGAAGTCATTAACATCTCTGAGCACTCAGAGGAGATTATTTAGCACTGCATACTTTTTTCCCAGGGTTTATTAAAAGTGGTAGAGAGGGGCCTTCTTTTTAGCCCGGAGATGTACTCTTAATATACCTAAGCAGATGTGAATGATATATGTAACGAAAAAATAAATATCTCAAATGAACTTGTTGATATCTCACATGAGGTGTGGTGATTTATTTTCTTTATAAACTTATTTGTATGCATATTTTTAAAGTGCTTATTTTTGTGGCTCCCTAAAGCGAGAGCGAGGTCTTATATGGTGTCAAGCAATATCCGAGGTATCATAGAGATTTTAGCGAATCGACCAAACCCAATGCAAATGATTTAGATATTCAAAGTACAACATAATCTGTGCATCTACAGAAGATTAATCCTGAAAATACTGAGGGTTCAATTAGGAGTGACCATGGGGATAATATGTAGAAGGGAAGAGGGAAATCATCTGGATCCATGTCCAAGAAGTTTGAAGATGGCAGGAACTGCCATCTTCCAAATCTTGCTTCTATTTAATATTTAATTTTTCGAAAGCCAACACGATCGAATGGTTGAGGCGAGCTTACAGTTGAGTTGATGATCGACTTCTTGAGGTCACTGATGGAAGTGGTAGTGGTAAGAGGGAGAGGGAAGAGAAGAATGGCCCGCCCTCCAAACACAGCTGATGAGGTCATTGATATGACCTTCAAGGAGAGGTCATTCATATTTCCAATAACTTGGGATGTTGAGAAACCACTGTAAGGTAGGTCAATGATGTGTTCACTAATGAGATCATTGGAATGACACGCAAGCAAAGATTATTTGATATCTCACCCTCTGGGATCTCATCAGAATTTAAAGGTCCCACCTAAAAAACAACAATGACCTTCAACTTGTCACTTCTTTATGAGAATGCAGGAGATTCTAAGGGAAAACAAACACCCCCTGCACGCTTAACTCCTACCGCTGGAGAAGGCCTGATATTGCGGCCTCGTTAGACACGTTGAACTTTTATTGAAAGGTTGTAAGTACCACCCACCAAGACCCTTGTGATCCTTGGTGCCTCTTTGTCAAACAATATTCCTACAACCCCAATTTACTCAACAGGAACAACAGGCAGAAACAGTGGGGCCTCAAAATGAGAAGCAGAGCTTGTAATATGATGAGACAGCCCTGATCTCTGCAGCAGCTTGTTGGCCGAATGCTTGGCACAGTGATCTGTCAAAACTTATTTCAGAGCTGAATGTGAGATTTTCTTTAGAAACAAAACCGCGCCCGCCTGCCTAGCCCATCAGAAGCAGTCCTTTCGTGAGCTCGAGTGGTGGGCTGAACCGTACAATGCTGAGGGTTATGTGTACACAGCATACTCTGGAGGGATAATCTAATGGCCGAGGATCCACACAACGGCGCCTTTGTCCCCCGGCATGTGCGCATCACAGGGCGCTGCTTGGAAGAAGAAGCCGGCCTTTGTGTCCACCATCCGAGCCCTGGGATGTCTGCTGTATCCTCACTTGGCTCAGGCCAGGAGAAACACAACGGCAGCTAGCCCTGTATTCCAGGGAAAAATTGTGTCCCTGTTTTCAGCTCTTCTTACGGATCACTTTGCAGCTAGTAATCAGATGCCCTCAATCAAGGTTTTTATTGTATATATGAATATTATCTAAAAATCAATGTGTCATAATTTAGAGCCATAGAGAATTTTTTTAATTCATAGGGCCATATTATCAAGAATGGGCCTTCCCACCAGAACCTGGGCTTCTATTGGAATTCTCTAGGGCATATTATCAAGCCCCTTATCGCCGTTTTAGCTTCAGTTTCCTGCCGGTAATGCGGCGATAATGTTATCGCCCGTTCTTGATAATATGGCCCATAGACTTTTACTAGCTTATTTTTCTAAACTTACTTTCACTAAATGCTTTGTCGTTTCCTATCTTCCTTGGTTTGTCTACTAAAAGAATCTGGATTTTCAGAGGAAGGAGGCAGCATGGCATTAGCACGTGGTTACCTATATTATGGAAGGGGGCACCTGCCCCGCCCATCATCTGGCAGGAAGTAGGCGTGGCAGTGGGGTGGACAGCCCCGTAGCCCTGCACATCAAGCAGGGACATGAACAGTGAACCTCATCTAGTTGGTTGTCATCTTGGCCATCTAGCCTTGTTTTGGTTATAAGACAAGAAGAGGGGAAGAGGGAATGAAGAAAATGTTTTAAGTATGTATAGGACCGAGTTATGCATTAAAATAGCAAGTGTTACGATTAGACAAGTAGAGACAGAAGGAGAAAAGAAATGCTTTCCTCCACTTGTAGTTTGTATTTTTTAATTCTTTCTGTGATTTGTAGAACAGTCTTTACAGTTCTGGCCCTGCTCCTGTGACATTTTAAGTGTACCCGGGGTCCTTGTATTGTAGAGCTCAATAGTGTATTTGAGAATTACTGTCGCATTCATGAGATTCTGGACTCAAAAGAGGCCTGTGTGCAAGTTTGCTATCTTTATTTTATGCCAAGAACATATCTAGTGATGTATAGCTTCTTCTGAGGCCGAAACTAATACTGCTAATGCTCTAGTCGTCATGTGATATGCATCTTGTAAGAGGGATGGGAAGGCCTTAAGCTTTGTCACAGTGAAGGTGACAGTGATTTTAGTAATAACCATGGTATTGTATCTAAAGACATAGGGGCATCTTACCAACAAGTAGTGATAATTATCGCTAAATAGGCTTAGCGACAATTATTTTGTATCGCTGCCTATCGCTGGATATGTTAGCGGAGAAAACATGCTATTAGCAACATTTTTCTCCATTGTGCTAAAATATCCAGCGATAGCGGCGAAATGCGTGAATATCGCTGAGATAGCCATGTTATCCACCTCCCATTAGATAACATGGCTAAGAACTGGTCTGAGCAGGCGTTCGTTTTTGCCGATAGCGGGAATATTTCCATCGCTACGCCTGCCTTGCTAATAGGCGATAGCGACGTTAGCGACTGCTTTCAGTCGCTAACAGGTTGGGTACGCCCACTTTGCATGTCATTAGCGATAAATATCGCTGACATGCAAAGCGGGTCCCAAACCGATCGCTATTGCCTAAAAGCTGTCGCTAACAACAGGCCCAGAGTATTAAACACATAAGGCAGGGGGTGTCCAATATAGGTCCGACAGGAGAGATCTATGCTATTTTTACGGGATTACCATTGGTTGTGCAAAAGAGCTCCATTTAGATTCATTGTAATTAATATGAATATTTATCATGTATCCGGCACTCCTGGACCTTCGCACCCCATTCATTAATGCTCTCTTTGTAAGTTGAAATACGTAGACGGGGCTGCGTGTGTGTAAATGTGGCATTTATCCCAAAATGCCTTGTGTGAGATTGGGAAGATGGGTCAAGGCTGGTCTCTACTAGAAAAAAACCTTTACAGGAAATGCTGTGACAGCCTTTTTTCAGCAAACAAACCCAGAAAATTGAGTAATGCGCATGCTCAGTCAAAGCCCCTACGTCATAAGCAGGGCACAAGTCCTAAAAAAAGAAGTGGGGGGACGCTGACGTCACGACAGGAAGTGACGTCACGAAAGGTGGCTTGCACCAGCAGACACATTGCCTCCCCTCGCTCACCCCTTAGATACGATTGTTTTAGAGAAGCCAGCGCGTGAGCAGCCTACTGAATGGGCTAAAATCTCGCCCCAGAGAGGCCAAAGAGTGAATGTGTGGCTCCATTTGCTCCAGTTATCGAGCTCCCGATAAAATAAGTGAGGGGACGCCGTCCACCCCGCGTGGTACCCCGACTCAAGCCCTGGATAAGGACATCTCGGGAAAGGAAATGCTTCAAAAAAAGTCTGTATCCTTCATGCCACGTCATTGGGATTGGTTTCCAAAGAGTAAATGAAAGGCAGGGGTCACACTTTGGGCAGGTAGTATGCCAAAAGAGGCCTATTTGATGTGTTTCGTGTATCCAGCTCCAAAATCCAGCCTACAAAAATGACCCAGACAGATTTTGTAGCACTTTGGGATCTTGTGTGTTTGCTTGGCAGGGTCATGTAGTGCCTTGTTCAGCACCTGAATGGTCTTCTGTACAGGCAAGCATGGTGTCAGCAGTGAGTGCAGTCTTTGTGTACACCCCTGTGCAGCTGACAATACTGGGCAGGACCAGGAAGGAGCTCATTCAATGAGCTTCTGCCCAGGGCTTAATTTGTGAAAAAATAAGTGCCAAGGCCTTTTCGGAAAGAAGCTGCTGTCTGCACCAGCCATTGCCCCTGCAGGCTCTGCCAATGGCAGTACCAACATAACACCTAACCATCACAGTCCTACTAGTGTGACAATTCGTACTATTCAGGCAACGCAAAGTTATAATAATGGCATGAGAGGCTGGTATTATTCATTTTCAATGTATATTCACATAATAAACACGCTTGTGCTCGTCTCAAAATTAAAAAGACAGCGCCACCATGTGGTAGACTGTCACTAGAGCCGGGGCTGACAATTAAGTGCCGATGGTGAGCACCGGAAACCACCAGAACAAATAAAGCACTGCTCTGACCTGAAGTCGAACGTGATCATAAAGCATGCCTGGGCCAAGTCCAGATTGAGTGCTGCCACTTGCAGGGAGATGACTGAGCTGCCCTACCCCGGAGTGGTTGCAGAATGCTCTGGATGCTTGCTAGGCTGATGGTTGTCAAGCTGCTCTCACTGTTGGGAAGCACTTCTTGCCGTGACCCGGCGAACCTCTCCTGCAGGGTTGACAAGACACTCATCTACCAAAGCTCGGTTTGGCACTAGGCTTTATCTAAAGCACCAGCGAGCAGGCTCTCCTGGGGTCATCCTGGTTCTAAGAGCTTATCTTCACGAGTAATTTGAGAAGGCGGCCAGAGAAGCCCGGACACAACTAGATGACCACTGCAAGGGCTACCAACCCCAGAAAGTGGGTTAGAGCACCAGGTGGGATACTCTACTGAAATAGCTACCATCCCTGCAGAGTGGATTAGAGCACTAGGTGAGACACTCTACTGCAGGCGCAACCAACCCCGTAAAGTGGGCTAGAGCACCAGGTGGGATACACCACTGAAAGAGCTCCAACCTTGGTGAGCCATTTAGAGTATGTAGAGGACCACATCACTGAAATGACTATCAATCCCGGAGAGTGGGTTAGAGCACTAGGTGGTACACACCACTGAAATGACTATCAACCCCGGAGAGTGGGCTAGAGTGTGCTATGTGGGCCACACCACCAAAAGGGCTACTAACCCCGGAGACTGGGTTAGAGCACAAGGTGGGCCACACCACTGAAAGGGCTACTGACCCCAGAGAGTGTGTTAGAACGAATATAGCTCTTTGTCCCGCAGTCTTTTTTCCCGCATGGAATCACAATGCGGTCATTACCAAGACCGCGTTGTGATTCGCATACCAACACTCCGCAAGTCGGAACAACGACTTGCGGAGGGGGGGCGCTGGATGTTCGAATAGTATAATTTACTCTTCCAACTCCAGTCTGTCCGGACACTAGGGAAGGTGTTGAATTTTAAATCCAACACCTCCCCCCCTCCGCAAGTCGTTGTTCCGACTTGCGGAGTAATGGTATGCAGAATCACAACGCGGTCGTGGTAACGACCACGTTGTGATTCCAAGCGGGGAAAAAAAATTGTCATTAACGCTGTTTACCGTTAGAACACCAGGTGGGGCACACTACTTAAAGGGCTACCAACCCCGGAGAGTGAAACTCCCTCTCTTCTTGCATTTTACTTGCCTATCAGCCTACACTCCCAACTCTTTGGTATGTAACCAGTATTATCAGGCCCTCGCGAAACATGACCCCTAAGATCTCTCGCTGATACAAGCGAGATAGAGTGTGATCCACCGCTTCTATAAAGATGATCCGCCACCGTTGATTGATGCCGTAGTTCGGACATCCAGTCGTATACTCCGCCCTGGTGCTAGGCTGTAGTGCATGTTTCTTGATACCAACGCCCGGCCTGCCCTACCCCACAGCGCCCAACCAAACAGCACATTACATGCAATTGACAACACTGAGATAAGCATGACTGTTCAATGGTGGCTCCAGGCAAAGTTGCTTCCCTTGTCCTCCATCTCTCCCGCTAGTGCTTTTAGGGACGTAGGAAGCAGTTCTCTGGGCTCAACAGGTCTACCTCACCTGCTGAGCAGATCCTTCACCTGAGCTCTCTGGTAGGCAGGCAGCGGTCAGCGGAGACTTGCCTTGGCGAGGCAGTGTTCACCATTCTTGGAGATACTCTGTTTCACCTCTATCCATGCCGGCTGGCTCAGTAGAGACGATCACGGTATGGGACACCATGTAGGGAGATAGTGGAGAGAGATTCTTAGAGGACCTCCTTCCCATCACCATCTTTATATTTTCATAACCCAATGTTCTCTCCTTTTCTCTATACATGTTTCAGTCTTTGCATTGACTCACAGGACTTGAGGGTAAGGCCTCTCATAATTTACCACCATATGTAGCTTGTGGCTAGTGTATTCTTCTCCACGTGTAGCATGTGGCTAGTATATTCTTGTCCACGTCTAGCTCATGGCTACTGTATTCTTGTCCATGTGTAGCCCGTGGCTACTGTATTCTTGTTGACGTGTAGCCTGTGGCTAGTGTGTTCTTGTCCATGTATAGCCTGTGGCTAGTGTGTTCTTGTCCATGTATAGCCTGTGGCTAGTGTGTTCTTGTCCATGTATAGCCTGTGGCTAGTGTGTTCTTGTCCATGTATAGCCTGTGACTGGTGTATTCTTGTCCACGTGTAACTTGTGGCTAGTGTATTGGCTAGTGTAGTCTAGTCCACGTTTAGCCTGTGGGTAGTAAATTCTTGCCCATGTGTAGCCTGTGGCTAGTGAAAGGAGAAAGGAAATGAACAAGAGCTAAATAAAGAGAAGTTGTGACTTCAGTTGCCCAGTCTGCACCTGGTTCTGCCTATCTGGTGTAAACTCCAATAGAAATGCCCGGGTCTTATGAATATAGTAACAATGAGGGTCACCCTTGGTAGAGAAGGAAATGGGGCACTAGGAAATAAAGCAGCTTGCATGGAGCTCAGGGAGAAGCTGGCAAACTGCTGGGGCAGGGGACGTCCCGCCCCAGTGGGCTCTGCGGCAGCCGCCTACCCGCTTTAGTTTTCCCTACATCATGCTTGGGGAAAATGGTCACCAAAACAGCTTCCACTCACGCGGCAGGAGCACTTTCAAAACAATGTAGTGCCTTCCTGGTTTAGACATCCTGCACATTATTTATGGAAAAGTTTCAACAAAATTGTTTCTGCAGACATGGCAAGACACCTTCTGCAACTTCGTAATGCTAAGTCATGGTGGCCTCACCTGCATTTATTAGTTTATCGGAAACAAGCCCTTAAAGAGGCTTATTTCTTAAAAACAAAAAGGAAAGGCCTCTGATGTGCTGACAGAGGTGGTTTCTCCACAAAGGCGGGGAGCCTTGCCTTCCGTCCCCTGCGTGACGCACGTAAAGAAATTAAATGGCAATGAAATGATTTCGAGTCGAGAGACATGCGGGCGTGTCCTCTGCTGTCGATTGGCAGCATGGAGGACTGGGGCAGTGGCTGGTTGGACGAACCAAAGTGTGCATGTCAGTTTGGACGGCTGTGTTTCGACAGCCAGCCTGACGCGCGCTTTGAAGCTCTCCATACCGAGCTGCCTTAGACAGCTGAGTGGAGAGCAAGCACAGGCCTCCAGGGCCTGAAGACGCGTAGAGCCAACCTGCTCCATCCAATCCTGGTGCTTCTCTCATACTGGTTAATAGTATAAGAGCAGCGTCTGGATTGTTATGTGAGCTCCACCTGGTTTATAGCATGAGAGCAGCATCTTGATTGGTTATGTGAGCTCCACAGCAGCCTGCAGATTCAGAACACAGAGGAGAACGTGCAGCTGTGGGAAAGTACCATTTATTTTGATTTTATTTATTTTAAATCTTAGTGTAGTTATTTTGTTTTGGGCTTTTGGAGGGAGGGGCTGTTTTATTATGCACTTTTGAGGGTGTGGGTGTTTTATTTTTGTTTTTTGGGAAGCAGTGGGGCACTTTGCTCGCCCCACCACTTTCAAAGGTTACCAGTAACCCCTGTGTGCTGAGGTTTATTTCCAAGTGCATAGGGAACATTTCTGCTTTTTTCTGGTATGTGACAGCTTTGTGCTTCATGCTGGTGGTGAAGAGAGATAACTGTATCAGAAGGCGGGCACTAAAGCGGGCGGACTGTCAGACACTGCAAAGACTGACTCTTGCTAGCCCAAAATGGGGCTCCCCTGCCCCCCCATCTGAAGCTAACTCTTTCTCCACCTCCAAGTGAGGCGAGGGGCTGGCTGGATAGGTAGCTGGCAATGTAGGCAAAAGTACACATCCTCTTTCTGGGTGAACAAAAAAGGCATCTTCTTTCTCTAAATTCCCTGAAATATCAGGAGCATGGGCAGATGGTTTAGAACAATATGTGCACATCCTGTAGGGAGGAGACAAGCCAGTTTCAACTCAACGGGGAATATTCTCAAGGACTTATCGCCGAGTTATCAGCACTTTATCGCAGCCAAAGTGGTGAGAAATGTATCGCCCAATCCACAAGCTGGTACTAACAGCCCATATCACCAGTTTACCTGAGCTAGCATCCGCAAAAAACATCGCCACAGATGACCCGGCAACTATCGCTAATGAGGTGCAGAGTAGGCGTTCCCGTGCAAAAAGCTGCGACAACAGCACTCCGTAAAATTCACAATGGCCAGCCAGATCGGCGATAAGAACCCAAAACAGGCGATAAGGCGCATTAGCAGCAGGAACTTAACACCTGCTCTGACCTGGTGTAAAGTCGGACGACAACCTGCACCATCAAAGGGAGCCCAGCCCAGAGCCACACCTGAAGAACAACAGATGCCATGAAGCCACTGACCATGCAGCTGGGACACCCAAGAGGGCCACAACACCCTTCGCCTCCACCACCCTCCGCCACCACCCCAGGACCCTCCCCCCCACCCCCCAGGTACCTCCCCCTCAGACAAAGATATGTTACATCAACTTCACGAAATCATGAACAAAACAATTCGCCTGATGTAGCACAATTACAACAAGTAACATGCATGTGTTGTCACAAAAAAGAGAATCACTCATTCACCTTCGAATTACCAAACAAAACATTTTATTCAAATAAACTTAAAACAACAATTTTGACTCATGGCGAGTCTCCTCGGGATAATCTGTAGGTCACAGCCTGCAAGACATGCGCTCATCAAAGGACAGAGACAAAGAGAGAGCAAAAGAGAAAGAAACAGAGAGAGAGAAAGAGAGGGAGAGGGGAGAGAAAGATGTTAAGAGAGGGAGAGAGAGAGGAACACGGAAAGAGAGGAAGTGCGAAAAAAGAGGGAGAAAGAGAAAGAGAGAGAAAGACAGAAAGAGAGGGAGAGAGAGAGAGAGAGAGAGACAGTGAAAAGAAGAGAGGGATAGGGAGAGAGAATGCCAACACTGCACACCCTGGCCTCACTGCTCACCTGCTGGCACCGGTGTGTCTCCAACCATGTGCTGGTATGCACTGCAGTTCAGCAGGTCCCTCATCTGAAACACAGTCTAGATTTATGAAAGGCAGCGTACATACATTTACACACGCCATCTTCGCTTGTCCGTCCCTGCGCACCCAGGCTGCTGGACCCCAGCCCCTTCCACTGCCCAGCGGTGACTGCCCGCCTCTGCGCACCCAGGCTGCTGCACCCCAGCCCCTACTGCCGCCCAGCAATGACTGCCCGCCCCTGTGCATACAGGTTGCTGCAACCCAGCACCTCCTGCCGCCCAGCGGTGATTGCCCGCCAATGCGCACCAGGCCTCACTGCTCACCTTCCTCCACCGGCGTGTCCCTAAGAGGGCCCAGCACGTGCCAGTGCAAACCCCAAGCCCGGGGCCCATGAACATGGCGCCCTCCACATCATGCAGCCCCGCTCCACGGGCTACCAGGTTTCACACTTGATTCTGGGTCTTGATTTCGCTATGGTAGAGATCATATCAGTTCAAAGGGTATCATCGCATGCTGCACACCTGCTCAGCCCTTTAGGTGCCACTAACTCTGTGACTCGTGTGGTAACGCCATGTGGCGGTAGACCAGCACTGCCTGCTGGCTCAGGCCTACACTGCGGTCCAGCAGGGCTCACAATAATCCTCACCAGTCTGGACCGCCAGGACGGGGCATCATCGCAGGCTGCACACCCGCTCAGCACTTAAGGTACCCCTACCTCAGTGCACCGAAAGTCACCGTCCCGTGGCGGTGTGCCTGTGCTGGCCACAGTGTGCCCGGTGCCACCAAGTCTGTGCCCCGCAAGTCATGGACCATCTATGATTGAGTATCATAGTGCAGACACCATCATGTCCCTGGGAATGTGATGTTGCAGGGCCCTAGGCCCTCATGCATAAATAATAACCGCAGCAATACACTCAGATAGACAGTGGAAATGGCATCGAGCACGTGCGCCCGGCCCTTTTTATTGGCAGGGTCACATGTCCTGTGATGCATGTGCTGGATGGGTGTGGTGTGGTTGTAAACCAGCCATAAGGGAGTGGCTGTGGCATGCTGACAACTAGAACTGTGATCAGCAGATCACTACAGGGAAGACCTGGGAACTGTAGCGTCCCCCTCCCCCTGTGAGCGTAAGCAGAGTGGGCTGGCCTGGCGTATGCTAGTCCAGCGTAAGGGTGTGAAAAATGACCACGGGGCTCTGGGCGTGGTTCCGTACTGGGCTGGACAAGGAAGTAACTAATGCGTAGTGTGACCCAAGTCCAACGACTTGAGCAACATGGACGTAAGGGGGAATCATTGACCCTACATTCTTCCATACTTCCACACTTGAAAGATCATAGACTTAACACATCTGTGTGAATATGAATGTTTATTGCACATTCAGTGGAGTGTTGAAACTGGAGCAGTACAGGGCCGTACAAACCCCACTTTACATTGTTGGCCCGTGGAGGGCCAGCCGGAGTCTTTCAGGGAATGATAAGTCCAACGGAACATGAAGAGTTCAGTCCACAATCTGAATGCTGTGTCATTGGTGACCAAACAGAATATGACAGTCCATGTCGAGGTCCAAGGTGAGTCTCGCAGAGTGTATCAGGGGACAGTGGAAGGTGATGATGCAGATGGCAGAACCAAGCAGAAACCGGCCATATGGCGGAGATGAATGCTACTGCGTCCTTCTTACCACAAAGGCAGGTTCATCTGCATTTTTATCCTCTGCTGTGGTGTTCTGTCTCCAGCACTTTGTGGCAGTGATAAATCAGGGGCCGGAGGTGGAATGTCTGCCGCACTGTGTGGCACTGACACTTCAGGGGGCGGAGATGTGGATGTAGTGGTAGCAGCAGCATGCATCAGCGCCAGGCCTTTTGGCAGCAATGCCATCAGTATGGTCTTTAGGTCATTGCGGAACACAGCTACCTCTCGCTGGTGTGCAGCAGTGGCAGCTGCTCTTTCCGCCTTTGTCTGCTCTATGGTCTCCATTATCCTCTACATGTGTCCCAACTCCCGGGTGACATCGCCGGAGCTACTCTGACTAGACAGTTGTTCTTGTCTCAGAGTCAGGACTCCAGCGATGTCAGCCATGGTTCGTTGGAGAGAATGGAGCAGACTATGAGTGTCTGTTAGGGACTATGAGTGGTCCCTGATGAGACTTAGACACCCACGTATGGCATCTAGTTTGGCTGCTATGCGATCGAACCCCAACCGCACCTGTTCAGCCAGCTTCTGGAAGGCCATGTTTTCTTCGTGGGGGTCCTGAGAGGCAGCCGTGGTGGTGGGTTCTGCCTGCTGTGTGGTCTGTGCAGGGGATGGGGTCTCATCGATGCAGCTGAGCTGCCCTGCTCCTGGATGTGGGGTGCGGAGGCTGTCCATGAACTCATGGAGGGCATCGGTGTCGAAGGTGTAGTGGTCCTCTTCATCTTCAGAGAAGAGAGGTTCGGCCTGCTCAGCAGGAGGTGTTGATTTTCCCTCTGCAATGTGAAGGGGATATGCAGTTTAACATTGTGTTCACATGTATGTTGTTCCATTGTACAGGTTTACATACAGACTGCATGACAGTGTACATTGTGACTGTTTGGGAGGAGCTGCCTATTTGATGCGGGACAGTGGACATTTTGACAACATCATGGATGTGTGTTTGTACTTGTACATTATCAACTCACATTTCCCTTCAATGCCAAATGTGATTGCCCAGTTTCTACACACAAGCAGCACCAGTAGTGACCTCTCTTCTGTTGTGGATGTGTTGCGGTTTGCACCACATCGTGGTCAATGTTGATGTGCTCTGCATGTTATGTGTAGCATTTTGGGGGAGTCGCCCCTGCAGCTCTGATTTTGCTGGCCCTTATCTCTTTCATGCCTTGTGCCTTTGACTTCTGTGCGTATACAGTGCTGAGATGTTGCATACTTGGGTACATTGGTCTCTTGGCGGGAGTTAGAGCTCTGGGGCATGGTTTGTCTGTAGTTATGCTCTACTTTATTGAGCATGTGTGCCATTGTGTCCATCTCCCCCGCCCCCCTGTCCCTGGGTGTTACTCACCCTGGTGCTGTTGTGTCCGGTCATGTTCAAAAGTATCTAGCCCTCCAACTCCTGCCACGTCTCCCCACTGATGACTGTGGACACCATTTCCTCCATCTCATCCAGCTCCTGTAGCGCTGAACTCCCACCTCCAATATGCATTGCTGCCTTCCTGTTGTTGGCGAGTTTCTGCTTGGTTTTGCGCTTCACATTATTCCAGCGCCTCTTGACCTCTTCCATTGTCCTCTTCCGCATTCCAACTGCATTTACCTTGTCTACGATGGACTGCCATATTCCATTTTTGTTGCCAATGACACAGTGGAGGTGACGAACCGTTGTTGATAGTGTTCTACCACCTCTGTTATCAGGATCCTGTTTTCCTGCGGACTGAACCACTTCTTCCTACTCTTCTTGTCCTTGCCCTCCCTGACCTTGAAGTCCAAGGCTGGTCCTCCGGGGGGCTTGTGGGGTTCTGGTTGTCCTCTGTACTTGCTCTGGCAACCTCCGTTGGGCTTTGCTGTTGTTTGGCTTTTGTTTGTATGTTTTTTTTCTACTTTTATAGTGATTTTTCCCACCTGACGTATGTGATTTGCAGGCCTGGCGCAGCTTATCGCTGATTTTTTTATCGTGTTTGGGCCCATCGCAACTTTTTTTGCGTTGGGGTTTACATTTTTATCGCCGTCCCGATGACTTTATCGCGGACATTTGACGCGTTATCGTGGGACTATCGCATGGTACTGCCGTGTTATGAATACAACATTAACTCGGCGTTATTTTCCTGCGATAGACTGCAATGTGCAGAGTTGCGTTAAGCTAATTTGCAACAATTATCACATGTTCTTGAGAATATCCCCCATTCTATTTTCAATGTGGCTTGTCAACAGAGAGCACAACACAGATGGTACACTCGTTGCAACGTCACAAAGCACAATTCCAATTGTAGCACTGAAAAAAAGATCCAAAAACTCAACGGCAAATGTGCCTCAAATATTTGGTCCAGCCATACTAAACGTTTTGGTGAGCTCATAAAACACACTTTTTGATACGGTGAAGAAAACAATAACACCACTTCAGCGTGCAGTAAAAGGGATCTTTCCACCCATAGAAATCTGCCCCCTCACAGCTGCCGAGTCTATTCTCAAGAGATTGGGCCCAAAACAAGTAAAAGGTGAAAAATGCTAATTTCCATGTTTATAATCCAATCATTAATTATTACAAGAAAAACAAACATCATTTAGGGGACACAATACCCCTCCTGTACATTATAAGGGTACTGCGATTCACTGAGGAGTATTGTGACCATATAGGAAGACAAAACACAAGTTCTTTTATAGGTCACAGAACTCCGAGATGACTTGCAATAACCTTTTAACACACAGCAGGGCGTAGTTTGGGGCATATTAGCAAGGGCACTATCGCCGCTTTAGCAGCACTTTGTTCCGCTAAAGCTGTCGCTAACAGCAGGTAGCGATAGCTTCCAGGCCCGCTTTGCATGTCAGCAATATTTATCGCTAATGACATGCAAAGTGGGCGTACCCAAACTGGTAGAAACTGAAAGCAGTCGTTAACACAGCTATAGCCTATTAGCAACGCAGGCGAAGCGATAAAAAAAGTCACGCTAAGCGCGATTATCACTATTATTTAACACCTGCTGTAAACCTGACTTACCTGTATTCCTCAATGGGAGGTGGATCTTCAGGCTAAGTCCACCATGGTGTTAATGCGTGAATATCAATGGATTTCCAGCGATATTCAGGCATTACGCCACTATCGCTGGATATTTTATCACAGTGGAGATAAACGTTGCTAATAGCATGTTTTCTCTGCTAAAATATCCAGCGATAGGCTAAGCGCGTTTTGCGATAAGTATCGCAGATTCTTGCTAATTTGCCCCTTTATTCCTTAAAATAGATTAACGCTATTGCCCTTGCCCAGTAAATCTTAGATGAAATCCTTGGTTTTTAACTCGTTTATATGAACAAGTTTAGTTTCAGAGGCGTAGAATAAATGAAGAAGCCATAATGCAACTTAAAAAAGACAACAATATTAAGCTATTAAATTATTGAAAAAACATATTCTAAGCAGTTAAAGGTATTTTTTTCAAAATGTGCCTTTACATGGTAATTGCTGATTTCTTGGAATCAACTATAGCCATAACCATGCTGCTATAAATGTCTCATTGTTGCTAGTGGCTTTAACACAGAGAGGCAGATCAGAAAAGCTGAAAAGGCAATTCTCGCTTTCATTGTTTCAACAGCAATTGTAATTCTGCTCCATGGTCTCCCTTTCACACTTTTGGTTCTGAGAACAGGCGCTGGGACATCGCCACTCAACTGTAATACCGTATTACAGTCAAGCACCTACGTCAGTTTCTTATTACAGGTGACTAGTTATGTCACAATTAGGCTGAAATAAGAAAAGTACAGATAATTTTCACTCAAGGAATGTTGGCTTGCATGTATTATAGAGACATAAAAACAGCTTTATTTATCTTAAATGAGAAGAAATAGGATTACAAAATGCATCCCAGTAAAAGAGCAGCCCCCAGCCCTCTGTAGGGCTTGTATCCCTCTCTCAGTTGTGTACTCCTGTTGCCATGGTGTTGGTTTCATTGGCACACACAAGTTTGGGTCTTTGCGGAGGTGGGGAACAACCCCCTGATTGAGGGGAGTTAAGGTGCCAAACTTTCATAGGAGAGGAAAGAAGCAAGCCTATGAACAGCTGTTAATCTAGAAGGATTAAATGGGTGAACAAAAGAACAGGTGAGCACATGGGTCACCATGTCTTTTGGTGATTGGGTGTCTGGGCAAGTAGCCCGCTGCTATCGGAGTATTCCATTGGTGGTGGTCTGTCGCAGCCGTGGCGGACTGCCAGTTGAAGTTACAGATAGTCCCCTACACCTCAACCACCGCCAAACTCTTCTGTGAAGTACCCAAGGATCTTCCTTCAGCCCCATGCTGTTGAACGCCTTCATGGCACCTCTCGCTAACATCATCCAGATCCATGGATCCAAAATCATCTCCTTTGCCGATGACACCCTGCGCATCCTTTCCATCTCCTGTGAAACATCCATCACCCAGACCAATATCACCACCTGAAGTCCGAAGTCACCAGCTGGATGAAGACCAACCGACTAAAACTCAACACAGACAAAAGAGAAGTGGTACTCTTCGGCAAGGTCACCTCCCTTTGGAACTCTATAAACATAAACACAGCTTTATTTCCCCAAAATGAGAAGATACAATATTACAAAGTGCATCTCTGTATGAGAGCTGCCCCTTGCCCTCTATAGCGCTTGCATCCCTTGTAGTGTACTACTGTTCCCTGGTTTTGGTGTCATTGGCAGACACAAGTTTGGGCCTTTGAGGAAGTGGGGAACAAACCCATGATTTAGGGGCCAGGTGTTGTTGCAGGTAAGGTGTCACATTTTCATAGGGGAGGGAAGAAGCAAGCCTATGAACAGTTATTACTTTAGAAGGAATAAAACGGGTGAACAAACGAACAGATGAACAAATGGGTCACCATGCCTTTTGGTGATTGGGAGTCTGAGCAAGTAACCCTCTGGTATTGGAGTATTCCTTTAGCGGTGGTCAGTTGCAGCCATGGTGGACTGCCAGTCAAGGTTGCAGTCAATATGGGCCCTACACCTCAACCACCGCCAAACTCTTCTGCAAAGTACCAAAGGATCTTCCCTCAGCCCTATACTGTTGAACGCCTTCATGGTGTGAACCAAAGAACAGGTGAGCACATTAGTCACCATGCCTTTAAGTGATTGGGTGTTTGGGCAAGTAGCCCGCTGGTATCGGAGTATTCCAGTAGCGGTGGTTTGTTGCAGCCACGGCGGACCACCTGTCGAGGTTGCAGCAACACGGTGTGCAGGGGCATTCCAGGAAGTGAAGTATCCTGTAGTCTCTGGCTGTGATGGCAAGGAGGTTCAGGGGCATGTAGACCTGTGAGTTCTGGGAGGCTTCTTCTCCCAAAGTCCTTCCTCAGTACAACAAATGTCACTCATTCATCCTACAGGAGTGACTGGCAGACATCTATTTAATCCCTCTAGACCTGTGCATTTCTCAGCTATAAAGGGACTGAGCAATACGTCTAGGTTCCCTCTCCAGGTTGAAGAATCTTCCACGAGAGGTCATCGGACCACTTGATCCGCCATTAAATGTAGCATCGGCTGCTTGTGCTTCTCTCTATGTCTCACCTTCTGCTAGGGGTCCAGCTGTCCATTTGACCCCCATGAAAACAGGATATGGAACCATGTAATGATAAGCCCTGCAGGTGGAAGTTCTCCTGGTCCAAAAACATGCACATGCATCATGGGAAAACAAATGGGCTGCTTTATGTAAATAACACACTGGGACTAGTTGCACTCAGTACAAACAAATACAATTGGCCCGATTCACAGAACTAACTTAAGACAAAATACTAAACTTATTACCATTTTGGTATTCACAGAAGGCACTTACTCATTTTGGTATTCACAGAAGGCACTTACTCATTTTGGTATTCACAGAAGGCACTTACTCATTTTGGTATTCACAGAAGGCACTTACTCATTTCGGTATTCACAGAAGTTAGGAGTCCTAACTTTAGGACTCCTAAGTGCCTTCTGTGAACACCGAAAGTCTTAAAATTAGGATTTTTCTCAGTTTAGGAGTCCTAAAGTTAGGACTCCTAACTTTACTACTCCTAAACTGAGAAAAATCCTAACTTTAAGACTTTCGGTATTCACAGAAGGCATTTAGGAGTCCTAAAGTTAGGACTCCTAACTTACGTTGAATTCCGAAAAGAGTAAGTGCCTTCAGTGAGTTACTGCTGCATGTAACAAAAAGCCTCCCCTGGGGAGATCATACCTCTCCTGCAAAGCCCCATATGGCATCAGCACTCCTTCCTCTTACAAGTCCCCTACCATCTGTATCCCAGCATCCTCCCATTCCATCAATGGCGTCCAGTCATTCCCGTGTGGCAACGCTGTGAGCATCCCCAGCGTAATCTCTGGCGCATAAGGGTGTAGTACTCCCGCCCTGCGCAGGGTGCGGTTCCAGCACAATCGTAAAGTTTTCTCCTCCTGCGTCAATTCAGCCAGATCCAACTTTTGTTGTAGTATTATGTAAGATAGCACTTCTGCACTTCTGGGCCCCGAAACTCCCTTGCGACCTCCTGCGTTAATACCTGCAATTGCGCCGCCAAGTAGTACAGCTCAAAATCTGGGACCGCTAGTCCCCCTTCTGCTTTTGGGTGCATTAAGGTGTTCAAAGCCACCCTCCTTCGACCTGTGCCCCATAAGAACCCTATTATAATAGAACGCAGGGAATGAAAAACCGAGGTCGGTATCCAGATCGGCAGCGTCCTAAAATAATACAGCAGTCGCGACAGCGCCACCATTTTCAACAAAGCTATTCGGCCTATCACTGAGAGCGGCAGCGCCGACCAGAAGGCCACATTACCCTTCAGGGCCCTCACACATCGACCAATATTGCCCTCTAGTAATTCCGTTTTCCCATGGTATACATGCACTCCTAAATATTCCAGACAGGCCGGTTCCCATCGTACCATTCCTCCCTGCCTCGGTGGGCGCCCTCTGGGCCTCACCGGAAACAGACAAGTCTTGGTCCAATTCACTTGCAATCCAGACACTCCTCCAAACTGTGACAACAAAGACGCTGCTCCGTCCAGTGACGCTTCAGCGTCTCCCAGAAACAGCAGCAAGTCGTCCACATACAATGATATGTACTGCTGGTCGCCTCTAAAAACTAAACCGTCATAATACGTTCCTAATCTCGCTCTCGCGGCCAGGGGTTCCATCGCCAAGGCGAACAGCAACGGGGATAAAGAGCAGCCCTGCCTCATCCCTCGCGCCACACCATATTGACGCGATACCAATCCTCCAACCTTCACTCTGGCTACTGCATCCGTATATAACACCTTCGTCCATGTCACAAAATCACCACCTAATCCAAAACGTTCCAGAGCCGCATTCAGGTATCGCCATTCTAAGCTATCAAAAGCTTTTTCTATATCCACCGAGAGCACCACCGGGTTCACAACCTCCTGATCCATTTACCCATAATCCTAATTAACTTCCGTATATTGTTGGCGGTATTCCTAGTCGGGATAAAACCAGCTTGGTCCTCCCTCACCAGTTCCGTCATATGCTGCATCAAACAGGTCGCCAGTATCCTACTCAAGATCTTATAATCCGTGGTCAACATTGACAACGGTCTATAAGCCGTAACAGCCCTACTGTCCTTCCCCGGTTTCAACAGCGGAATAATCAGCGCCTCTCTCATAGTGTTAGGGAGGTAACCCAGTCCTCTCGCCTCATTGTAAACCGCCAGTAATCGAGGAGCCAGAAGGTCAATAAAATAGAGATAAAATTCTATGGGCAAACCATCTACTCCAGGAGTCTTATTACGTGCCATTTGTTTGATAGCACACCTTACCTCGTCTATTGTGATTTCCATACCCAAACACTTTGCCTGCTCTTCCTCCAACTGTGGCAAGCGGGTGGCCTCCAAAAAGGCCTCTATATCCAATTCTGTTGCCTGCAGAGTACTTTCATACAATTTTCCATAGTAGGTCAAGAACCCGTGCAGAATTTCCCGTTGCGTAAACACTGTGGCCCCTTCCCGATCCTTCAAAACCAAAATCGGAGAGCCCCACACTACCGGGTTAGCCAGCCATCCCAATAACTTTCCAGCCTTATCGCCCTCAGCATACATTCTCGCAGTATACTCCTAGTAATCATAACTCCTCAATCGTTCCACCTCCACCGCCACTCCCTCCCTGGCCGCCAGCAAATCCTCCTGCCTATCTGGGTGGCCCGGGCGAGCCCGCTCAGCCTTCTTCAACTTATCCTCAGCCTTTTCCACGTCTTGCAACAAAACCTTCCTGACCCCAACATGTTTACTAATACAAATCCCTCGTATCACTACCTTGAATGCGTCCCATTCTACCGCCCTTGTAGTGGCTGTATTCTCATTTTCTACGAAGTAAAGTGTGATTACCTCCTCTACAGCACCACGAAAGGCCATATCCTCCAACATGTCTGGTCTCAATCTCCACATTGGGATATCCGACCGTGTCGTCATCCAACGCAAGTCAAACATCAGTAAGTTATGATCTGACAACGTTCACGTGAGGTATTCCATGTAGGCTACAGACGTGGCCATCTGCGGTGAGCACAATACTGCATCCAAACGCACATGCAGCTTGTGTACTGCCGAGAAGTACGAATAGTCCTTCTTTTGAGGATGGTGTGTACGCCATATATCTATCAGCCCCCATTTGGTCTGCCAGTTCGCCCTGCTCCTAGCTGTTCTGCGCACCGGGGAGTCCAGTGAAGGTGGATGCGATCTATCCAAGGCCACATCCACAATGGAATTAAAGTCTCTCCCCACTATCACCGGGCCGGCTAGATAATGCGCCAGCACGCTGGACAATTTCTCAAAGAAGGACCCTTGGTCTGTGTTTGGGGCATAAACACTGCACAGCACAATCTCCTGCCCTCGCAGACTCCCTTCCACCGCCACAAATCTGCCTTGAGGGTCTATAATGTGCTTCGTAACCTGAAAGGGCACCCCTGCTCTCACCCATATCAATACCCCTCTTGCAAATGCTGAGTATGCTGTACTATATACCTGCCCCCTCCATCTTCGTTGCAAAGCCAATCCCTCTGCCTTAGTGAGGTTTCCTGAAGCAGCGCAATATGTATACCTCTCCTAACCAGATAGGCGTGTACCTTATGTCTTCTTGTCATTGTGTGCAAGCCCCTCACATTCCAGGTAATACACCTTAAATCAGGTATCGTCCCCATCATTGTTCAATACCAGTAACTGTATCTCCTTGCCCTTTTCTGACACACCAGGAACCCCCCCATTTCCCCGTACATCCCCAACATCCCTCAACCCCCCCCACCCAAGAACAGGACCTAGAACAACATCGCTAGCCCCCATCTAAACCGTGCATTAACTCAAACGTCACGTAATCCACCAGTCGTCACTGATGGCGTACCATAAGGGTAACGGAGGGTGCTTGGTGCCAAACAGGGGTAATATGCAGTTTTCAATTCCAATCTCGCATCAACCCCTCTCCAGAAATATTCTGCATCCTAATCCTCCCCTCCCCCCTCCAGACATCAAAGCAGCCTATAAGGTGATATGGCAGCCTGATCCCGGGTTCTCTACATTGTCACTAGTCCCTGGATTCACAGTTAGAGCCAGACAATCAGCAAAGTTACCTTTCAGGCAGCAAATCCAACCGACCACCGCCCGCCTCCCAGATCCCCAGGTCGCTCCGACTATATCCAGTCCTACTCATCCAGCAGTTCGTCCGCTGTGCCCAGAGTGACCGTCGGCGCCTGTACACTATCAGCTCCAGATGAGTTAGTGTCCGAATGGTCGGCGTCTTTCTCGACATCCGTGTCCTCCTGCAAGTTTTCAGATTTTCGTCACCTCCTTCAGAACCACCTGCCTTTCCACCTCCGTTTGTTCCACTCTACCTCTGTTAATACCAAAAGTCATAAAGTTAGACGTTTGTCTCAGATTGCCTTTGCGTATCGAGCCCTGTGTCTCCACCGCAGTATAAATAGCTCATTGTGTTTCCTAGCCTCTGTTATGTTTTGAGCATTCTAGTAGTTGGGCGTGGGCGGAGTCATGGGGTGGAGGAAGAGGAGGGGCACGAGCAGGAAAGGGGCAGTTAGAGTAGGGACAGGGACGAGGAAGGAGTGTGTCAATAAAGCTCCATTAACCTCAAGTAAGTGTCTGTTATTATTGAATGCACGACACTACAGCTGGCGACGAGGATGGGATTAGGCAACCTGCCGTCCCCACACTGAGAGAGAGAGTGCCCTGTCCCTGGGCAGCACCTAGAAGTAGTCGCCGTCGCGACACGTGTGCCCCCCCTGAGAAGATCACCGCCTGAGGACCCAGGCCAGCGACAGTTGGGACAGCTCCGCGATCCGTCGATCGTGTGGAGTGCTGCCGAGTGAGTGCTGGAAAAAGTTTGCTGCCGAGAGTCACTTCGCGCCAAAACGGGAGCTCACCCCAGATGCGTGCAACTTGGCAAGGCGTCGGGAGTGGTCGCGAGTGAAGCGACAGAATCAGGAGCTTACCCTGACCCCATCGTGAAGAGGTTCCAGTGAAAGTGAGTGGAGCGCGGCTGTTACAGTGCTGCTGGCAAGATCGGCGATTCGGTGAGTCTCAGTGACTGGATTCGAGCGAACAGAATGAATGAAGTTGAAGTCTCGCGGGAGCTGGGATTTCACTAGCGGCGGCCATTTTGGAGTCAGGCATCCAACGGGACAATCCCCATGTGCGAGTGGAAAGCGGCCCTTTTGAAGTCAGGCGGCTCATGGCTCCAGCAAACAAGCACTGGCCAATGCAAAACAAGCAGTGGTAAATGAAAACAAGCATTGGTAAATGAAAAACAAGCACTGGCAAATGCAAACAAGCATTGGTAAATAAAAAAACAAGCACTGGCACATGCAAACAAGCACTGACAAATGCAAAACAAGCAGTGGTAAATGAAACCAAGCACTGGTACGTGCAAAACAAGCACTGGCAGAAGCAAGTGGCAGGTCAGCGAGAATTGGCGAATACCGAACAAGCATTGATAAAGGCAATCAATACCAGTGAAAAGAACGGTGACGCTGACAATCACTTGCAGAGATGTCAAATCCACCACAGCAAGATGGTGGCAACGCTACGGTGGCTACCCCCGCTGAGCCTCAAATATCACACCTGCGTCCCCCTGAACCACTAACGCTGGTGGCTGGTGGAAGCATGGGCCCCCGATGGCAGGAGTGGCTAGAAGATTTTGAGGACTATCTTGAAGGGTCTAAGGTCACTGTAGATAGAGATAAACTCATTGCATTGCGTAATTTGGTTGGCAAGGAAGTCAGCAAAGTAATTAAAGAACTGCCGGCAGACGACAAAGGAACATATGACAAAGCAAAAGAGGCGCTGAACAAGAAATTCATACATAAAAGGAATGTAGACTATGAGAGATATGTATTTCATCAAGCTCGTCAAGACAAGGAAGAAAGGATGAGCACCTTCATCTCCAGGCTCCGTCGACTATCTCAGTATTGCAACTTTGATGTGTTCTCAACGGAAGATGCTATCCGACTACGAGTGATCGAGGGCTGTCACTCCGAGACACTGCGGAGGATATTGCTAAGAAAAAGCCATAATCTTGATGAGATAGAAGAAATGACAAGGGTCCATGATCAAGCGGAGGAACACGCCAAATGCATGGAGACAGGAAGAAGTGAGAGGAAAGAACAAGCATTCTGGACGCAAAATACCAACTCTCACAGGAGTTCAGGTGAACGACCGAGAAGATCCCGACCCGCCTCTCGTCATCAACACAAAGGACGTCGACGCTATGGGTCTAGCCGGAGAGACAAGAAGGCCGAACATGCAAGAAAATCAGAACGGTCGAGAAAATGCTATCGATGTGGGTACGATTATCCGCATGCAGATGTGTGTCCGGCGATGGGTCAACAGTGCCAGAAGTGTGGGCGAAAGAATCACTTTGAAGCGATGTGTGGAGTATACAACAAGGAAAGAAGAGGTGAAACGAACAAGCGAAGTCTTCTGATCCCAGAAGACATCACGCCCAAGCAGTGCAAGACAGGGTGATGTCATCCTCTGGATCGTCCCGTTCCAGCCGAGATTCTCATGGATCCCAGTGGACCAGAAGGTCACCGAAACGATCACCGTCGAGAGAATCAAGATCGACGTCTGCAGAGTCTGATTATACAGATGAATATGTTTGCATGGTATCAGACCCAGATCAACTCAAAAGGTATCCCCCATTGGACATAAGAGTGGGGACCCATGCAACACAATTCATGCTCGACAGTGGGGCATCCCTAAACTACATGCCCGTGACAGAATATAACAAAATGAAATCACCACCTCTCTTGAGTCCAGCACACGTAAGAGTATTCACCTGGATGGCGAAGAAACCACTTACATGTTTGGGTAAATTTAAAACGACTCTCACCCATGAAGACAAGTCTGTGACAGCATACATCCATGTCATTGAAGGTCCTGAGGCTGAGTGCCTCCTCAGTTTGCCGACTGCGGAACGTCTCCGCCTTGTGGAGATCCTCTATAGAGTCAGCGATGATCCAGACATAACCCGTAAGTTCCCTAAGCTGTTCACCGGGCTTGGAAAGATGAACAAATGTCAGATCCGTCTCCACATCAACGATCAAGTGCGCCCCGTAGCTCAACACCCTCGACGAGTGCCCTTTCATCTTCAGCAAGCGGTGGAAGATGAGATTCAGGAGTTGTTGCAAACTGACATTATTGAAAAAACAGATGGTCCCACACCATGGGTGTCACCAGTTGTCATAGTCCCAAAGAAAGGCACTCCGGACAAAGTGCGCCTATGTGTGGACATGAGACTTCCCAACACTGCCATAGAAAGAGAGCGTCACCCAGGATCCCACCTGAGTGACATGATAGCCACCCTGAATGGAGCCCGAGTATTTTCTAAGCTTGTCTTGAATAAAGGCTATCACCAGCTGGAACTCCATGAGAAATCAAGATATATAACCACTTTCGCTACTCACTTAGGTCTGTTTAGATACAAGAGGCTGAGTTTTGGCATTTCATCAGCAGCTGAAATATTTCAAGAAATGATTCGTCAGACCATCAGACACATACCCAACTCGCTAAATTACAGCGATGACATCTTGATATATGGGTCGAATATACAGGAGCATGACAAGGCGCTGGATCGTGTATGCCATGCCCTTCTGGAGGCCAACCTGACCCTAAATAAGGACAAGTGTGAGTTCCACCAATCCACTCTCAAGTTCTTTGGCCATGTGTTCTCGGGAGCGGGCATGAGGCCTGACCCGGACAAAGTGACTGCACTCAATGCCACTAAGAGTCCCCAAGATGTGAGTGACATTCGTTCATTTCTGGGCATGGCGAGCTATTGTGCCAGATATATAAAAGACTACGCCACTATCAGTCATCCATTGAGAACCCTCACCAAGCAAGGACAACCGTTTGTGTGAAGCTCCCAATGTGAGAGGGCCTTTCGGGAAATCAAACAGGCCGTTGAGGCGACAGACAACCTGGCATACTTTAGCCACAAAAGGAAGACTGAAATAACGGTGGACGCCAGTCGTGTGGGTCTGGGTGCCATCTTAGCCCAGTACGACAAAGACACTGATCAACGGCACATCGTGGCCTATGCCAGTCGCAGCCTATCTGAAACCGAAAAGGCCTATTCTCAGCCAGAAAAGGAAAGCCTTGCAGTCGTCTGGGCTTGCGAGCAGTTTCATGTCTTCATATATGGTAAGCATTTCACCATGATAATGGACCACCAGGCGCTGGTCACCATATTTGGCAACCCCAACGCCAAGATGCCACCCAGAATCGAACGATGGGGCCTGCGCCTGCATGAATACACATACACAATCATACACAAACCGGGGAAAGGGGAGAACCCTGCGGACTATATGTCCCGACACCCTCCGGCATCCCAGGCTTCGCCTCCGTCAATAGCGGAAGAATACATACACTTTGTAGTAGGATCAGTCCGACCTCCAGCCATTCCATTAGAGGCAATCCAGGAAGCTACTGCCCAAGATAATATTCTTCAGAAAGTGATGCGCCGACTGCGCTCCCATAGATGGAGGCATGACAGTGAGGAAGAGAAGACCGATCCTCAGGTCCGCCAAGAAATGCGAACGTTCAGGCACATCAGTGATGAGCTATCTGCCACCTCGGAGGGGCTCCTCCTGAGAGACCATCGGATTGCCATCCCGAGGCAGTTACGACAAGGAGTCATTAACCTGGCTCATGAAGGCCACAGGGGAGTGGTTGCAACCAAAAGAAACCTCCATGAGCGAGTCTGGTTCCCGCTGCTTGACTCCATGGTGGAGGCCACCCTCAATGATTGCCCCCAGTGTCAACTAGTTAGTCATGGAACACCCCCAGCTCCGCTTCAAATGACTAAGTTACCCAGCGGGATATGGCAAGAACTAGCCATGGACTTTTACGGTCCCCTCCAATCTGGCAAGTATGTGATGGCTATCATGGATGAGTACTCAAGGTTTCCTATAGCCCAATTCGTGCCATCCACTAATGCTTCCTGCACGATTGCGGTGCTTGATGAGGTGTTTGCCGCATGGGGTGTTCCAAAGGAACTCAAAACAGACAATGGTCCTCCTTTCAATGGCCAGGAGTTTAGCGAGTTCGCGAGACACCTTAACTTTAGACATCGAAAGGTCACGCCTCTGTGGCCACAGGCTAATGGCACCATTGAGCGGTTCATGGCGACTCTGAAGAAAACGTTCAAACAAGCTACGCTCGAGAAGAAAGACTTGCAAGTTGCCCTCAGCGAAGTCCTGCGAGCCTACAGAACTACCCCACATGCCACCACAGGAAAGTGCCCGGCCACTCTTATGCTGGGGCGACCCAACAGAACAAGGATTCCGACATGGGAGGGTGCTCTACGACCAGTGTATCCGGCACATGTCCACCAAGAAGTGGCCCTGGCTGATCAAACCAGTAAGAACAAAATGAAATTGTATGCGGACACTCAAAGGAGAGCTAAGTCTCCTTCACTACAGACAGGGGACTGTGTGGTTGTCAAACAAGAACAATCCCGAAAGACAGATTGCACATTCAAAGACGAACCCTTGGTTGTCACCCAACAAAAGGGCACCATGGTCACGGCGGCGTCTGAAAAGAGAAGGATCACCAGGAATGTGTCTCATTTTCAAAAGTGCACGCCTGGCATGAAAGAGGCGATTGAGCCGGATGGAGGTCCACCGGAAACATCAGGAACCAATCAAACAGGCACAGTCCAGAGACCTGATCAGAGGACTGAAGCTGAAGTGGATGATGGTGGCATGAATCTGCGACCTAGAAGGAACATTCACAGGCCTCAGAGACTGATTGAAGAACTCTAATAAAGTCAGCTCATTCTTTTGTTAACAAAGGGGGAGGTGTTATGTTTTGAGCATTCTTGTAGTTGGGCGTAGGCGGAGTCATGGGGTGGAGGAAGAGGAGGGGCACGAGCAGGAAAGGGGCAGTTAGAGTAGGGACAGGGACGAGGAAGGAGTGTGTCAATAAAGCTCCATTAACCTCAAGTAAGTGTGCGTTATTGAATGCACGACACTACAGCCTCCCTCTGCAGTCTCTCTCTTGTCACTGTCAGTGGTGTGGTGCCTGTCAAGTCACTTTGTCTACATGGGAGAGGGGCTCCACACTCACATGCACCCCTCAGGGGTACAAGTGAGGACCTTCCGCACATGGATGACGAAAGAAGCGCCTGCTTCTCCTCTCTGCCGCCTGACTCAACTTCCAGCTGCTCTCAGACTGCTGCTGCCCAGGGGAGAGAGGGCTCCTGGCTGTCCTCCCAAGAGACACTGTCTAATAATAGATGCAGGAAATAAAAAAATAATGTCATCTTTATTTCCACCTTCTGCACGCATCTAGCTGCAAGGTTTAAATGCAAAGGCCTTAAAATATCTCACAATGAGTCATTTCATCTCTTAGCTCGCTCTATGATTTGGTTTGTCTGGAATTAGCAACCACTTCAGCATCCTCACTTCCAAAGCAGACCCATCACTGTACGTGAAGCTGACACTGTTTAACGAGAGGAAAACACGTGTCTGCTGCTGTCGGACAAGCCTGGGAGATGCCTGTCTATATCAAAGAGGGGTTAAAATGACCCTGCCTTTACACCAAGACCTCATGTACTGTTGTGATGTATTCCTATAGGTTCTGAATCGATCCCCCTATTCCTGACCCTATTCTGGTTAAACAAACCAACAAGTTAACTAACAGTCAGCCCATGAGGCAGAAAACCCCCATGATGCAGATACCGTTATCTGACGCAGTCACACTACGGCACAGGAACGTGTTATCTGATTAGGTCATAACGCTTGCGATCTAATTAGACAAGCGATATTCCTCCAGCCCCTGATAAGGCATACGGAGTTCTCATAACAAATCAAACCTATGACAACCTGGGCAAAACCCTGCGGCCATTGTTTTGATTTCACCGAGAACTTCAGCAAAAGAATGTGCTAACGAGCAAGTCGTATGACATCCTTATTGACGTATCTATGTCCATCCTTACGTCAATCTCGGCACCTTAAAGGTATAAATATTACCGATATTGCCCTATGCAAACACACGCGGTGGTGACGAGACGGAGCAGCCATACTTGCCGAAGCCCAGAGCAGAGCAGACCCCGCTGGCGCAGCCCCGCCTTCCTGACGCGCTGAGAGAAGCTGCTTTCTCCTGCCGAGAAATCCAGCACCGGCGTTTCTGGGTAGCCCTCGCAGGCAGCCTGGAATATCGAGACCAGAGACGAGAGATACCATCCCTCATTCAACCTAGATTCCAGGTACAGAACTGAATAACCCCTCACAGAGAATTCTTTACTTATTCACTTGGCAAAAACAAACTTAACTTAAACTGTAACTTTCTATTCCCGCCCACGTATTAGGCTTAGGTCAGGTACACGGGGTAGGCGTATTTAGAAACACCAGTTGAGTACGTTTAGTCAAATGTATATGTGTATGTAATATATTTTATTCATTTTAAAACATCTTATGGCTTAGAAACCATATCAATGTTTTTACAATATTATTTTATACTATTGCTTTTAATGTATGCACTTTACTTAGCTATAAGTATTGCAATAATATCGATCCATTTCTCTTGTATGAGAAAAGAGACTGATCAATAAATAACACCTTTTTATTGAACACGCCCGTCTCTTCCTTTTCTCTACAATCTGATGAGACTAAGAATGCACGTACTGACTGAGTAAAATAAATTGCCTTTTGTTCACACGACTCTCGAGATATACTCTTGATTAGGGGAGAGCAAAGTTGTCATGTTCTATGGTTGTCAGAAACTAAATCCCTTCTTGTCTAATCAGGGAAGTTAAGTCCTTCCTGAACATTCAAGAAAGTTTCTAGTGAACTCTGAGCTAGCTGGCAAACCCAAAACTTGAAGTCTAGTATCGACAGTAGTAGACCTAGTTAACGTCTGGTCTAGGCCTTTACTGCTGTAGGTATTATTCCAATGCGCAGAGCCTATTGGGATGATAGGAACTACACTACATGGCGCCCAACGCGTTTGGAAAGGGCGATAAAACTAACGTAAGACATTTAAAGTAACTCAGTCGTGCTTTCTCACTCAGACCCCTTTTCCCATAATACTCCAAAGACGTCTGGAGTGGGTGAAAGGTTATATCCGCCAGACCTCGCAGGAGGGAACTCCTATGTATGGTTCTTGGTATAAGTCAACGTTGAAGGATACACTGTTCCAAAATATTGTGCATCTAATCTTTGTTTCCATAAGAAACCTGATCTGCAAACAAACAGAATAACCATCCTGTCGGTAAAATGGTAGACAGTGATGAAGAAAGAGAGGCAGTTAGATTAGCAACTGAACTCGCGGCAGCTGATGCTACCATGCAAGAAGCAGACCCGGATATAATACTCATCCCGGTCATCAAAAGGAAATCTATAACCATAAAACTTATAGAAAATGGACTGACACCTAGAGGTGGTACAGTCATATTCGTAATTGAGGCACACGAATATCGGCAGACAGAGGTATACTATTCATGGATAAATTTTCCAGCAGCAAATCCTGTAACAAAGTACTTCCACTATTACAAAATAGAGGAACCTCCTGAAACGTACACTCCTTTCGAGGAGGTGGAAGTACCACTCAAATTTCAAGAGCATTTGCTCTTATTTGATGGCGCCCTAAAACATAATAATCACATCACCAGGCTCGGTCCTTTAGGTAGACCAGGAGCAACGTGGCCGGTCCTAGCCGGATACACACCACATCCAGACATCGACGGGATGTCTGCAGCTAACCTGTTAACACAGCTAAAACAATTAATAAAAATACATAGACAATTAGTCCAGTATGTGATGCGGACTTCAACAATTCAGCCAGCGATTAAACTCCCACAGCTGACCCCTCACCAGGGGAACACAAATAAAATTACACCACAGAACATCCAGTCCTGCCTAGGTAAAGTACCGGCTAAACGGGAACAAATACCATTCTGGCTAGCGCAGAAAATCACCCAAATAGAGGCGGTGTTTCCAGACACTACCCCGCTAGAAAAGCACAGGATTCTGACTATCTGTCTTCCAATGGGAATCGCACCACACATTGAAGACTGTGACACTTGGGGTACAGTCTTTGCTTCCATCTACACAAAAACGCACGGTGTTCCATCCATTTCGGTAATACCAGATGTGCTAAAACAAATTCAAGATGAATATGGTCCAGAACCCGCTTTAACTCTTGGTATGAAATTACTGAAAGACTTCAAGCAGGTCTCGGCTATATTATTAGCCAACATAAAAGGTGAAGCAGCAAACGTGGCGATCCGCCAGAGGTTAAAAGAGACAGATATAGCAGACCAACCAGCTGAAATTGCCAGAATCATAGAAAAATCCTATGAGGAACTAGGTAGAGATAGTTTAGGTGGAATACCAGTAAAACAACAACTAATTGATAGTCCAGAAAAAAGATTTTTTAATAATAATTCAACATCACAGAAAAAGAGCTGGGATGGAAACAAACAATCCAATCCCTAAGAAAAGAAATTCCAGTCCAGAGGAAGGTCTCCTAGGCGAAGAGAGAAATCTCTGAACCAAAGACACCCTCTGGGAAAAAATATAACCTTAGAAATAGGGATAATATTAAAAAACCTGATAGATATCAAGACATTGATACACGTCCCTCTCAATCTTTTCAGACTTCCTCGCAGAAATCGGAAAGAAGAGGACGATCAGAACAAAGAGAAGAGCACGCCAAGTCCAAAGACAAGGAACCTGCTCAGCTAAAAAAGAAATTACAATTTCCAAAAAAGAAGGTAGCCAGTATCAAGGTAGTTAACAATGCCGAGAATACTGAGGACACAACTGAAAAACGGAGAATGGGCTCAGACAATGCTAGACAGCGCAGCAGAAGTGAGCATAGCTCGCAAAGTCCTTATGAATCATCTGGAGACAGTGGACACGAATGAATATCTTCAAGTGGAAACTGCGGACACCAGAGTTAGCAAACCTCACAAAATATACGAAATAACATTGCGTATAGAGGGGGATAAGACTAGAAAAATAAGGGGACTATTTTGGGATGTATTCCTATAGGTTCTGAATCGATCCCCCTATTCCTGACCCTATTCTGGTTAAACAAACCAACAAGTTAACTAACAGTCAGCCCATGAGGCAGAAAACCCCCATGATGCAGATACCGTTATCTGACGCAGTCACACTACGGCACAGGAACGTGTTATCTGATTAGGTCATAACGCTTGCGATCTAATTAGACAAGCAATATTCCTCCAGCCCCTGATAAGGCATACGGAGTTCTCATAACAAATCAAACCTATGACAACCTGGGCAAAACCCTGCGGCCATTGTTTTGATTTCACCGAGAACTTCAGCAAAAGAATGTGCTAACGAGCAAGTCGTATGACATCCTTATTGACGTATCTATGTCCATCCTTACGTCAATCTCGGCACCTTAAAGGTATAAATATTACCGATATTGCCCTATGCAAACACACGCGGTGGTGACGAGACGGAGCAGCCATACTTGCCGAAGCCCAGAGCAGAGCAGACCCCGCTGGCGCAGCCCCGCCTTCCTGACGCGCTGAGAGAAGCTGCTTTCTCCTGCCGAGAAATCCAGCACCGGCGTTTCTGGGTAGCCCTCGCAGGCAGCCTGGAATATCGAGACCAGAGACGAGAGATACCATCCCTCATTCAACCTAGATTCCAGGTACAGAACTGAATAACCCCTCACAGAGAATTCTTTAGTTATTCACTTGGCAAAAACAAACTTAACTTAAACTGTAACTTTCTATTCCCGCCCACGTATTAGGCTTAGGTCAGGTACACGGGGTAGGCGTATTTAGAAACACCAGTTGAGTACGTTTAGTCAAATGTATATGTGTATGTAATATATTGTATTCATTTTAAAACATCTTATGGCTTAGAAACCATATCAATGTTTTTACAATATTATTTTATACTATTGCTTTTAATGTATGCACTTTACTTAGCTATAAGTATTGCAATAATATCGATCCATTTCTCTTGTATGAGAAAAGAGACTGATCAATAAATAACACCTTTTTATTGAACACGCCCGTCTCTTCCTTTTCTCTACAATCTGATGAGACTAAGAATGCACGTACTGACTGAGTAAAATAAATTGCCTTTTGTTCACACGACTCTCGAGATATACTCTTGATTAGGGGAGAGCAAAGTTGTCATGTTCTATGGTTGTCAGAAACTAAATCCCTTCTTGTCTAATCAGGGAAGTTAAGTCCTTCCTGAACATTCGAGAAAGTTTCTAGTGAACTCTGAGCTAGCTGGCAAACCCAAAACTTTAAGTCTAGTATCGACAGTAGTAGACCTAGTTAACGTCTGGTCTAGGCCTTTACTGCTGTAGGTATTATTCCAATGCGCAGAGCCTATTGGGATGATAGGAACTACACTACACTGTGTGAGACTGTTCTGCTGTCAGGGTAGTGTATTGTGCAGGAGCTGTCTTCTCACAGATAATTTATACGTATTTACTGGCTTTTCTTCTCATTTACAATAGTGAGGTACATTCACCAGGTGCACCCCAGAGTGCATAACACAATGATGTTAGTGTACTTGTAGAGCACATGGTTCACCTTGGAGGGAATCCTGGTGTTAATAAAATGTGGTCTGTGATGGCCATGCCTGGGGCTTGGGCAAAGAGCCCGGTCTTCAGTTTCCTGCCGAATTCAAGAACTGAGGAGGTGGCCCTGATATGTAGGGGAGGTTTTCAGGCTTTTGGAAGGAGGTAGGAGAAAAAGGCATCTCTCGCTTTGCCTTTGCATATGCAGGAGATGCTTGCGAGTGGGAGGCTGGACATGCAGAGGTTTCTGGGAGGGATGTGGAAATTGATGCGGCTATTGCGGTAGGATGGAATTAGGTTGTTCAAGGCTTTGCATGTGTGTGTGACGAGTTTGCGAACAGGGAGCCACTGGAAGTCTCTGTGGTGTGAGGTGATGGGTCTGCAGGGTGCGTACCTGGCTGCAGCATTTTGTAAAGTCTGGAGTCTTCTGGGTGATGGTTCTGTGTGTATTGATCGGCAGCTACTTGAAGATTTTTCTGAGGATCTTGAGGGTGTAGAAACAGGAAGAGCCGACTGCATTCACTAAACAGGTCATCAAAAGTTGGCTGCCTGTTGAAAATTAGTACGTTTTGGTGAACATTATCTGCGCCATCTTGCCTCTTCCCCTGATGCCACACTTTTGTCGTGCGCGCCCGCCATTTTAAGATGCCCCGATCAGAACGAACCCTTTTGCATGCCGCCGGCCCCTGACATAGCCCTTTGCCTTCGCTAAGCCTGCACGCTGACCACCCCCTGCTTGCACCTGCCTTGAGTCATAAACCCCTCTTCGGCGCTGCTCTGCCCCAGGCCTTCATCCTGTTCCCAGCGCGACACCTCCCTGCTTCCCTTTCATGATCTCCGGCCCTTAGATGCAAACCCCTTTTTCCCCGTGTGCCCGTTTTGTCATCCCCGTTCCCAGGCTGACACCCAGCTCTGCCGATACCATCCCTTGCCCCTCCCCGTACAATAGAAAGCTTCCTCCATCAAAGGATCTCCAAGTTGATCAAAAGCCCCCACTCCATGAGACCCGATCAAACCCCCCACATTCCGTGAATCGGCGGAATATCCAGCTGCGTGATACTCATCACCTGTTGTGCCTAGGGTGGGGACTTCAACTGGAAATGTGTGTGGGAACGGGCCCAAAGGGGAGTTCCGAGAATGTCTTTTCCGTACATCAAAGCTTTGACATGAATGTGTAATCTACAATAAAGTCATAAATGTGTGTATAAGAGGCCAGGCCTCAGGGATGCAGTTAGAGCACCTCAGAACGTTACCTTCTGTCCGTTTCGTTGTGTTCTCCTCCGGAGAGAATAAAAAAACCTTGTTTCCTGCTTTCCAGTCTCCAGCGCCTGCCTCTTCATTTGATTAAATAACTAGAGGGTCACAGAGGCAATACTGCCGGGCAAATATCGATTGTCCCCGACCCGAATAAGGTTTTTACAATTGGCGTCCCAAGCGTGGGGCCCATCAGCGACTCGTGGATCCAGTGGGAGAGGTCCCGACGACAGAGTGAACGACTGCAACGATCGGGAGAGCTCTTGCCCAATAGACCCTCGTCTGGCAGCCGATCATCCGAACTTCACTAGTTCCGAACAGACCTCTCTCGAGTGATCTACGGTCCTGACTGGGAACCATCAGGAGTGCCGTGAGAAATACGAGAAAAAGAGGACGATCGGGCGCTGGATTCGGAAGACAAGAAACTGTCCATGCGGTCCGGGTAAGGTCGTGTTACCACGACAAGTTGCGAAAAATTTGCTTGATTGTTTGTTTGTTCAAAAATACTAGTATTGCTCTGTTTATTTTTATTTGGAGATTCACTGTCTGCAAACGGAGAAACAACAGGCTCTCTCTCTCTTTGCAAGCAGTGGAGGATAGGTAGGGTAGCAGCCGTGCTTATTTTTTTCTCCCCCACTCAATAATTGCTTGAAACTGAACTGTTGTTCGCAAAACTATTGTTTCCTGGAGATTCCCTGTCTGCAAACAGGGAAGAGACCACCCTTTTTGCAGATAGTGAAAAGGGTAGGTAACGCAGATCTTTGCGGACCTACTCATTCTCCCCATTGTTATTTATTGGTCGTTTGGCTTTTATATTTTTTTTGATCCATGAGGTATTCACTGCCTGCAAACAACGTTGAATAGAAATATTCTGTACGGTCTTTGCACCTAGTGATAAGATAGGCAGTGCTGACTTTTTAGTCCCTCGTTACGAGCCGTCATGTCTGTCTTCTCCCCACTGATAAATAGCCTGTTTAGCCCGGACCGCGTATTAGAGGTGGACCATATAGCTCCACTAGAAGGCACCCCTAATAAGGACATGTTCATAAACTATGGATTAGTCACCATAGCCTATAATAAATTGTGGCACAAGTATACCGAAGAGAGTCAAGACAAACAGTGGCCACTGACAGGATCCTTTGACCTTGATAAAATAGAAACGTTAGAAATAGCCCTTCGAAATAATAAAACAACGCCAATTATGCTCGACAGTCTCGGTATGTGGCGCAGAGAGGCTACGAAACGACAGAGAAAAGACGAGGACAAACCAAGTAGAGAAATATACCGACAGGACAACCCCAGGACACCGCTACCCACAACTTATCCCCCGACACTATGTAAAGGACGACCAGACTTAGGGTCAGACCAATGCGCTTTTTGTAGGTATGTCGGACACTGGAAAGCCCAATGCCCGACTCTACTGAGCGTGAGTAAAGGCAAAGGGCCGACAGGAACGATAGACCGGCAGTACGGGAAAAAGCGCGAGACAAAGAAGAACCCGACTTACATAGACAGACCAGACAGAACCACCACGTTTGATTATGCCCGATGGCACAGATTTCGCCAGGAAAATCTCAGCGGCATGCTCAAGTTCTCCTAGGTCGGGCAATGTCAAGGCGGGAACCCAGCCTCGTTTCAAATTCACAGACAGAAAGAGATAATTATGACCAATAACTGTTTTATATTCGTCTTGGGTCTTTGTATGTCGTACTTGTACTGTCCCCCGTCTGAGTTTGTGTGTATGTGATGTACAAATCTGCGTCATCCCTCTACACGTGTTTCCGTGTTACTCGACCTCTGTTAGCAGAAACTTAGCATAAAAGCAACCTGGAAAGAAAGAAATGGTAAAACAAAATCCGTAGACCATTAATGAACTTGAACTTTTAATTTAACACAACAAACAAGGAATAATAACGATAAACTGTAGAAAATGAAAGTCAAACAGAACATTCGCCCCCCCCCATTCTGGAACCTTCCAAAGTAGGGCAGGGTTACGGCTACGCCCAACCAACGGCAACCCATATAAGGCGAGCCCGGCCGCCAACTCTTGGTCAGGAAATCTTAACGTATGGGGGAGCCGGAGGAGAGGCAGGAGCCCGCAGCCTGGGCATTTGCAGGTAGTCCCGCCACATGTCTCCTTGGCCGGCCGCAACGGGCCTGGAAAGACTAAGGTAGTCCCGCCACATGTCCAGAGGAGAACGAGGCACCTCTTCCTTTTCTCTTCCGTCACAGCCGCAGCAGTCCTGGACGGCGGGATGTCCTGCACGTACCTCCACAACAACTTGTCCAAGTTGGGCTGGGAGGGAGAGGCGACGCGGACGAGCCTCTCCCACCTCCACCGATAGGAGGTTTCCCAGCCCCCGGCCCGACGCCGAACACCCCCAGTCAGGCGATGGCACCCCAGTACTTGCGCAGCACCGAACGTACAATGGTGGCACCCCAGTACTTGCGCAGCACCGAACGTACAATGGTGGCACTTGGGGAACACCGGATGTGGAGAGGCCTTCATGCGGGGCGATGAAAAGGAGCGGCATGGAGTACACCGGGAAAAGGAGACGATGCGGACGAGTCTCCCTCGCCCCCCCAGGTGGGGGCATCACAGCCGCACCCCAGCCGAACGTCCCGCTTTCACAAAACAGGGACCTCTTCCTTTCACTCCGAAGGGTCTCTCCCACTCTTGCAAACTCGACGAGAGTGGCCCCTGTAGGGCCTCAAAATGGCGTCTGGGTCCGCTGGAAGGTGGGCCCCGGCCGCTAGAGTAACTTTGATCAGCAATATGACTCGAACATTTGCCCCCGGGAGCACGAGCCCCCATCTCCGACAGCATCTCCGCAGCCTTGAAGATCATACAAAGGTCCCCGGCGGAACCTTCGGCCTTTGCAGGTTTCCGGTAAGGGACGGCTGCCTTGATCGCCAACGAAACAAACATGACATTGCCACTCCTTCTGTTAGCATGAATTCTAGAACTGCCGAAAAGGACTCTGGTCCAAACTGCCAGTAATGGGAAACATTTCCCCTGATGCTGCTTCCGGACTGAGCCGGCCCCGCCCAAAATGGCGCTGGTATCAATCGGAACTTACGAACACCTCGTGGTGTTCCTTCGCACTAATATAAACTTGATGTTCTGAGATTTTATATGATCCTTTGTACACTTGGCTAGAAAAGACAAGGAGAACTCACTCGACGAAGAGTATGAAAGGATCCCCGTTACAAATGTTGATTACAAATGTACAATGTATTATATTTTTATAACTGATGTAAACCTCATTTACGACGCTCACGTACGGTATGCATATAGGAAATCTGATTACCACTATTATGATTATGCTTCTAAATTATGAAAATAAATGCCCCCGAACCCCCAACCAATTAATAGACGTTTTAGTTACTTACAAATGAACGAGTAAAACTTTCCGATGTTTTTATTGCTGCAAGCGAAACCCCCCACTGTATGCACTTTAGCCATTGCCACGACCGGCCAGATACGACCGCACCCTCATAATCCATATGCTGAAATGATTTTGCAAAATAAAGTCTTTGAAACTATGGACGGGTATTGCATGCTTTATTTTAAAAATGTGGGATCGGTGGGAAAGTTTTTTCTGTGCACCCTGCTCTGCTCTCTCTTTAAGGTTAAAGGAAGATGGTTACCCAGCCCTGGAGGACGGATCGGATCAACAACACGACACTCCGCCTTCAAAGTACGCAACTGACCCATGAACTCTCGCGTAGAGGAAGACCTTGACTTCCAAGGATGGGTAAAAAGAACGGTGTAAATGAGGGAATGTAAAAGGAGGAAGAAATAAAATAATGTAAATATTATAAAGTACAACGTTCCAAAGTATCAGGGACCCAAGAACCGAAGAACTTTAGAACGCCACGGCGTTGAAAGAGGTTTAAGGATCCCGATAGTGAGATATATCCTTTGACTAGATACCTCGCACTAGGCACCTCTGGTTTCCTTTTTTACGTTTCCCCGCACACGACCTATATGAACACACTACCCCCCCCCCCCTCGACTCCAGAAACCATATCCCCGGGGACCCTGCCCCAAGGAGGAAAGACGAGTAAGAAGTAAGTAAAGGACTTATGAATCCATGTATTTGAATGCGCGCGAATGCTGTCTCCCCCACCCCCCCCCCTTTTTTTTTTCCTCCCTCTGCAGGTTACGTCAGAGATCACAGCCGAGGTGTGGCGAAGATCTGAAGCCTTGCCATGTCTAATACACGAAGCGGACTCGCACCGCAAGGTGGCGTCTAAGCATGCCTGCAGACTACTCACGTACCGAACAAACCCGAAAAATTAGCACAACCCTGATAAAAAGTGATCACCCTTAAACCAGACCGGACGAATGAACCCATGTCACGTATGATGCGAAACTACGAGAGAATGTGTGTGTGTGACTGAGGCGTTGACCCAACTGGTCGAAGGACCGAGAATGCGAGAAAGTGCGACAGAATGGTACCTCCTTTTTTTCTTCTTTCCTTTTCTCAAGGCACGTCCCCTCTACCCTGTCTAATGCTCAAACTGCATGATTACAAGATTCTAACACAGACCCGTGAATGCCCTTTACTGTGTAATGCACTAAATAGCCTTTCTTGAATACACTGCCACCCTCTCTGTTGCACGTGTACTATTTAGCCTGCCGTTGCACTCTCTCTCTCTCTCTCTCTCTCTCTCTCTCTCTCTCTCTCTCTCTCTCTCTCTCTCTCTCTCTCTCTCTCTCTCTCTCTCTCCCTCTATTTTTGCACTCCCGCTCTTCCGAGTGGTTAGCCCCGAAATTGGCAGACCGCCACCCCTAGCACACCACCTAATTGGCTTCAAATACCGTCAGTATTTGCACAAAAACTTGTCTTTAATACAATCACCCTGAGGCCGCGTCATTACCTCTCCTTTTCCGCTAGAAGTCAATGAACCGAGGTTGGGCCGTAAGGGAAAGGACAGGTAAGACGACAGAGGTTCCCTAATCTGACCCGAAATAAGGGAACTACGTGTCAAACGGCTCCTATGGTAAAAAACAAGGACCTCAGAATACTCGACCCTCCCCTCCCCGAATTGTCGCAATACCCAAACCGGAAAAATGATCACCCCTGTTACAGAGATGGGTCAATTTATGCCCTTACCACAAGTTTCCTATGTCCCTGGTTGTTTCCCATAAAACCCCTGTCCTTCCTAATTAAGTAATCGGGCTGTAAAAGGTTACGTAGGATCCAGAATGATGTTTTACAAGGTTAACAGACTAGTCCAAGGTAAAGAAATCATCAAAATGAACCCCGTAGTAGTTGAAAAGCAGGATGCATCAATAGAAAGGAAATGTTTAGCCATGTTCGCCTCTCAGCAAAATACCTGTGTAGTAAATAATTGTAAAGGAAAGTCATAGTAAATCCAACAAACCCGTCACCGGTCATTCATATGCCAGTTGTGAACACTGATATAACGGGCATTTTCATTCTTTGCCTGGAGCTGGGAGAGAAATAGACTTTTTGATTATCTTCATCTGCAAATTTTCTAAAGACTGACTTTTCAAACTTGTTTAAGGGTACTGCTGTTGGAGGAGAGAAGGACCGGATGTGGGAGCACGAGGCCTGACTGCAGACTAAGGAACACCTGCGACATTAGCCAAGGCGAGACCACGACAGAAAAGAGCTGCAGGACGAGGCACTGTTTTCGACAGCATGAAAAGAAAGGGTCGACCTGATGCCCCTGCTCGACGTCCAGTGCCTGTCGACAAGTCCCCGCTCTCTGAATTCTGTCACACGCCCGCCTATTTGAAGTCTCTCGTTCCCCTAGTTTGTTCCCAATTTGGCCTTGCTCCATCCCCCTTTTCCTCTGACCTACCCTATGGACTGTTTTGTACGCTCTTCTTCCATCTGAACTTTCTGACAATCACCTCAAAGGACACAGGGCGAAAAGGACCTTTCCGACCAGAAACGCGAGGAAAGGGTCGTGCCCTGCAACGCAGAACTTAGAACAGAGCTGGACTCGTAGCTCCACCGCCGGTGCTCAACAGCGCCAACGAAAGACCACAAAGAACAATGAGAACTCGTAAACTTCGAACATTTGACATCCTCAATCACCGTTTCTGCTATGCCTCATTTCTCTCCCAGCCGCCATTGTATTGATCCATGCTCCAATCCGAATCTGAAATATGTAATAACCTGCCAGTTCACGTTATGATATGTACTTGCTGCTCGCTACAGAACCATTTTTTTGTATTGCATTTCTATGACTTTCCTGCTGAACAAGTTTATCAAAGTTTATCAAATAGGCCCACCTCCTAAAAACTAGAAATCTCAAAATGTATTGTTTACAACTTTTTCATCTAGGGTTCCTACCGTTTTCCTTCTCATGCCCACCACAATAGACCCGAGTAGAAAATGAACCAGCAAGATGTCTTGAATATGTTAAAGGGAGGACTGTTGAAAATTAGTACGTTTTGGTGAACATTATCTGCGCCATCTTGCCTCTTCCCCTGATGCCACACTTTTGTCGTGCGCGCCCGCCATTTTAAGATGCCCCGATCAGAACGAACCCTTTTGCATGCCGCCGGCCCCTGACATAGCCCTTTGCCTTCGCTAAGCCTGCACGCTGACCACCCCCTGCTTGCACCTGCCTTGAGTCATAAACCCCTCTTCGGCGCTGCTCTGCCCCAGGCCTTCATCCTGTTCCCAGCGCGACACCTCCCTGCTTCCCTTTCATGATCTCCGGCCCTTAGATGCAAACCCCTTTTTCCCCGTGTGCCCGTTTTGTCATCCCCGTTCCCAGGCTGACACCCAGCTCTGCCGATACCATCCCTTGCCCCTCCCCGTACAATAGAAAGCTTCCTCCATCAAAGGATCTCCAAGTTGATCAAAAGCCCCCACTCCATGAGACCCGATCAAACCCCCCACATTCCGTGAATCGGCGGAATATCCAGCTGCGTGATACTCATCACCTGTTGTGCCTAGGGTGGGGACTTCAACTGTAAATGTGTGTGGGAACGGGCCCAAAGGGGAGTTCCGAGAATGTCTTTTCCGTACATCAAAGCTTTGACATGAATGTGTAATCTACAATAAAGTCATAAATGTGTGTATAAGAGGCCAGGCCTCAGGGATGCAGTTAGAGCACCTCAGAACGTTACCTTCTGTCCGTTTCGTTGTGTTCTCCTCCGGAGAGAATAAAAAAACCTTGTTTCCTGCTTTCCAGTCTCCAGCGCCTGCCTCTTCATTTGATTAAATAACTAGAGGGTCACAGAGGCAATACTGCCGGGCAAATATCGATTGTCCCCGACCCGAATAAGGTTTTTACATGCCGTCCACTATTCCTAGGTTCTTGTCTTGGTTGGCTGGCTGGGTGGGGTGAGGCCCACCAGATGGAGTTCCTAGAGAGGTGACCTTGCCGAAAAGTTCCACTTCTGTTTTGTCTGTGTTGAGTTTTCAATCAATCAATATGGATATATAGAGCTTGGTTGCATCAACCATGAGAGTCTCAAGGTGCTGGGAGGGCAAGCTGCCTGTCCTCCTATTGGTTGAACATCCATGTCTTCCTGAGCTACTGGAGCGATGGTGAGGATCTGAGGTGTAGTGTGGGCGGGAGGAGATTGAATGGCACCTTGCATTTTTCTCTCTCGACACACGGAAATGTTCCTGGTGCAACTTTACAAATTCTCGAGACATTTCTCAATTTTCTTTAAGACATGGGTCTGTCTCTGAATCAACCTTTGGAGCCGTTCATGGTGGGTTTTGATCTTGCACCTGGTCTCCACCAATTCACAAACATTTCCCCAGCACAGAATATTGTTGATGGACAAACAGATCCCCAGAGGACTTGCTTTGCCATCTTTCTCCTTCCCTCGCAAGCATGGCTATCTGATAATGCAGTGGGTAGGTCCTTGGACATATTGCGTCCTACGCAAGCTATATGGGGAAGTTCCTCATATCTTGACCCGCCGGGGATTGATGAAGCAGTATTATATCCCAAATAGGGTAGAACCAGTACTACCAGTCATTAGACAGAGTAAGTCACAGTGGCATAAATCTCAAACATTTGTTCATTATTGTTTTTCGGTCCACCTTAGTGTCCATAGTTTTTAACTTTAGGTCCTGACGAATTGCCTCTAGACTTGTAGAATTGCGAAGAAACATGTTGACCAACCACCCATAGAGGGCCACACCTAAGACATTAACTTAGCATTGCGCCTTTCTTCTTTATGTTAATCAGGGTAGGAGACCCCACAATTAAAAAATGTTTTGCTGGTTCTCCCAACCCTGTTTTAATCACATAAACATCACACACCACTAATTCATCTACACTCACTAAATCTCTCACCCCACGGCACCAACGGCTATTTGGAAAAAGATCTCTCCCAAAGTGCCCCCCATTGGGAGCCCATCAGGCATTGTAGCGCCGGCCAGATGTGGAGCAGCCCGATGATGAAGCATGACACCCAATTGGGTGTGCAAGGGCATTATATTCCAAATAAATGGATTCCCATCTCTTTGACTCTGTAGCCTACTGTCTTTTGTATATTGCTACATTCTAGATAATTCAGGAACACCACAATTCTTATTTTTATATCTGATAATGGAAGCAGGTTGTCCCTTACGTTGATGTTAGAAATCTGGGCTGTTGTGGCAGTGGCATGGTTGAATGGAGAGGTGGATTCCTCCTCACCAGAGGTTTCTTTTATTTCAGAAGACTGAGATAAGACTGGAGTTGTACTTGCATTGGAGGGGGTAGGAGGGGACTCAACTAAGGTACCTCTAGGCTGAGGAGAGTGCTGCAAAGCCTGGCTGTGCATCTGTGGTTTTGGTGCTGTTGCCTGGAGGCTTACAATCTACTGAAGTTTCTGAAGATAGAGGCTGCTGGATGGCTTTGAGGTTGTTCTTGAGATGTTCTCCTGGGTACAACCAACAATCTCCTCCACCTCCTCTTCAGCGGTGGAGGCTGCAGACATGGCCGCTTGTAAGGAAATAGGGCTTTCTTTTAGGACTGCGTGCCGCCTTCTGCTCGTGCATTGAATGGCATCATCTATAGGCCCTTCAGCTCCACAAGCTGAAGAAATGGTATTAGCAAGGTTTATGTTAGACATTGCGCATGATAATAGCGCAGAGATATTGTACTATAGTTGTAAGCAACACTTCAACGCATACATAGGATACATTAGAATATTATACAATGTTAGTTGATTGTTACTGTACGCCCCCACGTTAGATATATTAGGGTCTTATCTGCTACTGCCAACCATGCTTCTTTTGCTAACAGACCCCTAGCTATCCCTGCCCAAACATTGTCCTCTAAGAAGGTAGTGATAATGTTTGACTTCATTTGGTAACTGGTGAAAAAAGTAAATGCAGAATTGTGAAAATGGGACTGAGGACAACAGTGATTGGTGACACAAATGGTGTCATGGCTGAAAAATAGTTAAACAGATGTGCAACAAATTGCTTACAAATTGGACAAACGAACAGAAATTTGTTACAGGGGTGTAAATAAGTTATAAATGGGTCTACATTGTGGCCACAGACTTAACTGACTGACAGATGGCAAAGGGCCTAATTCCTGCTTGTAGAATGGTCCATGATGTTGTCTTTTTGGTATGCAAATCTGAACCCCCGTGGCCGTCGTATCATGGAAACTAGTGCTGTTGAGAGAGACTCATGGAGAGTAAGGAATTATCCCAACACAGCTAGGATGAGGTGCATAGTAAGATGTCATAGATACCAAGCAATTCAAAAATCTACATAAACACCACCTGGTTTTCAACTGGTGGGATAACCTTGGGACATATTAGCAAGAAATTGCGATATTTATCGCAAACTGTACTTAGTGGTTTTTTTTTATCGCTGCCTATCGCTGGATATGTTAGTGGAGAAAACATGCTATTAGCAAAGTTTTTCTCCATTGTGCTAAAATATCCAGCAATAGCGGCGAAATGCGTGAATACGCATTTCGCAAATCCAGCGATAGTCACGCATTAACGCCAATGGGAGCTTAACCTGACAATCCACCACCCATTAAATACATAGGTAAGTCATCCTATTAGCAGGCTTTTGACTCTAGCGATAATCGCGCTTAGCACAACTTTTTTATTGCTAAGCATGCGTTGCTAATAGGCGATAGCTGTCTTAGCGACTGCTTTCAGTCGCTAACAGTTTGGGTACGCCCACTTTGCATGTCATTAGCGATAAATATCGCTGACATGCAAAGTGGGCCCCAAACCGGTTGCTATCACCTAAAAGCTGTTGCTAACCCCTGTTAGCAACAACTTGCTGATAGGAAGATAAATATATCGCCGCTTTAGCAGGAAAAAGTCCAGCTAAAGCAGCGATATTGCCCTGGCTATTATGCCCCCTTGTTATTTTAGCATATACTGACATGAGGTCCGCTCTGTGGGTGGCATAGGGAGGGCAGGTTAGGTGAAGAGGGTCATTTGCTGTTCATCCAAAGCTCTAGAAACCAAGAGTGGTCCAGGTACAGCAGCTGTCTTCACTCCATGGTCCTGTATCTCCAAGCCTGGAAGATTCGGTAATTCCGGGCCCGCATCCACCGGCAAATGCGCAGAGCCAGGCGCGCCAAGGAGGACGCTAAAAATTACAATGAAATTTATTAGGAGACAGTAAGATAAATGTCAACTTTGCAAAATGTAGACAATGCTAAGTTTAGATGTTATTTGATCTTACCTCACTTGTGTGCCTTTATCAATAACTTCAGATAAGAATTCACTGACGACATTAGGGTATAAATAAATCTGTAAGACAACCTATAAAAATGGTGAGAATTAAGCATTTCGCCTCATAAAATGTAAGTTGGTCTCATAACAATCTTCTACGAACTATCAGATAACATTAAAATGTTCCATGCATGAAGGATATGTTGAGTTATAAATACAGGCGCATCGCTAAGAAGTGAGGGTAAAAATATCCATGCTTATTAAAATAAGCACATTGATATATAGCTCTTCATAAAATATAAACCAGAAAAAGGATACAGTTACTGAAGAAGTGGCCTGGGAAGCATGCAAGATGCCAGAAAGGGCTCCGGCAGATGTGCAAGCGTTGACGGACAGATGCTGCGCACCGCTACATAGCGAAGGCACTAGGCATCAGGGGGTAGGTGTAGGGGTAGGATGGGCACCTTTGTGAGCTTTTTCCCCACTGCCCAAGAGCAGGGGCTTTCAGCAGAAAAGGGTGACTCCAACATGGATATTGTTTTGTCCTATCAATTTTTTACACTATTTTTAACACTAAAGGCACTGGTTACATCTGGTGGCCCCAGATTGTCAGAGGAAAATGAGAGATTCTGGGGCATATTAGCAAGGGCAATATCGCTGCTTTAGCAGCACTTTTTGCCGCTAAAGTGGCGATATTTTTATCGTCCTATCAGCAAGCTGTCGCTAACAGGAGTTAGCGACAGCTTTTAGGCGATAGCGACCGGTTTGGGGCCCGCTTCGCATGCCAGCGATATTTATTGCTAATGACATGCAAAGTGGGCGTACCCAAACTGTTAGCGACTGAAAGCAGTCGCTTACACAGCTATCACCTAATAGCAACGCAGGCTTAGCGATAAAAAAAGTCGCACTAAGCGCGATTATCTCTAGAATCCAACTCCTGCTAATAGGATGACTTACCTGTGTATTCAATGCGAGGTGGATTGTCAGGTTAAGCCCCCATTGGCGTTAATGCGTGAATATCGCTGGATTTCCAGCAATATTCAGGCATTTTGCCGCTATCGCTGGATATTTTAGCACAATTGAGAAAAACGTTGCTAATAGCATGTTTTCTCCGCTAACATATCCAGCGATAGGCAGCGATAAACAAATAATGCTAAAACGCATTTTGCGATAAATATCGCAATTCCTTGCTAATATGCCCCTCTATTTTTATCATACAAGTCCGTTAATTAGAGGCCCCTAGGGTTAGCAGCTTCTGCCACTGGTTCGCCCTTTGGTAGCCTTCACAATGCTGTGCTAGCCCTGCTTTCAAGGGTCAACAAGCATTAACAAAGCCAATGTATCTGGGTTTCATGTACTAGAATGAGGAAACCGCATTTGTGCATAGCTGTGTCTGCATTCTGCATGTATTAACTCATTGAAGCCAGACCCAGAGTACATGATGGTTCGCTTGCTTCAGTGCTTGGTGTACGCTTTTACATACATTCACAGCAAATGTGACAGTCTGTCTGATCACTTAGAGCTTGATTACGAGTTTGGGCCGCCACACCAGCGCCTGCTCCAAAACCGACACACCTGTAGTGTAGCTGCCTGCCCTACTCCGATTGGAATACAGTTCGAGCGCAACTGTCCTATGCAAGCAGTCCGAAGGACCCCCAGGGAGAAGCAGAGGCCTGATGCTTTTAATCTGAGCATCCCTGCAAGGGAGACCTGAACCACCTGTCAGTACCTGAACCATCAGAGGGACTGCTGAGGAGGCTGAAAGCAACTTACTCAGAGGTAGGAGGTCGAAAGAGGAGGGACTGCTGCATAAGGAGGTTGAGGTAGAAGGATAGGAAAGCAGCTCTTGTGATATTCAGGGGGGAAAGAATTTATGATGCAGAGGCGTGGAAGGGCGTTGTCTTGAATCCACCTCATGCCTCTCTAATCCACTACCAGACACTTCTTGCCCATTTATCTCACTATGCAGGTCCCTGCTTTCTTCCTTGATTACATGTTTTTTCTTTTTCTCCTTTATGTGTCTTCCCTCTCTTGCTCTCAGTAAATGTTTGATGAGGTAAAATAAGTGCTGGTCCCCAAAAATGAGTGCCGGTGGGCCCCTCCATCAACCAAGACTCAAATTAAGCACTAGTTTGGTGGGAAAGTCACTTCATAGAAGAGCACTGGTTGGCGAGGGGACTTCAGGCATTCATCACCATCAATCAGTCATTCAATCAATCAGGGGTTTATAAAGCTCCCTACTCACCCATGAGGGTCTCAAGGCACTGGGGGAGGGGAAGGGGCGCGGCTCTGGTTCAGTTGAAAAGCCAGGTCTTGAGGTTCTTCCTGAAGTTGTGCAGGTTCGGGGAGCGTCTTCTGTTTGGTGGGAGACTGTTCCAGGTCTTGGCTGCCATGTAGGAGAAGGCTTGTCTCCCAGCTCTGTTTCTGTGGATCTGGGGGGGTCTCTGACAGGGCGAGGTCGGCGGAATGGAAGTTCCTTTTGGGTAAATGGAAGAAGACTCTTTCGTTGAGGTATTTGGGTCAGATGTTGTGGAGGGATTTGTAGGCATGAGTGAGAAGTTTGAAGGTCACTCTCTTCTCGACAGGGAGCCAGTGGAGGTCTCGTAGGTGTTGGGTTATGTGTTTGTGACGTGGTGTCCCTAGGACAAGTCTTGCTGCGGCGTTCTGGATGGTTTGGAGCTTGTGCAGCAGAGTTTTGTTGATTCCGGCATAGAGGGCGTTGCCATAGTCCAGTCTGCTGGTTATGAGTGCGTGGGTGACGGTCTTTCTGCATTCGGGTGGTATCCATTTGAAGGTCTTTCGGAGGATGTGAAGGCAGTTGCAGCTGGTGGAGGCGACGGAGTTGATCTGGCGGGTCATGGTGAGGGAGGAGTCCAGGATGATGCTGAGGTTCCTTGTGTGGTCTGTAGGGGTGGGTGGACTCCCGAGGGCAGAGGGCAACCAGGTGTTGTCCCAGGCAAGTTGGAGGGTCCTAGGATGAGGAACTCGGTCTTCTCTGAGTTGAGCTTAAGGCAGCTGTCTTTCATCCAGCGCACAACATCCTTCAGGGTTCTTAATAAGGGAGAGGATGAGCTGGGTGTCTCCGGCATATGAGACTATGCTGAACCCATGCTGTCTGATGATGGCGGGGAGGGGAGCCATGAATTTTGTTGAAAAGCGTGGGGCTGAGCAACGATCAACTACTCCGCAGTTGATCTCTGTTGGTTCGGAGAGGAAGGGAAAGAGTCTGATCCTCTGGGTTCTGCCAGAGGGGAAGGATCGGATCCAGTTGAGAGCGGTTCCTCGTATACCCACGTTGTGAAGTCTAGCTGAGCACGTGCGGTGAGAGATGGTGTCGAAGGCTGGTAGGATGAGGGTCGTGGCATGTCACTGGTCGAGTAGCATGCAGATGTCATCGGTGGCGGTGAGGAGGGCAATCCCGGTGCTGTAGTTGCTGCGGAATCCAGACTGGGAGGAGTCTAGGATGGAGTTCTCTTCGATGAAGGTGGTCAGCAGAGTGTTTACGAGTCTCTCGGTGACTTTGGCAGCGAAGGGGAGTAGGGAGATGGGCGGGTAGTTTTTAAGGTCCATCGGATCGGCCGTGGGCTTTTTGAGGAGGGGCTTGACTTCCGCCTGCTTCCAGTCATCTGGGAAGATGCCTGATTTGAAGGAGGCATTGATGGTCCATCCTAGTTCGAGTGCGATGATGGCGGCGGCCCTGTGGTAGATGTGTGGAGGGCAGGGGCCCGTGGGGGCTCCGGAATGAGTGTTGTTCATGGTTGCAGTGACATATTCTAATGTGGCGAGATTCCTGGTAGTGATGGTCGGCTGGTTGTCGGTGGTGGGGAGGGGAGTCGTTCGTGTCTGGTGTCTGTTCGCTGAAGTTGTCGTAGAGGGCCTTGATTTTCAGGTGTAAGTAGGAGCTGAGCTTGTTGCAGAGTTTCTGGTATGGTGTGACGTCCATGGCTTTGCTTAGTGGTTTGGTGAATTGCTGTACTATGTTGAAAAGTTTTTGGGCATTGGTTGAGCTGGTGTGGATCTTGTTCTTGATGAAGGTTCACTTGGTGTCCCTTATTTGCCGGTGGTATTCCTTCAGGGCGTTCTTGTGGTTGTTCCAGTCTTCTGTGGTTTTACGGTTCTGCCAGGTTTTTTCGAGGCACTTATTATTGTTTTATTTTTCACCTTTCTGAGGGTGCTGGGGGGGTTGGAGGGTGACGCTCCTCCGCCATAGTGCAGAACTCAGATGTGATTGTAGGGTTTTATAGAATTGTTACTATGAGCCTTACGATTCTTAGCTTTGTGTAGATTGCTGGAGTGATTTATGTACAAATAAACTTGAGAACAGGTGTTAATGTTTTTTAGGCAATCGTTTTTGTTGTTGTTGTATGATTGTATTTCTACTATTTTATGTTTATTTTAAACTGAATAAGGATTTATTGACTGGCTTACTAGTCTCTAACCGAACGGTCTGGTTCAAAGCCTTGGTGAAGGAGTCTTCAAACTTTTGAACCAGGGGTTCCACCCTTTAGTAAACAATAGCACCACCCACTGTCCAAATGACACAACCTCACACCTTTTTTAATTAAATGTACACAATTCTTAAATTGAGGTAAATTAAGTAAAATAAGGCGAGCTTGCAAACCAGTCACTGTGTTTTGCACACTATTCACTTGGAGTGCAAAGCACCAATTTCCAGCGAGTTGCATGAGTTCTGTCTCATTAAAATATGTATGAGACAGAACAAGCCCCTTTTTAATTTCCTTTGAATGGCTGCCAATGCGGAATGGACAGTTGGGACAGCAGAGGGGCCCCTAAATGACAGGGGGTCACTGTGTGTAGGACATTGAGGCGGCACGCAGGAGTCTAATGGACCCCATGGGGGACGGCTTCATTTTGACAATCTCTTACCACCTTCTTTCATGTGTCCATAAGAGATCATCATTTTGCTGCCAGAAATTTGATTGCAAACAATTAACACATTGATTAAAGATTTGCGAAAGACAGGGCGCACCTTTACTTTGCAAGTTGGTATGGGTCACAATGTGTATTTCGCGAGACGCTAATTTATGATTCGCAATGTAGAATTTGTATACGGTGACCTAAATTTTTGCGGTTGCAAAGTAAATGATTTTGCAAACCAAAGGCTTTGCATCAAACCGAAAGGACAAACTCAGTTTGCTCTATTTTTTCTAGTGCAAAATGTGTGTAATATAGGCATTAATTCGAAGCTCTGTGCTTCAGACCTTAATTGTTATGTCCAGCATAACTTTTTCAGCATTGCATCCACCCTATACCCCCTGATCACCAAGATGCAACATTGCAAATCTCTGCTGGGAAAGAAAAACTTCACACTGAAAATTAAAATATATTTTTATTGGAAAACATTGCTCTTCTTGCTGTAGCCCCCATCTTCTTGTTAGCAATTAGTTTCTGTGTCTGAAAATGTATATTTATACTGTAAATGGTAGCAAAGTACAACAGCGCCCCTTGCGGTGAGATACTGCTGTTGCTAGGGACCAGAAAATACAAATGGAGCCAGAACAGACTATGGCCCCGATGTAGGTAAATCTAATTTACCGACTCATAAATACCGAATTTTACAGATTCGGTATTTATGAATCGGTAAATTGGAAGGAGGCAGATGTAGGTAATTTTTAATTTACAATTACCGAATCTGTAATTTACCGATTCCGTAAATACCGAATCGGTATTTCCCATTGATTCCTATGGGACTTGAAGCCCATAGGAATCAATGGGAAATACCGATTCGGTATTTACCGAATCGGTAAATACCGTATCCTGGCAGGGGGAACGGGGTGTCACTTTGAACCCCTGTAGCACCCCAAGTGCAGGCTTGTGTGCCATGTGGCACACATACATGACCTAAGGGCATGTCTTTGTGTCACATGGCATAGGTGCACATGCACAGATGTGCATGTACACTGGAAATCGGTATTTTACCACCCAATAGGATTGGGTGGTAAATACCGACTCCTAAAGGGCCTGTGGCACTCTTTGAAGTGCCACCTAGATCTTGATTTACAGAATCGGTAAATTTACCGATATGGTATTTTACCGATTCTGTATATTTACCGAATCGGTAAATATACCGATTCTGTAAATAAGATGCCCCCTACATGCCAAATCCAAAATATCGGCCGTTACCGACCGGTAAATGGTGACCTACATCTGGATCTATATCTGCACCTGCTTATTTTATTTGCTACGAGTGTTCTTATATTCTCTTTGGTGTTTGTGTGATTTTAGAGAGTTAAATTAAGTTTTATTGAATGACACAAAGAGAAAACATTAAGAAAAAATGACAAGTAAAAATATATGCCATTTATTTTCCACCGAATGACGCTGATTCTGCAGCTCAGCGGTTCCCTCTGGGACCCTCACCGTGGGCTGCTGGCTGCAAGCATCCCAGCCGGTGCTGACCGCTCTCCTCCAAGCTGATCATGTATCGATGCGAAAAGCAGATCAACAATTCTTCCCTGGTTGGCTAACTCTACTTTATGTGCTGTTGGTGGCCATTATACATGTTCTCTGGGGACCCACCAATCAGCGCTGAGCTCACAGGCCTCAGCACTCTCTCCAGCCCGTGCACACGTTCCGGCTTTCAATCGGAGATCAATATGGCTGCACTCTGCGGCTGTGTCATGTGAAACGGATGGAGTTCCCATCCCTCTGCTAGGCTTGACCCATGACTGTAAGAGGCAGCTGGGGGTGCATGCAGACAGAGGGGTGCATGCTGAGCACCCCTGCATGCACCCCCTGGCCCAGAGGCACCGCTCACCGCCATGAAAACTGTAGTGGTGAGGAAACTCATAATCTTCTTGGTGGTGCCGCAGCAGCACCATCAACATATTGCTGTACCAAACTGCCGCACCACAACCGAGGGAGCACGGATCCCCGGCGGCTGCAGCGGTCCTGTGGAGGTGGGACTGCCGCGCTCGTTCCCGCCACACCACTGCGAGTTTGGCCGTCTGATGGACCACTAAACTCATAATCAGGGCCTCGGTCACCAGTTATCACACCCATAATCATTGTTATGTTATTCACCCAAACTTCATGACCTTTGTACCTTGAGCCTTGCTTCTATCCACAGTGCCTGTCCATTCATAAATAAATTAATTAACTAATAAACACACAGACAAATCATCCGACTTCTCCTCTGTTGCAGAAGGCTGTGGCTGAGGCAGGGAAAAAGACTGTGTACATAGTCTGTGAAGAGCGCCAGTTCCCCTTTATATCAGTGGAGGGGGAAAGTAGTAGCAAGAATTTGGGGTTAAGAAGTTGCTAAATCTCCCGTGACAGTGTTTCTCTAATATATTCAGGCAGGACAAATTGATTGGGTTAAAAGGCACATAAAAAAAAGCAACACATGCAGAATTCCGGGTGTTAACAATAGGGGTGTGTGAAATGTGTGTATTTTGCTTTTGCGTAATTACACAATATTTCTGAAAAATGACACAACATTATGCATAATTATGTTAAATGCAAAACAGGCATTTTGGTGCTGTAGTTTACTGCAAAATATGTCGATGTGTCCATTTTTGATGCAAGAATTCATTTCTTGGTAAATAAGTAGTGCAAACAAACAAAGGCCATGCACTCAAAAGGAGCTCATTTTCTGTTGTTTGTGATGCTCCCAAGAACGGCACATTCACAGTAAATTATCACCATGAATGGTGCATAACTGCATGAAATGGCATAATAGCATAATTTCAGGAATTTCACATCACAAGAGTAATCCAAAATTACTAAAATTAGTCTAGATTACACCAAAGTAACAAAACTTTCACCCGGGTCCAGTTAAAAAATGATTCTGCATGCTATGCCTTATTCGCCTATTGTAAACTCTGAATAGGAGGTATTTACCACATTAGGTAAAGACGTATCCCTGGGGTAAAGTTATGTACTGTGCATGGTAAATACCCCAATCCATCCAACAGAAATGGCAAACCTTGTGTTACCAGATCAAGATGTGAGAGCCCCTGCCTTCCCTGTGCTTGCACTTGTGAGTTTGAGTTGGGCCAAAGACTTGGGTGGGACTTGACCTCCTAAATTAACTCCTTCACTCCCTGATGTACACCGCTCGTGTTCACCTTCTTCGGTATGGAGTCCATCCCTCCTGCATGGGATTTCTATTCTTTCTTTTTCCCATGTGGAGAGATTAGGGGGAGACAAGAGAGCAAGCACAAATATCCAGCATACAATTCACCGGTAATCTCTACTGCTCAGGCCTCAGAAGCCACTCCTGTTTCCAATCATAGGTGACACTAGCCCTGGATGTTCTTAAATTGAGTTAAAAACTCTGTGCCAGTCCTGGGGCAAGTATTGTTACATAGGGGCACCAGGAGGTACTAAGAATTACAACACTATCCAAGGCCGCATTAAAATTAAAGTGCAATAGTCTAAAGGCCTTATTAAGAGTATGGTGGTCCTAGGTCCGCCATACTCACGTTGGATGTCCGACCGCCACCACCCTGGTGGTCCGTCCGGCATATTGTGACAGTGGCAGTGGGACTGCCACAAGTCCGCTGCCTCGGTCCCGTGACAGTGGTGAAAAAAGGGGCTGAATATGCAGCAATCAAAATACGACCTGCATTTCCACCGCCCATTTCACTGCAGGGATCCCACCATGAAAAGGATGGTGGAAATGCAGGTAAGGGGGCCTTTACAGGGCCCCAGGCTAATCTGTAGATGGGGGTGCGTGCGGGGGGATAGGGGGCACATATGTTGTGTCCCCCTAGAATTGCACCTTTGTTCGTGCACTGTGTGCATGCATGACATGGTGCATGCCACACAGTGCATGGATGTGCTGTAGGTGCTATCACAGTGGCGGTATGCTGTTACGGCTCTCCTATGAGCCTAATGTAACCGCCACCATGACACCGCCGCAGCACCACCTGCCCACCCTGGTTTCAACCTGTAATCCGGCAGGTGGGTTCATCATGAGCTTGGCAGTCTTCCTGGAACCACTGCGGTAGCAGTCCCAGGGGAAGACCGCCAAAATCATAATAATGCCTTAAGTTACTTGCTAGGAGGAGACCCTAAGGCACTATAGGGGGACTGGCTTACCTGGGGCATCTATGGACCGCAGCTCTCCCTAAGGATCATTCTGACTTTACACCTTTGCTCTCCGGCAGTCAGCAGGACGAGGGATGGTACCTCCACTGTGGGCTCTTGATTCCTTTCTCCCAGGTCCAGGCAGGCCCAGGAGGGGCTGGGGAGTCTACCTAGTGTACTGGAGTAGGATCTGTGCACTCAAGTATTTTGGTGTTCCTGATCCGAGGAGGCTGGCAGCATGTCCTTCTGCAGGGGAGCTCACTGGATGGGCAATAGTATATTCCTGAAGTCAATGAGTGCCCTATTAGGTCTGCGGGTTGACAGTGCAATTGCCAAACAACTTACTGCTATCAGTATACATTGAGCAGGCTGTGGATACGCCTCTTTCAAGCTCTTTGGCTTGAGACATTGTCAATCACATTTTGGCTCAGCCCAATGGATCGTTTATCTCTCACCAAATGCTATTGGCTGTTTTATTGTATCCTTCCATCTCCCCTCGAATGCCTGTACTGCGCAGCAGGAGGGACTATTTTACAACCACAGCCCTCTATATTTGAAATAATAACAAAAAGGACATTATTGAAGGCAAAGGAGCCTTGAATACAATTCCCCTTTCAGTTTTTTCTAACCTTGATGTGCTTGCACCGCATGCTTTACAGATGCTTGTTGTACGTGTACAGAGATTGTCTTTACAGTCACCTTTTGCATACTAATCCTGCCAGGCATCAGGCCACATACAGCCTCCTGCTGGACTGGCTCCTTTTTGAGTACTTTGGAGTCTGGGGTGTTTTACCTTCAGAGACTGCACTCCAGCTTACATATGGTAAAGATTTAAATGAATATAGAGAGAACACATTTTGCTAATTATCTCTGTTGATATGCAGTAGCACTGCTAACTCGAGCACTTCCTCCAGCTTGCACATGGGACATTATGCAAAGCAGCAAAATAAGCTTTGTCAGCTGACTTTCCTGTGCAAACTCTCTTCTTCCCGGGAAAGTTGAGGCGGGCGCCGTACAGAAAGGTTTGAATTGTTGAGCATCAACCTACAGTCCTCCATTATCTGTCAAAGTGTGCATAAGAGGGTTGGAAAAAAGCAAACGCCATCATTTTTTTCTCGTAAAGCAGCATCTACTACAACAGATTTACTCAGAAATACCTGAAATCCTAGCACAAAAGAAATCAGGTGCAAATAAGTGTAGTGTTGTACTGGACACATTCTAGTGTCTCAGCAATCACTTGGGGGCAGATTTACAAGCCCCTTGCGCCACTTTTGCGTCACTTTTAACATGGGAAAAGTGACGCAAAAGTGGCGCAAGGGGCTTGTAAATCTGCCCCTTAGTTTGCAGCCACTCCCTCGAGGGCTGGACATGCTTGCACCCCACACCCATCCACCACGAGTGACGGAGCTCTGCAAATAAAAGGGCCCGGGTGCACGTGATCGTGGCCTGTTAATCACTATACTCCTTTAAGTAGCATGTGGGCCTATGGCCCGCAACACTAGACTGGTGCCATGCCACTTTGAAGTCTACCTCTGTGATTAAGGAGGGGATCGGAGTAGACGCCGCCACTGCAGCGTACCTGTGACCGTGGGCATGTCGCACCGAGAAGAGAGCAAACCTTAACCTCGCTTTGGAGTAGGAGGGCCCCGCTCATCTCCTACACCCGACGCTACTGCTTTTCAACCACCTTGTGGGCTTCCTCAGGGTTCCTCACTTAGCCCTACCTTGTTTAATGTCTAAGTCTCTTCCCTGGCCCCAGTCATCCGCTCCCATGGGTTTGAACTTACATCTTACGCAGATGACACACAGATTGTGGTGTCACTGCTGCCAGGGAGGGAGGTTGACGTGGCCAGCAAGTTCCAGGAATGCATGAAGGCTGTGAGCAAATGGATGGCTGAAAATTGTTTAAAACTCAATTCGGCTAAAACCGAAGTGATACTGTTTGGCTCTACGGTCAATTTTTGGGGCCCGAGCTGGTGGCCAGAAGAGATGGGGACTCTTCCTACTCCGGTTAATAAGGTTAAGAACCTGGGGGTCATTATAGATGACAGACTCTCCTATAGACCTCAGGTAAACGTCTTGGCCTCATCCTTCCACTGGACACTGAAGGTTCTTCCGTTTCTCCCAGGGGAATGTAAAAAAACAGTGGTGACGGCCTTGGTGCTCTCACGATTGGATTACTGTAACAGTTTGCTCCTTGAATCCCAGCAAGGAGTACTTGAAGTTACAGATACTGCAGAATGCAGCAGCGCGCCTTCTTACAGGCTTGCCTAAGTTTGCGTCTATCTCTCACGAACTGGTGAAACTACATTGGTTGCCAGTAAGTAAGCGGATCCTATTCAAAAGCATGTGTATTGTCTTCAAGGCGATCCATGGTATAGGTCCAGCATTCCTGGGGCAATACTCTCACTGGTACAAACCAGGTAGACTTTTGAGGTCAGCTACTCTGGGACTGATCAAGACCCCACGTATCAGGAAAGTGTGTTGGGGAGGCAGGAGTTTTAGCCGAGGGGCGGCGGTGTCCTGGAATGCCCTTCCAGCGGTACTCCGACGGTCCCCTGAGCTGATGACCTTTCGGAGAAAGCTAAAAACATGGCTTTTTGTAAATTAACCTGGGTATTTAATTTCAGGAGCTATCAAGACAGCGCCAGGACACCGTACGGTAACAGTGCGCTTTACAAGTGTTATAAATAAATAAATAAACTGCTGTTATACACCTGATGCAAGATTGAGTGAGTTAAGGAGCAGCACTCAGAAACCCTAGGGTGGTCGACCTCGAATCTGGGGAACTGGGTTTGAGTCTCGGCAATGACGTTGAACATCCTGTGATTCTGGGCAAATCACTCAATCTCCCCGCGCCTAACAAAAATAAATGTGTCCTCATGTAACGCAACTGGTGCTATGTAAAGCGTTCTGATACCCGATTCGGGTCAAGTTTGCGCTATATAAAACTCTATAAAAGAAAAATAATCGCTATCGGCAGTACGCCGATGTGAGACACAAGGCCCTTTAAGGTGAAACAAAAAAAACACAAAAGTGAGCCTGGTATGGTGCAGCCCTGAAGGCAGCTAACTGCGCTCGTGAGGGGAAGCGGCAAGCTTGACCAGCGAGGTGAGACTCTGAGCAATGTTGTGAGTTTGAGCTGGAGGGCGAAAAACATGTAAAGCAGCTGTGCCGCTGAAAACTGTTCTCTGCCCTATCTACACTCACCTGGTCCAGGAAAGGGGTCTGCTGGTGGGAAGAAGTGTTGTGGCCGGGCAATACGCATCCCGCTGTGTGAAACTGCTGCCGGCAGTCAGAGGGGCGCAGCTGCACCGCTTCGAGAGCTACCCCTACTTAAACTTGCCCTCGCAGCTTCCGCATGGGCAGGGCCGGACTGGGAACCAAAACCGACCCTGGCAAAGTGCTCGGGCACCCTCCTCCCCCCTCCGGGGTTGGGGGTGTCACCGTGTGGCCGAGCTCTTTGCCAGGGCCGGTTCTCGGCCTATTTTGTTACAGGGCCTATTGTGCCTCTATGCTGCAGAACCGACCCTATAACAAAAACGCCTCAGGGACCCCAAACCAGTCACCACCTGTGCTGCGCACTGGGCGATTGCCCGGTGCCCGCTATGGCCAGTCCGGCTCGGCACATGGGGCTAAATGCCTGCAGCATCAGTAAAGTTGCCACAGCACTCATACATGTGGCTGCAGTGCCACTGACTGATTGTCTGGTGTGACTGAGGAAGCAGACTCAACTGTGTACACACGACGCTACAACGCTGGCCCTACAGTCTGCAAACCTCTGCACCTGACCCAGCAATGTGCTGGAAGGTCAGCGGCCACAGTGAAGCTGCTCTCGGCCGGCAGGAAGTGATAGCTGCAGCGCCACCTAGCTGCCACTTCACCACACCGCACCCGGCGATTGAAAAACCCTCAAGCAGTCCGGGTCTACGCCTGTTTAAAGGGACATGGCGCCTGGCATGTGTACAGAGCCTGCAATGCATCCCTGCGACCTCACAGCAAGCAGCACATGCAGAGGCTGCAAAGAGGCCTGTAGTGCCATCACTCATGGACCTAGGGGAAGAGAGATGCCATGGCCTGTCCTGCAAGAAGTGACTGCAGTGCCACCTACAGAACAAATGAGCAAATCCACACCCAGCCAGAGTGGCCTGCTGCAGTAGCCCCCGATTGGGATAGCATTTTTAAAAGGGACTTGCGGCGGCCCCGCTAGTGAGCAAAGGTGCAACACCAGCACAGTGAACATTAACCCCTTGGGCGCGGCCGCGATTCTGCGCCTGTGCGGCCGTTTTTAAGAGTGGGCGGGATCATGACGGCCCCCAGCCGTCATCAGCACACGCCCACCGTGATGCATGACGGACGGGGGCCGTCATCAGCATAAAAGGGGTTAAACATTTATTTATTTATTTATAAAGTTTGTCTTCACATGTCTGCAGTCGCCTGAAGGGCGTGATAGGCCTGCAGAACCACCCATCAATTTCTAGGCCGGCTGTGACATCAAGGTTCAGCAAAGCGCCCGAGAAGCCCACAGTGGCGTCAGCAAAGCTTTCGCAGCTTCTCAGAGTGAGCATTGAGGACCGCAAGGAGAAAAGGTGAGAGGGGCATACTGCATTGACAAAGGACAGTGTGCACTCCCTGTGAGGAGAAAATGGCAACAAACCCTAAACCCAAGTGAGAAGATGGAAGCAAACAGGTAGCAAGTCAAGGAGACTGCATGTGCAGACACAAGGCACTGTGCACCATCTGCACTCCCCCGTAGAAGAGAGGGGAGAGAAGGCATAGCGTAGCCCGGATGCAGGAGGGAGAGCCTCTACAGCCCCACTGCACTAGCATCGCCTGCAAGTGGGCCAAAGACTGCCAAGAGATTATGCAGGAAGTGCCCCCAAGACTGCAGTAAGCCTGTGTTGCACATCAGCTCATTACAGGCATAAGGAGAGCCGCCCGTCGCCAAGCGGCAAGCTGCCACCACCGCAATACGGAGATGAGAAGTTGCACGACGCCACATCAAGAAAGAAAAGAAAAGGGACAATCCTGTCACCCTGAAGAACCAACGAACACTGTTATGCTGGAGAGCTCAACAAGGTGAGAAGAAAGAGGACTCCTACCACCACAATACAAAAGTGCACCCGCAGACACGAGTCAGCCACCAAGAAGGAGCGACATTCCTAGAGACAGCTCAATGGGAAAACCAAGAGTAAGCTGCAGCAAGAGTGAACTGCGTCTCTGAATTTGAATTTGAATTTAAAATACTTATAAAGCGCTGCATTCACCATGCAGTTTCTTGGCGCTAGCACTCAACACTTCCCAGTGCGACCGTCAATTCCAGAGCATTGCCATTCTAAGTCATACAGCATCCCTGTTCATGACCGCAGATGCCACCGGTTAAGAACAGCCTCAGCTAAGACACAGAGTAAACGTGGCTGCAAAGTCCAGCCAGTCAGCTTCACTCCCGGTGAATCATCACCACCTGTCGTCCAGGTCTACTTGCAACCACACATCATCACCATGAGCATCACCCAATCCAGCGAAGGAGCTGATCAACACCAGGGTGGAGCCATGCACCTGCAAAGCACCAAGCGACTGAGGCACCCCTAGTTAAGGGAGAGACCAAGTGTCCAGGGGCTCTCTGACAACACATCTGCCCCTGTGTCTTGTTAGCAAGCACGCCGACCGTTAAGTCACCTACCCTGGTGGTTGCACAAACAATGTCGTCAGATCCTGTCAGTGATCCAACAGCAACCCACAAGTGGCCTACAAGCAGCCCTGCACAGACCACACGGTATTGTGGCAGCCTCAAGGACATTCCTCAAGGACATTCCTGCACCCAGGGATCCTGGTCCAGAGATGGTCTGGAGGCAGAGGTAGCGAGAGGCACTGGGGCTTCGGAGGATAATGTCCTAAGCATCATTGACCCCCATTCCAGTTCTGGCAGATTGGTCATCGTAGTGCCCAGGTGCCCCAAGCGAAGATGCTGTAGTGGAACTCCACAGACCCTCCAGATGCACCATGTTTAAGTTGTCCGACACCAATAGCATCACCGCAAGAGCACACGTTCATCCAACAGTGTATAAGTGGACATTGAACAGATGGACAGGCTGCCAAAGAATCCATACTCCATTGACACATTGTAAAATGTAAATGTAGTATACTTGTAAAGCGCACAGCTGCCCCAGCAACGGGGCGTCCCGGCGCTGTATAACTCTGGGGAACCCGTCCTGGCTTTCCCTGTGGGATGGTTCCTTGCTGGGAGTCCCCAAGGTGGAGCCAGGCATCCCCGGAATTGGTGGGGCCGTTGTGGAGATTAGGCAAGCTAATGCCCAGAGTTGCCGAGTGGAACCCCTGATTAGAGTAAGCACCGAAGCGAGAATTATCAAGTCCGCTGACCAAGGTCCAAGACCCTGCCGCGTCGGGAATTGAACCCTGGTCCCGGGCTGACTTCTGCTCTCAGGCCTGCTGCCTCTAACCAGTGAGCCACACTACTACTTTATTAAAACCAAAAAAAGTCCAACCTATGGCAATAAACTATGCACATAAGACACCGCTCAGTCTCTCGGTCTTGAGAGGCAGTCCGCAGGTGCCCAGTATTAGCTGGTTAAATTATGAACCTGTGCCAAGATGTCTGGGTGTTCCCAGCTGCCCCTGTCCGCCGTTGTCCTGCGGACTGCCTCTCAAGACCGAGAGACTGAGCGGTGTCTTATGTGCATAGTTTATTGCCATAGGTTGGACTTTTTTTGGTTTTAATAAAGTTTGGGAGGAATGTAGTGTCATGCTGTACACATTCTAGGGTCTCAGCAGGCACTTTGTTTGTCAGCCATTCCATCAGGGGCTGGATGCACTTGCACCCCACACCCATCCACCACAGGCATTATAAGTGACGTGACCCGGCAAATAAAAGGGACCGGGTCCACGTGCTTGTGGCCAGTTAACCCCTATACCCTCAGTGTCCGTGTCACTCCTTTTAGCAGCATGTGGGCCTATAACGCTACAATAAGGACCAAGCAGACTGTTGTGTGATATTCCTGCGCATAAGATTTATAATTTCCATGAAATTAAACATTTAATGCGTCTACTGAGATGTTTCTAGGGGAAAGGCGACAAGCCCTCCATGGTGGTGGGTGGGGAGGCTGTATAGTGTTGTTCTAACGCTCTACCATCCATCACCACGTATGCATCACTAGTTTGTGCAGAGTTCTATGATGTCGGAGGCGTCGCTCAGCCCACACCCAGGATTTACGCTTCATTTAAAGTTTGATGCTAATGCCAAATCCTCAGAATTCTGAAAGAGGTGCTACATCCGGAGGAGAACCCACTGGTGACATGTCCTCTAACAGTGATAGCATGGTGAAGCCCATTCCACAGGTTGCCAGGAATTAACCCCTTCCGTGCGGGGGTAATTCCTCCGCTGTGCTGGGGGGCGGGGGGACGCGTGCAGCGCCCCATGTGGCACGGCGCTCGTGTGCTCATGACGAGCTGAGTTCGTCATGAGCAGACCCGCTCCGTGGAACGCTCAGCACAGCAGGGGAATTATCCCCGCATGCGAGCGTTCCACGGCTCATGACGAGCTGAGCTCGTCATGAGCACCGGAGCGCCGTGCCTCATGAGCATCGATGGGGTTAATACTCCTTTGGAAACTAGAGGAGTTTTCATTCCCAACAGACTCTGCATCAGGACCGAGAGACAGTTCAGCTGACACGTGCATTGTGTGCAGACATGCCAACAGACCAAGTTCAGGCGGGAGACTACCGAATTTTCAAGCCAAAAATGGCTTTATTTTAGCTGTCTCCCGCCTAAATTTAACATTTTCTACAATAGAAGTCAATGGGGAATTTTCATTCTTCCGATTTTTTTATTTTAAATCCCCCAACTCCCTGTCCTAAAATGTTGGCATGTATGTGTGTGCATGAACTTCATTAATGTCCCTCTGGCCCAGGCTTGCTTCCTCTTGGAAAGGACGTGAAATAAATGAACTGTGCCAGCGTCATTCACCTCTGGGTACCACTGGGAGAAACACGGTAACTGCGGCTCTGCCAAGCTTCTCTCGCCTCTGAGGCCGGAAGTCCCGCCCTCGGACTTCCGGTGTCGGTGAAAGGTGATAAAGCTTGCTATTACCTCAAAAACCGCTAAGTGACAGCCCGTCCTGTACAGCATTCATGTTTTTGCCAACTGTTTCCAAAATGCTTTCTTCACAGGCGCATTTTAAATGAAAATTCTGACAAGCTCTGCAACCTATGTCGTCACAATTCTCCATCGCTCCGTATCACCACCTCCATCCGGATCTTCAAAGCAGATCTCAAATCTCTTCTATTCCAAAGACACTTTCTGAACTAAGTCCTTCATTCTCAGATGCCGACAGGAAGTCCGCTAGTCATTGTAAATTTGTAATATTTATTTATTTTTGTACATTCCTTGCTTGCTGTGTTGGATATTGTGTTCCTCTTGCCTGCTGTGTTCGATTCTGTGTCTTGCTATTTTTGTACGTTATATTTTTTAACATTTCTCTCATGTAACGTAACTGGTTCTACTGTACAGCGCTCTGACACCTTCGGGTAAAGTCCGCACTTTATAAACATGCATAAATAAATTAATAAATAGTGTTAAAAACACTGCCGAAATAACGCCTGTCTCGGAAGGGTCGTTTAAACAAGCTTTTGTTCCACCGCTTTTTCTGACAAATGTATTATTTTTCGATAACTCAAACCTGAGCAAAAATTAAACGCAAATAGTTGTAATATTCCTGAGTTAGTTTACCATATAACGAGACATTGGTAACGTCTAAATGTGTACGGCAGTGAGTATTCCAAGTGCGGCTTTGCCACTTCCTGCACAAATCCAAGGAGATCCCATCCCCATTCAGACCTATATGTGGCCCTAAGGATATTACCTGCTAGACAAAGTGTGGCCTTGGCATGGTGGCTTTGGTGTATGCCTAGTGGCTAGACATTTCACAAACTACAGTAGTTGCAATAGTTTAGAGCCACTCCTGAATCCCCATGGTCGCTGAGGACACAGAGGCATATTATCAAAAACAGGCGATAAAATTATCGCCGCTGTAGCGGCAGGAAATTGACGCTAAAGCGGCGATAATGGGCTTGATAATATGTCCTTGTGAATTCCCATAGCAACCCAGGTTCTGGTGTTAAGTTAAAGTATGGGTGAATTTTGCGGATCTGCGGTCTGCGAATTCACGGGAAATCGCAAAAAAATCCATGAATTCGCGGATTTTCCTGAGAACTCGTGGATTTTTTGCGATTTGCACTGGAGTACTTTCTACTGGCTAATCCAGTAAGTGCTACCTCGTTGGGTAAATGTACAGTGCTTCCACTCGGGCACCTGCTATATCTGTAAGTGCTTCCTTTTGAGGTTTAATTTTTCTGAGAGGAGCCTCGTGCCAGAATTAATCCTGCCCTGCATAGTTATCCACGAAGATGCCACCGTTTTGTGCAATACCTCTACTCAACTAGAGTACTTTCTACTGGCTAATCAGTAAATGCTACCACGTTGGGTAAATGTAAAGTGCTTTTCCTACACTGCAGCTGCGTAAAGGGCCAGAAGATTTGTCTCCACTGACCATGTGTGCCTGTAACTTTGCCACCGCGCCAAAAGGCGCCGAGGTCCCTTGAGTGAGCTGTCCATCATAGTTGGGAAAGGGCGGAAAGACATTTGATACTGCTAGTGTGTGGTGCGGGGCCAAACGGGTGGGCTTCTATGCATGTCAATATGCCTCTTGTGTATAAAGGGTCAGAGAGCGAGCAGGGCAGCAGGTGAGGAGAAAGCAGCCTCCTGGTTACAGGAACTACACGGGGATTGCGCTCGAGAAACTCATGGATTCAAAGACCTCCCTCGAGTATTACAGCTAATTTTCGACTGCAGATATGGGGTTAGGGCACACTTGCCCATCCTCGACCGTGCTCACTAATGTTTTGGGCTGATTAAAACGTTACTGAATTTGAGCTTCAACTCGGGCACCTGCTTTATTTATATCTGTAAGTGCTTCCTGTTGAGGTTTTGTGACAGGAGCCTCGTGCCAGAATGAATCCTGCCCTGCATAGTTATCCACGAAGATGCCACCGTTTTGTGCAATACCTCTACTCAACTGGAGTACTTTCTATTGGCTAATCAGTAAGTGCTACCTCGTTGGGTAAATGTATAGTGCTTTTCCTACACTGCATCTGTGTAAAGGGCCAGAAGATTTGCCTCCAGTGACCGTGTGTGCCTGTAACTTTGGTCCCTTGAGTGAGCTGGCCATCAAAAAAAAAAAATCCACCCGCGAGCGAATTTGCGAATTTTGCTGCAATTTCGCAAGATTTGCGGATCGCAAAATTGCCGAAAATCCATACATTTCGCGAGCGGAACGGATTTTTGGCCCATAAGTGTTAACCTGGACTTCTATTGGAATTCACAAGGGCATATTATCAAGCCCATTATCGCCGTATTAGCGGCGACAATTTTATCGCGGTTCTTGATAATATGCCCCACAGTGCCCACAGCGTCTAGACTTCTCCGCTGATGCAGTAAAGATGCCTCGCGGAGTGGGAATCAGACATCCAGACGGTTGCGCCAGCCTGAGCCGGGCTACCGCCCCCATCCTGAGGCCTCCCTGGTGAGCAGGCCTGAAGATTGAAGGAAATATCTATTGATATTTGCAGACGGAAAATTGAACTGCTGGGACCTGCCGGAAGGGATGGCGAAAAATTTGTCGCTGGCAAATTGCATGCTGAGATGTCCTTTGATCGTGAAATTTCTTGCCTTTTGCATATTTTATGGTCACCTTTTCAAATATTAAACCATGCAGTGTGGAGCGGACGGACACCTTTGATGGTGGGGGATTGAGGACACAGCGATGGGACTAGCGAATACTTTGAACGTTGAGGGAGGACGGCTGAGGATAAGCACACATGTGGCATGACCACATGACGTATTCCTTCCACATCTTATACTCACATTTTAAGACCGCACCGCCATTCAAAGAGAAGAGATTAAGCACAGATGGGAGAGCTCGGATAAAAATTTTTATTTCACCTAAAGCACCCCCAAGGGTGAAGATTCCACACACTGTAAACTTTTGATCACATCTCTTCTGACTGTTTCCTGCCCTTTACCTCGTTCATGCCGGCTGGCTTGTACAATCTAGTTGTACAGGGCTTTAAGTGGGCCGGGTCTCACCGGGTCTGAGTTTTTTTAAGGAGGCCTCAAAACAGGTCTCTATCGGGCTCTGTTTTGTGCCCTGGCACAGGTGGTCCATTTTTTTCAAGCGTTATAGGGGAAGGGAAATCCTTTAAAGAGAGTCATTTTCTCTCTGGATTTCCGTTCTCTTTTTGAAACTCAGGAGCAGCAACATTGTTGTGGTGTCACCAGGGTTTTAAGTGGAAGGATTTTCAATTTAAGTCATAGTTTCTGCTTATTTATCTTATACAACCATTGACAAAGCCAATAGTCCTGACTTGTTGTAGGTATGATGTTACTTGTTGTATCATATATCTGGATGCAATGACAGAAACAGCAACATACCGGTCGGGCGGCACACTATGCTAAGAACAGATTTTTAGCTTATGTGTTTTAAGCCAAGCCCTTAATTACATTGGCCACACCCCCTTGAGAGACCCCCCAGTTTTTTTCATCCCACTTAAAGACCTGCAGTTATATATGTATTTATGCTAAGCTAGAGTCATGTCTGTGGCAACTATAGAAAGGGTTGTTGGGGACCCTTGCGACTTGCTGTTTTTCCTGTGAGGATCTACGTCGTGCACCCTGCTTTGGTGTGTCTGCTGGGCGGAGGCGGCTTCCGTGAACAACTCGCCGGACCCGCTGCGCGGGTCCCGCAGCGCGCCTGAGGCAGAGGAGGCGGTTGGGCACAGGCTGCTGAGGACTGCGGGAGGAGCGCGAGAGAGGCGTTGGGACCAGCGGGGTTGCGAGTGCCAAGCAGGGACTCCAGTATCCAGGAGCCCCTGCGCGCCCAATTAGTAACACCTGGGCTGCTCTCCCCGCTGGCCACGCCCCCCCGCCGAGGAAGTGAAAACCGGCATCCTCCCCTTCCCACCCGGGACCCTTGCGACTTGCTGTTTTTCCTGTGAGGATCTACGTCGTGCACCCTGCTTTGGTGTGTCTGCTGGGCGGAGGCGGCTTCCGTGAACAACTCGCCGGACCCGCTGCGCGGGTCCCGCAGCGCGCCTGAGGCAGAGGAGGCGGTTGGGCACAGGCTGCTGAGGACTGCGGGAGGAGCGCGAGAGAGGCGTTGGGACCAGCAGGGTTGCGAGTGCCAAGCAGGGACTCCAGTATCCAGGAGCCCCTGCGCGCCCAATTAGTAACACCTGGGCTGCTCTCCCCGCTGGCCACGCCCCCCTGCCCATCAGCCAACCAACAAATCGGTCCTGTGTACTTAGGCCTGCGCAGTAGCCGCTACGCGGGAGCGTGCGGGAGCGCGCCGGGAGAAGCCCGGGACAAGGGCGGGACCGTCTGTGGCCGTCCGGGGCAGGAGGAGGCAGGGCAGGGCCACCCCATTTACATCTACCGTACTGGTTTCAACTTGTGGTGCCGTAACTCAGCATGTCAACTCGCTCCGGTAAGGCCTTGAGGGGTTGCGGGGAGAGTGCCCCCGGGGGTGCTATGTTCGGCTCTATGGACAAATTTCTGACAAGGGTGGCGGCTGTCATCGACAATGAACTTGCAATATCTGAACGGCGCCTTTCTCTTGACTTTCCTCCTGCTAAAAGTCCTTCTCCAGCAATAATGTTGTCCCCCCTAAATCCTACTTCCCCTGCACCCTTGCTTGGGGATCTACCTGGGGATTCTTTTATTACACCATCAGTGGGTGGTATAGAAGGGTTAGAAAGCTCACTGACCGGTAACCACGGTACTAGCCCTTGTGCCGTGCTTATAGATCCATGCAATGAGTTCTCCTTAGCAGGCTCACCTGGCATTCAGTCCCAACACTGCCCTGAGGTTCCTGCTCCCGTCCCACAAGCTCCGACTAAAAAGCGACCTAACCAGGAGCCTATCAAAAGGAAGGGGAAAAGGGCAATTTACACTCGAAAGGGCGGCTCATCCAAGATTACTAACCATCCCAGGTACCCGCCCCTGAGGGGTCCTTCCCCCCTGAGCGCCGCAGGACCTGTATCCTCAGGGATACCTATTTGCGCTCCAGCTGTTATTGATACAGTACCACCTTCCTTGTTGGCCCCACCAACGCCTGACCAGGCCAACGTGGGTCACTCTTTGGAGGCGATTGAGAAGCTGGTCAAGTCTCTTGTGTTGCCACTTATAGATCAGGTCAAGAGGTTGGGGGACAGGCTTGACTGCTTTGAGCAGGTTACTAGGGACAATTTTTTTGCCCTAAAAACCCTTCTCAAGCACCAGCCAAAGCTCAGTGAGGATAGGACAGATAGGTTAGACAAGTCCAATAGGATAGAGGTTCCAGTGAGTCCCCCCTTGGGAGACCAGCTGATGCAGCCGCCCAAGCATCCAGCCCCTGGGAATACTATCTTGGCTGCTCCTAAGGTTGGCCCTAGACAGATAAAGCCGAAGGCTCCCACTCATGCTGCTCACGTGCATGCTACCCCTCCCCCAGTAGTAATAACCCCGGTGGCTACCCAGGACCTAAGGCAACACCAGAAGGGAGGGACGGGCCCTACTTCGCAACCTGGGGCTGTTATATCTGATGCAACTGGCGGTGTTGCATCAACTTCCAAGGTTGCATCTATTCCCGTCCCACCTACAAATCGTCCCCCTCTAGGTCCTCCTCAGAATAGTAGACGAAAGTGCCCCCCAGTTAACCTCCCCCCTGAGTGCCACCCGTACGTTGTCATCCTTACGAAAGTCCCTCCTATTGGGAGTACCCAGCGGGAAAACCATCAGGCACTCAAGAATAAGGTCATCCACTGGCTGAAAGCCAACAGGCCCCTGCCTGCGGGAGTGGATGGTATTATTCTTGGTGTACGCAGGGTGGGATGGATTGGACACGGGAAAAAATCGCTCGAAGGGGATTGCGTGGTGGTAAACTTCCAAGATGCTAGGGTTGCCCATCTAATATGCTCTCAAGGTCAACCCACGGTTGGATCGGGTATCGACATAGTCGATTTGACATTTTTTTACCCACGGTCTATGATGACCACCCCCACCATCCACCTTGGACAACCCACCTATATTAGCAGCCCTGGGGGCCAATTTTCTGTGGAGAACACTGCCCACGGCCTTTCGACCCCGGGAGTTTTTTCCCAGCAGCTATGCCTAGCTCCAGTGATACCAAACTGGGGACCCTGGAGCTGTTGACTCAGTTATGATCCGGGGGAGGTCGCTGTGGCCCCAGGCTTTGTCGCTGAGTCAACACCATACCCCAGATCCAATGGCTCCTCCTCCCCTCCGCAGACTCAGGCTACGGCCGAGTCTGTAGAGGGGAAGGGGGAGACTGGGGCATCCTATAATTTTCTGGCTGGTCCCCCTGGTGCGGGTTCTGTGGTCTTATCACCCCCTGTCGAGGATTGTAGCATTGCAGCTGTGACGGACCCCCAGATTAGGGTTTTCAGCTGGAATGTGGCGGGCCTCGAGAGGAAGCTGGCGCTGCCGGACTGGAGCGAGCGTGTGGAGCAATACTCCATATGCCTGTTCCAGGAAACCTGGAGTCGGGTGCCCCTACACAAGGCGGGCTATTCCACCCACTTTTTGCCGGCAGTAGAAAGTGCAACTGGCAGGGGCCGCCCCTCTGGTGGCCTGTTAATCTGGGTAGCCACTGAACTCAACTGTAGGGTGGAGGAGAGGGACACTAATTGCCCTGACCTCCTAAATATTTTGCTTAGAAATTCCCAGGGCAGAGTTATTCTTAATATTTTTAACATCTATGCCCGTGGCACTAAGGGGGGAAGAGAATCCCCAGTTATAGCTTGCCTGGAAGCGCAACTCCGCTCATCTCCACACAGGTCCTGTACCTTGTTGGCTGGTGACCTGAACTGCACTTTCGAGCCCCTGGACCTGGACATCCTAGCAGATCAAGAGGAACTTGATAATGGGTGGGGGATTCCGCCCCTCGAGCTTAGTCCTGTTAAAAAGTGGACAGAAGTGGCCCTCCAGATTAACTCATTAGTTATGGAGTTTGGTCTTAGAGCTGCCAATGGCAGGACCAGGTCCGACAAAGTAGGGGCGCACACCTACAACAGGCCAGGACACACGTCACGGATTGATTATTTCCTCCTTGACATACACCTGTGGAGCCTGGTGGAGGACATGGTAATTGTACCTTCTGTGGAGAGTGACCACAATCTCCTGTCCCTCACCCTGTCCCACAGGTGTGTCAATAGCACCGTGAGTAGTTCTCCTCGTAACCCCGCTCCGGACCTGTCAGTGGTCACGAACTGTGGTCGAAGGCTAAAGTGGGCGAAGCTAGCTCTTTCGGAGGAGAAAACCTCTGCGATTAGGCAGCTTCTGGTCTCAGCCCTAGCCAATCTTGACTGCCAAGAGGAAGGGCTGATGGAGGTGGCACCCAGGTTTTGTGTCATAATTCAGGCCATTGGCGACCTCTTTGTAGTTCCAGCTCACCCGAGCGGAAGGAAACCAAGCCTACGATCGGGTCAGGGCTGGTACAACCAGAAGTGTAGGGAGGCGAAATCACTTCTTATCGAGGCAGTCAAGTCCAAATTACCGTCTAGGACTAGGGAGGCCAGGAGACACTATGCACTCTGCCAGAAAAATGCAAGGATGGAGTGGGAGGTTAATTTCTGGCAGGACCTCCTGGCTGCCAGTCGTGGGAAAGATGCCAAAGGTTTTTGGGACATGGTGGGCAAAAGGAATCGTCCCGACGATTCCCGGAGGACTTGTGCCATCAACGCCCAGACTTGGTTCTCCCATTTCCAAAATCTTTATTCTGCTGTCGAAGGCCCACTTAATGATTCCTTTAATATCCCACCCTTTACTCTAGTTCGTGACCTGGACCTGTTTTCTCCCCTGGATGTAACAAAGCAGATCAAAACCTTGGTCCCTTTGAAAGCAGCTGGTCCGGATGGCCTACCGGGGGATATCCTCCGCGCTTACCCGGAAGAATGGGGGGCACTAATCTCTGCACTCCTCAATGCAATCATGGGGGGAGGGCCTGTGCCTGACTCCTGGAGAGGTGCGGAGGTGGTCCCCATTTTTAAAAAGGGAAGTCGGGACTTACCCGGGAACTATAGGCCTATAAGCCTAATAGACTCCAGCCAGAAATTGGCCGGGAAAACCATCTTGGGGAGAATCACTCAATGGGTGGACGACAATCACATTCTGTCCGACATGCAGGCTGGGTTCCGTTCGGGTACAGGAACTATTGAACAGGCCTTTAGGCTTTTGTTGTTACACTGGAAGGTGGTGGTGCTGGGCAAAGGCAGTCTTTACTTGGCCTTTATTGACCTTAGGACTGCCTTTGACCTGGTACCAAGGGAGGAACTTTGGAGGGTGCTTCATGGTTTAGGGATGCCCCCGTACCTATTGAACCTCCTTATTAACCTGCACATCAACACCTATGCTCAGGTTAGATGGGGGCTGAATGGGGAAAAGACCGATAAGATCAGGGTCGAGAGGGGAGTAAGACAGGGCTGTGTCTTGGCCCCTACCTTATTCTCCCTCTATATTAACGGGGTGGTAGATCATCTACTGGGCGAACCATCAGACGCTCCCAGCCTGGGAGGAGTAAAAATTCCAACTCTGTTGTTCGCCGACGACACCCTCCTCATTTCCAAAACCCCCCAAGGTCTACAGACATTGCTGAACCGCTTCCAGGACTTCTGTACCACTAAAGGCCTCGTCATCAACATAGACAAGACCAAGTACCTAGTCATGCATCCACCTCGCAAACTTGGCCGCCCTCCAATTCTGAACTCTATACCCCTTGAAAGAGTGGCGGAATTTGATTATCTGGGAATCCGACTGAATGATGCAATGAGCTGGACTGCCCACATTGATAAAATGACTCTGGCCCACAAAAGGGTGGGGGGCGCCCTTCTTAAGGAGTACAATAACTCCACAAAACATTGTGTTGCTCCTATACTCGAGATCTACAAAGCTCGTGCGGTCCCAGCTTCACTCTATGGATCGGAACTGTGGGGCTTGGGCAAAGTCGACTCACTGAGTAAGGCCGAAAACAAATTTATCAAGGATCTTCTTGCCATTCCATCGAGCAGCCCGACCATCCCAGTGCTCATGGACACTGGCTGTAAAGCCATAAGGGACCAGGCTCGGCTTCGTCCCCTTCTGCTCTGGGCACGCTTGTGGAGGGTCCCGGAGCTACAATCCTATGCCAATGGGCTGGCAGAAGTGATGCATGCTGATGGTTGGAGTAGCATCAAATGGCTGAAGGACATAAAACATCTTTTAGGGGAACTTGGTTTGGACTCTTGCTGGCATAGTCACTCCGCTCCTCCAAAGAAGATTCTAAAAAAACTTTTCTGGGAGTGGGTTAGTGTGAAGCGCTCTAGAAGCCAGCAGCACTGCAAAACCACCGCAGCTTTCCTGCTGTTCAAAGACGCTGTCTTGTATGAGCCATATATGGATATTATATCAGTTGCTATGGATAGGTCCTTGTACATTAAATTTCGGCTAGGAACCTTGCCCTTGGCCGACCACTGTTCAAGGTGGAATAAAGCCCAGCCCACATCACGCTTTTGTGCCTTTTGCCAGGACAAACCAGAGACGGTGCCACACTTCCTTTTCGAATGCCCGGACTATGGTCGCCCCAGATCACGTTGGCTTGGTCCCATTTGCAGAGAACTGGGGACTCGTCAGTACTCCGTTGCCCTTCGGATTCTTTTAACTAATACAGCCCCTCCTATTGTTTGTGCTGTTGCTAAGTTTTTAAAATGGGCTTGGTTGATTAGACTTAGAAGACTGACCATAACAATTTAATTCCTTTTTATCTAATTTATGCTGATCTAACGTGTTTTAATTTTTATTCCATTTGTACAGTCTTACTTATTTCGACATGCTGTTTTTATCTTTTTGTACTGCTTTTATGATATGTGCATATCGAAATAAAGCAATCAATCAATCAATCAATCAATCAGAAAGGGTTGTGCCCATCTTACACCACGGTCCACGAGCTAGGAAATATTAAAAAAAGGTTTGGTATACTGTAGGGACATATTCATAAAAACACTCATTCTACATTGAAACACATTTGCACTGGAATTATGACTCAATCATAGTATTTTTTGTATCAATCACTATTGTAAACCATTCTGTGTATGAATTCACATTCTATAGTTTTTGGTATGATCTCTGGTACGTAGACTCAACTAACGAAACGTTAATAACACACAAAGACAAGAGATCACCATTTAAAAATAATACAATCATTCTTGTGCAGTGCAAGAATAGTGCTTAATTTGAGCCAGTGGTTTCCGAGCTTGGCACCGGCACTTAATTGTCAACATCGGCGCTTATGACAGTCTGCCACATGGTAGCGCTGTTTGCGTAATTTAAAGATGAGCAGAACAACAGTTGTTTCTTAATTCAAAATACATTAAAAACGAATAATAGTTGTGTTGTTACTATCTCTGGCAGGGGCAATGTGTGGTGCAAGCTGCAGTGCCCTCCTAACGAGGGACCTGGCACTTATTGGTTTACAAATTAAGCAACTGATCATAGTCTATATCCTGTCTGGTGCACAATAATTGCTGTATTATTGTTAGATAGTGATGTCTTGTCTTTGTGTGTTATAAATGTTAAAAATACTCTAATTGAGTTATAATTCTGGTGGAAATGTATTGTTCCCACTGGGACGAGAGAGTCACGTCTGTAGCACACAACCATCCATCAGTATGACTTTACAATGCTAACGCAGCCAGGATCCTTCCAAACTTGCTTTCACTGACCCCACAGAAGTTTTGTATCATCGGTGCTGTCTGAGATTGTTTTACTGTAAGAAAAGGTGTCATATAGGTTGATGTGTCAGTGATTTAAAGCATTTTTTGGAGTGTGGTAGTTGCAATTTCCAAACCGATTGTGCATTCTTTAGATAGGTTTTTGGGCGTGTGCTTTACCGCCATGAAGCCTGTGATTATCAGAATGCTTCGAAAAGAACCTACAACTTCTCCTAAACTTGTCCTATTCTGCAAATATATGCTCAGCTAACTTTTGATTTACCCTCGCGTGCCACGCCATCTTGTGATAATTGTAAATTGTCTCGCCGTTGAAAAGATCCTTGTTTTAACTCCTACGCCCCCTCAATCATTTGCAATAGGCAACTCCTATATATTATGTCACTGTTTTTTATTTCATTGTAAAGTGCTTCGATGCCTTTTACGTGCTATATAAACTACAAAAATAACACATAGAACTGTAGTTGCTATGGATATCTTTTATATACTGTGATCCTAGATGAGAAACTGCCCATGAGAAATCCTGGGCGAAATTTAAATGAAGCTGGTGAAGTTTCCAAAATTCCAGAATTTCACATCTTGTGAAATGTGCATATTTCTTTGAAAATGTGCATTATACAATTTTGTGAAATTATTGTTCCTGCGAGATTTGTTGCTGCAAAAATGCCTTGCCAGGAGACATTTTCTGCTTGAACCATGGTCCTGCCGATTTCTTGCGAGAGTTATTGTAGGTGAAGTATGCCACGTTGTGGAAAAAGGCATGCAACATAGCGGAAAGTCCCTTCTCGCGTTAAAAGTGTAATTTTGCAAAAGTTTCACTAAAGTTCACAATTTTACAAAAAAAAGCAATTTCACACATCCATGCGGCTCACTTCTTGAAACCTATACTGAGTTCAGCCTTGCCTCATGCAGATGCAATGCGTGCAGCCTAAGCTCTGTTCTGTGTACCAGGCCCCAGGGTGACTAAGTGCTTTGCTTGAGAGCACATCACAGGTTAGAAGAAGGCCTATAGCTGATGGTTGGACAGCGGATCAAGTATGTATACAGAAGGAGAACATGTAATAATATAGCCTTATAGCCCGCCGTAGAGGGCTATACCGGCTATTAAAGGCCTATCTAGCGTTAAAGGCCCCGAGCCGAAGGCGAGGGCCTTTAACAAGGGAGAGGGACTTTAATAGCCGGTATAGCCCAGCTACGAATGGCTATAAGGTTATTCGAACATTCTGACACGAGCGGGCAGAATATTCTAACAAAAAAGAACAAAACCTTATGGGAGCGTGAGGGGATCGGAATCCCCTCAGGGTCCTTGGCGCCTTTGTCACAGCCAGAGCTCTGAACAAAGAAACATTGGAATGATGGAGCTCCGGGCTTATACCAGCCATTAGAAGCCCGGAGCACTCCATTGTTTTCAATGGAGCTACCAACATTCCAATGTTCTAATATATTATATTTAATTCAAAATAATATGGATGAGTTCTTGGAGGAGATCCACGCTGGCCAAGATCTGTACTCTTTGTAGGTGGGTAATAATAATAATAATAATAATCCACATTTGTAAAGCGCACAATCACCCGTAAGGGTCTCTAGGCGCTGGGGGCCGTCGGGAAGATTAAGCTTGCCCAGAGTCACATAGTGCTGGGCTAACCTGCCGCCGGAGCCGAGGATCGAACCCTGTTCCCCAGATTCCAGCGTCAGTCGCCCTGGCCGCGGCGCCACACCTCTCCCTTTGGGTGGGATGCCAGGGCACTAGGCATTTGAACTCTGTTTCGAAGGTGTCATAGCAGGAGGTTGTGCTAATATTTGGAGGACGAGAGTCACTTCCTGTAAATGATTAGTTGCTGTTTCTGGAGTGATGTGCGCTCAAGAAGAAGGATGCCGGTGCTATTGAGTTGGCTTTACCCACCAGCGATGGCCGGCTTCTGTGCAAGATAGTGAGAGAGCGCAAACTGACTTAAATGTATGAGTACATCACACTTACCTGTAGTAAGCACAAATCATGAGGAGAAATGCCATGAGTGCTAATAGTATCTACAATTATATTCTGAATGTATAGCTAAATGTAGAGATTTAAGTAGAAGTGGAACTAATACAGAAATGTGTGACATTATATGATTTTAGTAGATGTGTTTATTTTGAATCTATGTCGTGAAGCTGTTAAAATGTAAGATGGCAGGTGGTTAAACGCAGAACGTGGTAGGCCTCAGGGCCAGAGCTGGAGGGAAAGGGAAGGTGGTTCTTTTCACGACGCAGATTGTATTAAGGTTTTTGGTCATTGCATTAAATAGGCCACGATTTATAGAAATGTTTACTTAATAATAGAATAAGAGTATTAACATGCTTTAATTAAATGAAGAAGTTGAATGGTATAATCATAATGAGAATATTGTAGGCCTGAAATGTTTTAGCATTGATTTACACGTACATGTCTGGGCTGAGAAATGTTGCAAGCCTTTTTCTTTTAGAAGTATATGAGAGTTGGGTTCTTGGCTACAGATATCTGTCTGCAAAGGAAGAGGGGGGATCCAATTATAAATGAATGAATAGAGGCCTGTTCAGTAGATGGCCCAGACATGGAGGAGGGTTCTGGAATGTTTGAGGGGTATCAGCGGGCCGGAGAAGAGTCTGAGAAGCAAGGTCAACTATAACGTATGAGGCCCAAGACAAAGCATCATGGAAAAAGCCAGAAGTTGCACCACGTGAGGGGCGTTCCGCAAGGGGCGTCTCAAATGTTGTTGACTGTTTTGTATTAGGGACAGCACCCCTGGGTGGAGTTAGAGCAGAGACCTGAGGACCCTTTAGAGAGCGGATGGGTAGGCAGAGAGGGGTCATGACTGGAGAACTTTAGGTTTTCACCAAGAGACTTAGAGTGAGTGACTTCCCTTGGGGGTCATTCACTGCTGACACCTTTGTTAGGTTGGGATTTGGTTAAGTAGGGATACCATCTAGAGCAGGGTAGGGACAGCCTAACCTTTGCGTTTTCCTCCAACCTAAATGAAGGAGAGATATGCGTCTATGCTGATAGCTTTATTATTCTTAGAACTTGTGTTAGTGATTTCTGTTGCTCGTCTGAGGGCTTTCCGAGAGCACATGTATGTAATTGGACCTGTGTATCTCGTGAATCTCATTCTGAGATGCTTGTATTTGCAGCTTATCATTTCTTTACAATAAACTTTTGAAAGCTAGAAGTTGTTTGTGATCTTTGGGAGTAGAGTCCTTTCTTGGGTGAACTAGCTTGGAAATAGGTGCACTTTCTTTCCTTACAGACAGGCAACAAAGGTTCAGTCGACCAGATCGAGGTTTGGATCAATAGATATAAGGTATCGATCAAAATCTCGCCCTTTCAGTTGGTAGCTATAGAGGATGGTTGCCTTCTTGAGGACGGTGACCTAGGCCAGGTTAGCTTACCCCAAGGCCCCTAGAGATCGATGATCGGAAGAACAGCCCGCTGAAGAAGATCCGGATGACGTGAGACAGAAAAAGCAGCAGTATCGGTCGAGAGTGAGTATAAAGGGTTATGCGTGTTAGATTGCGGTGTTTTGTATTGTATCTATGTTGTAATGTCTGGCGGAGTTGAATGCCTGTAGAGTGACTGTGGAACAGGTTGTGAGCGCGCGCAACCGGTGGAAATCTTAAGTTCAAGGAGAGCTTAAGTGGTTCGGGTGTATCGGACACCCAGAGTAATTGTCAACTAGTGTGAAGGGGGTCATGAGGTACCATTGATCACCCGAGAGACCGAGATAGGGGGAACGTAAGAGTGAGTGCGTGAGTAACGGACGCTGGTCGGAAGTTACTGTGTGTGTAAGCAACCTATCAGAGAGACGATAGACATCTCGTCAGTTGTGTTGACAATTACAGATAGACTGTGGACGTACAGTCGAGAGAAGTGACCGCTTGGTCGGAAGTAGTCATTTTTCGGTGTATGAATGGGACGCATGCATAACCGGGAGACGAGTTGAGAAAGGAGGGGTGCTGCTGCGAAGCGGAGAAAAGTGACGTCAGGTGGTGTCGCGCAGTGATTGGCCGACCGGAGAAAGACCGCGCTGTGATAGGCCAGCTAGCGAAGACGTCAGCACAGGGTCGCGACGTGATTGGCCGACAGGAGAAAGACCGCGCTGTGATAGGCCAAGCTAGCAAAGCCGCGACAGGATTGGTGGATTGTCATCAGGAAGTAAACAGAGTAGCGAGGCTGGATTTTGTGCGCATAATTATGAAGTGTTTTAAATGGCTGAAAGCAATGTTTAAAAGAGAGAAGCGGGGATCGTATGAAGGGGAAGAAGCCCCGCCGGAGGGTACGCCAGCTCGTTATATGGCAGTGAATGTTGGGCTGCATACGATCCTTTGGATTTCAGAGTGGAGTAAGATTACTGAAGGAAATGAGGAACTGACGTTCCCGAAGTACGGGACGTTCAGATTAGAGGTGTTACATCGATTAAAATCAGTCATGACCTCAACGAGACCCTTGCCTAGACCGACCCAGTTTGAAGCTCTTGAAGCATGGATTAGGGCAGCGCATGAGAAGAATATGAACAGACGACAGGAAAGGGTGAAACGATCGGTAAGGGCAGTGCAGGATGCCAGGTGGGATGCGGATGCTAAAAGATGGAGAGTGCATAACCTGGAAATAAATAAACTGTACCCAGTGTTAGAGGCGCCAGTAAATAAAAGCCCCATAGAAGAAGATGATGAGAGCGAAACAGAGGACAGCCTGATAAACAGATTATTGACAGACAGGCCACCCCCGTATAATAGAGCAGGGGGAGAGGTCGAGAATACTGAAGGAGAAAAGGGGGGCAATGCAGGAGAGCATAGACCGCTTCCCAGTTCAGAGTGGGATCCTGAGCCAAAGAAAGAGCTGTCCCAGCCTAATCAGGTGCAACAGGTAGTCGGGAGGTTTGTGGTACAAAGAGCGCCGGAAACGGAAAGCGCCACATCCTACCCATTACCAGATGCACTACAGGTACCTGTTACCATAGGTCCTATCATATCGATATATGACCAAGAGAGAGCAAGAGGGGAAGAACGGGTACGGAAAGACAGAGAAAGAGCAGAGAAGGCAAGGAGGAACGATACCACTAATTCCCCAAGTCAGATGCCGATACCGAGAGAGTGGAGTACACCGATGCACACAGCAGGGGACCCAGGAGGGGATCCTGGGGGCCCTAGATGGCCAATGGATCTGAGGGGATCTGGACGAAAATCCTTTCAAGAGCTAAATGAGTACATGAAGCAGTGGGATGAGGCAGTGAAGGCTCAAAAGAGCATCAATGCTGCGGAAGCTGAAAGGGAAAGTCAGGACAGCCGAGCTCGGACTCACTGCGGGGCTGGGGAGAGTAGCCCGGAGTGGGACTGTAGAGGGAGTAGGGGAGTCACCCATTGGGCCCGGAGTGGAGGTAGAACAGACCTGGAAAACGGGGGCCCCGGGAGTGAAGGGGTGGCGCGCCCAATACTCAGTGAAGGGGAGAGGAGAGCGCAAGAGTACAGAAACAGCTTTAAGTGTCCACACTGTGTACCTGGCACCAGAGAACTGAATGGGAGTTGTGAGAGGTCGCACCATAGTCCCTGTGATGACGGAAATGAGCGCAGCCCAGGGAATATGGGGAACCAGGAAGGATCGTATCGGGTACTGAGCAATATGAGGCAAAGAGAGAGTAGCGAGCAGAGGGAAAATAACAGAGAGGTGTGCGGTGAGAGGAGAGAAGAAGAAGAGAGTGGGCAGAGAGAGAGTGGGGGTAACAGGCCCGTGTTCCATCACCTTCCTAGATCGGATGGCCGAGCATGGGACCTGGAGAGATGGGAGCGAGGGAGACCACCCATTAACTCTCCCGAGCCCAAACGCAGAGCTCGAAGTTGGGATGGTAGGGAGACCAGTGAGCCCCCTTCGAAAGACATATTGCGAGCCGAGATAAAAGCCAAGAGACTCGATGTCTCCAGTTTAAGGTCAGACCTGGATGACATGGTAGATGGTACCCTGCCTTTAGAAAGAATGGAAATGTATGAACAGGATGAAATACTGTATATGGCAAAAGACATTACTCGAAAAGCGAGAGCAGTCCATGAGAAGTTAGTCGAACTAGCAGGCAAATATATGGTGGACTTGTCAAGAACCAAAGCATTACAGGGTAACCACAGGCTACATTACTCAGATCGAGACCTAGATGAGAGGAGAACGATTGGGCTGAAAACACACATAAGGGAACTGATTACTGGAATAAGGACATGGAGGGCACTAGATAAGTGGGAAGAGAGGTGGTCCAAGAAAGGGACCGGCAGGAGAAGCATGATTGGTATGACACCAGGACAGCAGGGAATAGAAGCATACCCTTTGCGTGAAGTCGCAAATGGGAACTATGTACATGTCCCTTGGAGTAGGGGAGATTTAGCTGCTTTTACCACCTCTTTCCCCAAATTACGTGAAAGCCCAGTGGAGTGGTACAAGCAAGTGGAGAGATTTGTAAAAATCTCAAAGGTCCTTTGGATAGATCTGAACACGCTGTTTGACATTGTAGTACCAGGCGATCTGTGGACAGCATGCAAGGTTAGCGCTGAGTGGCCCACAACGGAGCCAGAGAGAGATGCCAAGACTAATGGGCCGTCCGAGACTGTGATGGCAAAATACGAGAGAGTGATGACTTGGCTGAAAGAGAAAGTGCCAATGCAAGACATAGATTGGGTCAGAATAGACCGAACAAGACAGGAACCCAAAGAGACAGTCCACGAGTATTACGAGAGATTGCTGAAGGCGTTTAAACAGTATAGCGGCTTGGATGTAATGGATCCAAAAGACATAGGGCAATTTGTGTCCAAGTTCGTCCTGGGACTGAGACCGGATATTAGTTTAATGATTCAGCAACACTCGATTTGTTGGCAAACTAAACCTCTAGACGAAATACTGAGATATGCCAGGTACTGCTGTGATGAGATAGATTCCAAGGCTAAGAAACTAAAAGAAAAGTTGATGGTGGTACAGATGCAGGCAGCAGGGAAGGGGGGACAACAGCAACAGCAGCAAGGAACAGGTACAGGAGGAAAGAAGCAGTACAGTCAGAACAAGGGCAATGAGGAGAGTTCCACCTTTAGACCCAGAATAGATATAGCTGCCTTGAAGAAAACGACTAGGTGCCACCAGTGTAACGAGGTGGGGCATTGGAAACGCGAGTGCCCCTACAATGTAGAGATAGGAGAGCAAGAGATAGAGGAGGAAGAGGTCCAAAGCGCACCTATAAGAGGGGTAACGCCATACCAAGGAAAGGTGCTCAAAGGGGGGGGGGCTCCTCCCCGAGCCCAGTTCCCGCAACCTCCTCGAGTAGGGAGTATGGGTAAGACCTATAGACAAATGCCCCTGTTTGTAGAAGGGGAAGAGTGCTATTATGTGGACCCATTAACCGGACAGAGAGTGGAAAGAGAAGACTGCACCCTCGGGGCAGCCTTGGAGGTAGATCAGAGGGGACCCTATGTTGAAGCAGAAGTAGCCGGGTGCCCTACGACATTTCTGGTGGACACAGGAGCCACTAGATCCACGATCAGATCAGCTGCAGTTCCAGACCTGCCCATGTCTGGAGAGACCATACAGGTGGTAGGGGTCGCAAACAGGAGAATAACCAGCCAATTGACAGAACCGGTACAGGTGAAAATAGGGAAGTACAGCGATGAGCACCAGTTTGTGGTTTGCGATTCAAGTCCTGTGTGTCTGCTAGGAAGAGACCTGTTGTGTAAATTGAATTGTACTATATACTGTACACCTCAGGGAGTGGAGGTATTGACCAATGACGATGATGCAGATTTCAAAGTTGCAAACTCAAGAATATGCGTGGAACTGTACCCTACTTTAACAGTAGAGGAGCTCCCCTGGGACTTGAGAGAGACAGTGGCACCAGAAGTATGGGATTTCACTGGGGAAGAGATTGGATTGGTCAAAGGGGTGGACCCAGTGAAAATTGTAGTGAAACCGCATGCTGAGTTCCCAAGAACACCCCAATATAAATTGACTCCAGAAACGATTGCAGGCATAAAACCCGTGATCGAGTCCATGATTAAACAGGGAATACTGAAAGAAATCGTGGGTAGTCCATGCAACTCCCCGATTATGGGTCTGCAGAAACCAAATGGGAAATTTCGGATAGTACAGGACCTGCGAAAGATTAATAACATAGTCGTTTCATGTTGTCCAGTGGTGCCGAATCCATCAGTGATACTGTTTCAGATTCCATTCCAAGCTGAGTGGTTCACTGTGATCGATCTTTGCCAGGCTTTCTTTTCGATCCCTCTGGACGAAGAAAGCCATTTTCTTTTCGCATTTAAGCTGGAAAATCGCGTCCTAACATGGTGTCGTATCCCTCAGGGGTATACAGAGAGCCCATCGATCTTTAACCAGCTTTTGAAGAAAAATCTTGAAAGTCTAGTGCTGCCCCAGAAGTCAGTTCTGGTCCAGTACATAGACGACCTCCTTGTGGCGTCAGAAACAGAAGAAGCTTGCAGGGAAGACTCCATTGCTTTGTTAAATCACCTAGCTGCTAATGGGCACAAGGTATCCCCGGGAAAATTGCAGTACTGCCTGACAGAAGTGCAGTACTTGGGACACAGAATTGAGAAAGGCAAACGAAAAGTGTCACCAGACAGGATAGAGGCGATCATGAAAATGAATGCGCCTAAGACTCAGAGAGAGGTCAGGATGTTCCTAGGGATGGTGGGTTATTGCCGACAGTGGATCGTGAACTTTTCACTGAAAGCAAAGCCCTTGCAAAAACTGACGCACAAAGAGGTGAGTGATCCGGTACCATGGGACAAAGACTGTTTGATGGCGTTCCTACAGCTGCGAGAGGACCTGTGTCGTGCTCCGGCATTGGGAATGCCGGATTACAATAAACAATTTTTTCTTTACTGTTGTGAGAGAGAAGGTTGCGCGTTGTCTGTGTTGGTCCAAATCCATGGGAATGCCCGTAGACCAGTTGCTTATTTCTCGGCTACTTTAGACCCAGTAGCCGCAGCGTTGCCCGGATGTCTCAAATCCGTTGCCGCAACGGGTGTCAGCATTGAGAGATGTGAAAATATCGTCATGGGGCACCCGTTAGAGGTGTGCGTGCCACATTCTGTTGAACTGTTAATGACCAGGACCAAAACACAGCATCTGACCAATAGCAGGCTCACGCGCTATGAGCAAGTTATTCTTGCTGCAGAGAATGTGACCCTCAAGAGATGCTCTGTTTTGAACCCTGCCACCTTGATGCCACTTCCAAATGATATTGAGGATGATGATGAATATACGGACCATGACTGTCTTGATGTGACTGAACTATGCACCAAACCCAGACCCGACATCGTAGATGAGCCACTGACTGACCCAGATGAAATTTTCTTTGTCGATGGCTCATGTGTAAGAGACGAAGTTGGGCAATTGAGAGCAGCTTATGCTGTATGTACAATTACTGGAGTTGTGGAAGCTGGGTGCCTGGAAGGAGTACACTCCGCTCAGGTAGCCGAGATCATTGCCCTGACACGTGCTTGCTTGGCAAGCAATCAAATTCGAGTCACCATATACACCGACAGCCAGTATGGGTATGGGGTAGTTCATGATTACGGGCAGTTATGGTCTCAAAGAGGGTTCATGACTTCTTCAGGCTCTCCCATTCGCAATGGAGAGTTTGTGCGCCTGTTGTTAGAGGCATTGCAGTGCCCAGCAAGTATCGCAGTTGTAAAGTGCACCGCACATACCAGAAATGAGGACTTTGTTTCGAAAGGCAATAGATATGCTGATGAAGTTGCGCGGTATTGCGCGGAACAAGGTTACTCTTTCACAGAGGTGGATGTGGGTGGAATAAATGTAAGAACTGAATTAGCCATGATACTGGAAACTGTCGATACTTGGGATGAACTGTCAATCATGCAAGAAAATGCTCCTGATTCTGAAAAGGAAACATGGGAGAGGGCAGGATGTGTAATGGGTGAGACCCATTTTTGGGTCTCAGCAGACGGCAGAGCAGTGTTGCCCAATGAGATGGTGAGTCCAATGGCTAGACTCATACATGGTCCTGTACACTTAGGGAGAGATGCTATGCTGAGAGTGTTTAGACAGACTTGGTACAATCCTAAGTTTAGAATAGCAGCAGAAGCAGTGTGCCAGCGTTGTGTGACCTGCCAGCAGCTGAACGTAGGGAAAAGAACACCAGTTGCACTAAGTCACATAGGAAGGTCTGGAGGTCCATTCAATCGAATGCAGATAGATTTCATTGAAATGCCAAGGTGCAACCGCCTCCGCTATGTCCTGGTGATAGTTTGTGTGTTCTCCAGATGGGTTGAGGCATACCCTACACGTAGGTGCGACACCCTCACAGTGGCCAAGTTATTGCTTAGGGAAATCATTCCTCGCTTCGGGGTGCCGGCCTTTTTGGAATCAGATAGGGGAACACATTTTAACAGCGAGCTTGTGAAGATGGTCTGTGTAGCGTTAAATATCGACCAAAAGTTACATTGCAGTTACCGACCAGAAGCCTCAGGAATCGTGGAACAGATCAATGGCACGATCAAGTCCAGAATAGCTAAAGTTTGTTCCTCAACGACCCTGAGTTGGCCTGATGCCCTGCCATTAGTTCTCATGAGTCTTCGCAGTACCCCAGACAGAAGGACAGGGCTGTCACCACATGAGGTGTTAATGGGGAGAGCAATGAGGCTGCCATCTGTCCCAGCTACTGCACTGTTAAATATCACAGATGATATGATCCTGGACTATTGTAAGGGGCTGTCTGACGCCATGCGTTCTGTGTCCCTTCAGGTGCAGGCTGCCGAGGTTCCAGCGTGCCAGGGCCCTTGCCATGACCTGTATCCTGGGGACTGGGTCCTGGTGAAGAAACATGTGAGAAGAAGCTGCTTGGATATTCGTTGGCGTGGACCCTTCCAGGTCATCCTGATCACGAACACTGCTGTGAAGGTGGGAGGCCTGCCCAATTGGATCCACGCGTCACATACGCAAAGGGTTCCAGCACCTCTGGAAGGAACAGCTCCTCTCTCGGATAGACGTCCAGCAGAGGACCGAGAAGCCATAGAGGGGGCTAGCCAAGCTGTAGAGGTGCCAGCGGAAGCAGGGAACGAGTCAGACCAAGCTGAGGACGGTCAGTACAACAGCGAAACAGAAGACGCTACAGAAGGGGAAAGCAGCTGGGAGTACGAGTCTGACCCTGACAGGTCTGAAAGAGAGCGAGAACAGACCAGAAGGAGAAGGAGTAGAAGGGCACGTGGAGAAGCTAATTGGCCGCAAAGACGGAGCTCTAGCCTGAGGTCAACTCCAGAGGTAACCCTTCCTCCGATATCAGAAGACTCAGACCCAGAAGAAGGTGCTCAGGGCGCTGAAGCACCGGACCAAAGAAGGTCAAGAAGAGTGCGTGTGCCTAACAGAAGATACTCCACACCTGAGTGGACATATCTGGCGACAAATGTCTGTGAAACCGGAGACAGGGAGGATCCGAGCGGTGGTGGTGTCCAGTTCTGAGCCCATTATCACCGTGGAAATAAGACTGTTGGTACCCGGTGTCGAACAAGAAGGGTCACTAACATTCATGCTCCCCAGACCTCCCCGCCTCAGCAAGTTAAAACACATGTTCCTTTCAGAATTGCAATTCCCCGACTTTGGTACAACGATAACAGCACATGAAGAGCACAATCTTCGTTTGGAAATACTGAACTATGCTATTGAAGCTGCAACAACAAATCTGATAGTAGACTGTTAAGGACTTTGTAAATAAAGCAAGCAGAAAAAGAAGATTACCTAGCGCCCAGGAAGCAGAGAATTATAGGGAACTTCCCTTGAGTTGATGGAGAAGGGCTAGGGTTGTCTTTATTGAACTGTTAAAGGACTTTTGCGAAGAAGGTTGTCAGCCTCCAGTTGTGTGGATTCGAAAGACAAAAGGATTAAAAAGAGACTGTAAAGGAACGAGAGGAAAAGAACTTTTTGCTAAAGATAAGAGAGAGCTATATTGTCTGACGAAATGGAGGCCGGCACCCAGAACCGAAGAGCTAAATGTATAATAGGTACACTAATAGTAGGAGTGATAATATTAATAGCTTTAGTGGTAACAATTTCTTATGTAAAGGGACATGAAGAAGAGGTAAAGGTAACTGATGCGAATTCTGTAGTAACGCTTACACCTACTGTTGCTGGTGAGAAAAGGGAAAACACTCAAGAGAAAGCGTTATTGGCTGCAGAAGCCCGCAGGTTACATGTAGACGAGTCCCAAGGAGACTTTAGGTCGAATGCTTATGCTAAACTCTTGTATGAATACGTGGATGCCATGGAGGTTAAGGATTGTTATGTCTGCATGCAATTGCCGGCGTCTGTAGATGAGGGTATTAGATACCATCACCTCCCTCTGACATATGGCATTACATGTAGCTTATTGCTTAGTATATTTTATGAGAGAGATAGTTTTGAATACTATTTCTCCAATTATGATTCAGTGTTGCCAGAAGTCCCAAATTATAAGCAGATGAACAAATGGGACTACTGGAAGAGTGAAGACAGATTGGCCAAGTTTTTCATTCCTTGGATTACCTTAGATACTTCACATGCCCGAAGAAATAACCTGACATGCAAGGTGTCAGAAGTCGAGAAGAAGTTCATAGGGCAGGTGGATGATCGTTACAGGAGACAAAAGATTTTGAAAAAATCAGGACAATGGAAAACAGATTGGACCGAGGAAGAGAAGTCACACAAGAGAAAGGGTAGTAGTGGTCCAATAGCTTTAGATAAAGCGAAGAGAGGAAAGCTATGTCTTCACCGAGCCAAAACGTATTATGAAAATGTATACGTGGGTGAAGTTGACTGTGAGCATGCTTTTAATTTAGAGTACTACACTAAGGATTTCCTAAAGGGAATGCAAGTGATTCCAAATGTGTATTTTGTATGTGGAGGAAATGCTTACGTGAGACTACCTGACAACTGGTATGGATCATGTTATTTAGCAATTGTCTTCCCCAAAATATATCATGCACAAGACTTAGTGATCATTGAGGGCAAGGCATCTTCGAGGGGAAGGAGAGATGTAGGAGATGCAGAAATGGTTGGAGATGTCTTTGGAGCTATGTTCCCTCTTTTGGGAGTAATCCTTAATGATGTTAAAATTAGACGACTGGCAACAGTTGTCGACAGGTTGTCTGCCAGCACTGCTCAGTCCTTAATGCTGGTAGAAGGAGAGATGCAATCGATAAGGGCTATGGTTCTTCAAAACCGACTTGCTTTAGATGTCCTATTAGCAAAAGAGGGCGGAGTCTGTAAGGCTTTGAAGGTCCAGGAATGTTGCACTTACATTCCAGACAATTCGAAGCCTCTTGAGAAAGTTATTAAGAACATAACTAATATTCACAAGGAGATAGAAGACTTGAGTAGAGAAAATGTCTGGGAAAAGGTGGGCCACGGAATGAGTACAGTTGGAGGGTGGTTTTCCACCTTAGGCAAAAGCTTTGTATGGTACATTCTAAAGCCTATCATCATAATATTGATCTGTGGGATAATATTGTGGGGATTGGTGAGGGTATTCAAATGGTACAGAGCAAGAAGGTCAGAAAGGGCCCAAAGAGAACAGCTGCAGAGATTGGCTGCCATACAAGATAATCAGTACAGGAGTCTGAGGGCTCTGGAAGCGCAGAGAATGCCAGCAATAACTGCAGTTTAATTGTTAATGATGACCCCGAGAGGTCATCAAAGGGGGGAACTGAGAGAGCGCAAACTGACTTAAATGTATGAGTACATCACACTTACCTGTAGTAAGCACAAATCATGAGGAGAAATGCCATGAGTGCTAATAGTATCTACAATTATATTCTGAATGTATAGCTAAATGTAGAGATTTAAGTAGAAGTGGAACTAATACAGAAATGTGTGACATTATATGATTTTAGTAGATGTGTTTATTTTGAATCTATGTCGTGAAGCTGTTAAAATGTAAGATGGCAGGTGGTTAAACGCAGAACGTGGTAGGCCTCAGGGCCAGAGCTGGAGGGAAAGGGAAGGTGGTTCTTTTCACGACGCAGATTGTATTAAGGTTTTTGGTCATTGCATTAAATAGGCCACGATTTATAGAAATGTTTACTTAATAATAGAATAAGAGTATTAACATGCTTTAATTAAATGAAGAAGTTGAATGGTATAATCATAATGAGAATATTGTAGGCCTGAAATGTTTTAGCATTGATTTACACGTACATGTCTGGGCTGAGAAATGTTGCAAGCCTTTTTCTTTTAGAAGTATATGAGAGTTGGGTTCTTGGCTACAGATATCTGTCTGCAAAGGAAGAGGGGGGATCCAATTATAAATGAATGAATAGAGGCCTGTTCAGTAGATGGCCCAGACATGGAGGAGGGTTCTGGAATGTTTGAGGGGTATCAGCGGGCCGGAGAAGAGTCTGAGAAGCAAGGTCAACTATAACGTATGAGGCCCAAGACAAAGCATCATGGAAAAAGCCAGAAGTTGCACCACGTGAGGGGCGTTCCGCAAGGGGCGTCTCAAATGTTGTTGACTGTTTTGTATTAGGGACAGCACCCCTGGGTGGAGTTAGAGCAGAGACCTGAGGACCCTTTAGAGAGCGGATGGGTAGGCAGAGAGGGGTCATGACTGGAGAACTTTAGGTTTTCACCAAGAGACTTAGAGTGAGTGACTTCCCTTGGGGGTCATTCACTGCTGACACCTTTGTTAGGTTGGGATTTGGTTAAGTAGGGATACCATCTAGAGCAGGGTAGGGACAGCCTAACCTTTGCGTTTTCCTCCAACCTAAATGAAGGAGAGATATGCGTCTATGCTGATAGCTTTATTATTCTTAGAACTTGTGTTAGTGATTTCTGTTGCTCGTCTGAGGGCTTTCCGAGAGCACATGTATGTAATTGGACCTGTGTATCTCGTGAATCTCATTCTGAGATGCTTGTATTTGCAGCTTATCATTTCTTTACAATAAACTTTTGAAAGCTAGAAGTTGTTTGTGATCTTTGGGAGTAGAGTCCTTTCTTGGGTGAACTAGCTTGGAAATAGGTGCACTTTCTTTCCTTACAGACAGGCAACAAAGGTTCAGTCGACCAGATCGAGGTTTGGATCAATAGATATAAGGTATCGATCAAAATCTCGCCCTTTCAATAGCCTGAGTGTCAGACCACATTGCAGTAACAAGACCCTTTCCATCCAGGTTACGCGTCATGCCTTTCATCAGAGACATCAGTGGTTTCCTGGTCCTGTGTGAACTCTCCCGTTTCCAACAGTGCCAAGTATCGAGCCTTGGTCAACCTCTTGGCATCACGCATGGGATTCGACAGCATGGTACTGTATTCATTGTCCTCTTATGTCTCAACTGGCGCCAGCTTATCCAGTTTCGCCCCCTCCCCCCCCCCTCGGCCTAGGTCTGAGTCAAACCTAAATTATGCCAACATAATTCGACTCGTTTTCGTAACTCACATTACGCGTGTTATGCAAAATTACTGAAATGATGCCATTATGCCATGTCACACAATTATGTGGTGTTCACGGCAGAATTTTATCAGGAATACATGGGAATAAAATGAGTGACAGTTGCTCACGCCACTTGCGTATTTTTCTAGTTTTTTTTTTTTTTTACCACGAAATGGGTTCTCACGTCAAATATTAACACAAGGATGTATTTCTAACAGAAAAACTAAGCGGACGCAGGGCGCTGCTCCCCGGACCATACAAACGGGAGTTTATCCATGAACACAAGGGATTAACGGATTGAGGTAACGAATATTGTCCTGGGAAAAGAAGATATATAAAACGGATTTCTTACAAGGGACGTCTTCTGAAACTATTTTAAAGGGAACAATATTCGGGGCTTTTAATTACGAAAAAGAAACATGCTCTGATCCTTGGAATGTTTAAGTGAGGCAAAAACAGCTAAGAAGCCAAAGTGAGACCCAAGCCCGAGATCCAACCAAAGTGGAACACAAGCATATATACTCTATACGGCCCATATCGTTTTGGGACCTAGGAGCCATATTTGTATAAGGCAATCCACCTGTTGCTCTTAAGGTGAATGTTTGACACCAATACAATAAGAGAGCGATTAAATTGGTCTTGATAAAGATCGATTAACTTAGGAAACCATCGAAACGCGTCGACGCCCCAACTTTATACACAATCCATTTCCTCAGCACAGTTTGAATAAGGAATAACGAGACAACTATTTTTCAGTGCGAGTTTATTCTTCTTGAATATGGATGTGTTAACCCTTCAAGACTAATTGTATTGGTGTTTGCCTTTAGCTCTCTAAGATTGTCTTGTATGGTTTTCTCTTTTTTTAATCATAATCGATTGTAATGAATTTGTTTGGATTTTTTAATTTTGATATGTCGAGCTAACTGTTTAGCCCTTTTTAATATGTTGTTTTTTAACTATGTGTTATCAAATAAATGTTACTGAATTTTTAACTTGCACAAACGTTCAATAGTTGTATGTGGTAGAACTTGTATCCCAGTTATATATGGCACAAAAACGGTTGGGGTGAATGTTGAATGAGAGTGGTGAACGTGGTAAGACAACTCTTGCATATTAAAGGCTGAGACAGAAAATATTACCCTTTGGGAATGTAATTATTTTATTTCACTGTATTTCTTGCTAAACATAGAGCTAAATGGTGGGTTAATTTTTCACATAACTTTCCAAAATTTTCTGTAATTGCAGAAAAAGTATTTATGCGAATTTCGCACACCACCAACCAGAACCCAGCAGCTACTGTTAATGTGTGGATCCCCGGAATGACCCTTTCACATGTGATCTTCAGTTTATACATGTTGCATCTCTGGTTCCTCCTGGCCACCCACAAAATTGAAATTCAACAGTACATTGACAACACACAACTCAATCTGAAAGTCTGTGCAATCAAGGACATCACCCCAGCTCATAGAGTGTGCCACCCATACACGCAAGCTAGCGGTCACCCTCAAACAGGGCCAGACGGACTACCGGGCATTTTGGAATGCTGCCGAGCTGGGGGCTGATTTCACTGCGGTGGGGGCTGATTTCGTACATGGAGACCTGCGTGTGCTTCGAAATAATTAAAGAAAAACATATTTCGTTTAGTACACGCAGGTCCTAATCAACGAAATCAGCCCCAAGCTAAGCCTCATTCCATAACGCCCGGTAGCCAGTCCGGCCCCGCCCTCAAACCGAATCCAAAGACCAATTTCTTCCTTATCACCGAGAAGTCCTGCTCCGGGACGAGCTTCCAGACATGCGGTTGAGCGGATCTACAGCCTAACTCACTGACAGTGACTCATCCCAGGGTGCGGTATGTGTGCTATCGGCCATAATGCACGGAAATTCAATGCCAATGGCAGCTGGTGGGTAGGAAAAGACAGTAATATTTGGGACCTTTTGGGCCCCTGGTGACTCCAACGGCTGCTGCTCCCTTGCAAGCAGTTCAGCCTGTTGGGTCACCACGGGCCATGATGTGGGATACTCTTTTGTTTCCCACACGTTTTCTAATGCCCAAGAGATCAATCAACCAATCAATCAATCAATCGGGATTTTTAAAGCACGGCTAATCACCCTTGAAGCTACCCAGGTGCTGAGAACAGTGCTGCAGAGAAGGGTTCAGTTGAACAGCCAGGTCTTGAGCCCTTTACTGAGTTCCAGGAGCGAGGAAGAGGTCTGGAGGTAAAGTGGGAGGTCGTTCCAGGACTTTGCTGCGAGGTAGGAGAAGGAGCGTCCTCCACTGTTGCTGCGGCAGGTGCGGGGACTGCATGAGGGAGAGGGAGGCAGAGCCCAGGATGCATCTAGGGCGCTGGTGAGCTGTCTCGTTGCACTGGACAGGGTTAGGAAGTGTGTCACCTCTGTAGGCTGATTCACACGGTAAACATCCTTTACAACGAAACTTTTTCCACACAGTACCTTTACAACGCAGGAATTACAACACAAGTCGTTACAATGACTTGCGCTGGAGGGCGCTGTAGGATAGGGAATAGTTTAATTTACTATCCAAAACCTTCCCTACTATCCACGGGGACTGGAGTTGGAATAGTAAATTAAACTATTCACTATCCAGCGCCCCCCACCGCAAGTCGTTGTAACGACTTGCGTTGTAAAACCTGCGTTGTAAAGGCATGTGTGGAAAAAGCATGCGTTGTAACGACATACATCCCCTTCACACATTTAAACAGAATTTTTAAATAAACCCTTGTTTGCATCTCTTCGTTGAGCAGTCTTCGCCCATGAGGGTCCCCATAACAAGGATGTCTTGGGATGAATTGCAACCAAGGAAATTGGGTTCCTCTCACCCAGAGGCATTATAAAAGACAGTCACACCTGAGGTGCAGTGGGACCCTCACACCACTGGGACCCAGGATAGTGCAGCTGCTGCCTTGAAAACAGCCACACCCCTGAATTCACCATTTCCAGAGATTCCTTCCTCTCAATTCACATTATCAGGAAACCCCAGATAGTGTGGTACCAGCTACAGCGCGTGCTCAGAAGAAAAAATACAGCATCGTGAGTGGAACTTCAGACCTTCCCTTCTTGCCGTCACCTTTTCCGCGTGAATTCCACCTTGCCAGCATCTCTGACTAAGACAGTACCAGGAGCAAAGCACAGAGCAGCAGACATGTGAACTCATGACCAGCAAGATGGACGATAAGAGCTGCAGACTCCCTACTGAATTGCAGCGTTTATTGCACTCCATTACAGAGGGTCCAACTCAAAGAATGAACAAGTATTGGCAAAGTATTGTATTGGAGGAGTGTGGCTCAATGGTTAGAGCGGCAGACCCTGATGCAGAGTTCTGGCCAGGGACCAGGGTTTGATTCCCACCTCGGCGGCGTCTTGGGCTCAATTTCCTCGGACCTGTTAATTCTCGCCTCGGTGCCTATTCTAATCACGGGCCCCACGCTGCAACTCTGGGCAATAGCTTGCTTAGCCTCCACACCGGCCCCAACAGCGCTAAGGATTCCTGGCTTCACCCTGGGGGTGCCCAGGAGTGGACACTTCACAGGGAAAGCCAGGAGGGGTTCCACAGCGGTATGAGTATCAGCGCCAGGAAACCGTATAGGCAACACTGCAAGGTGACCGTCTGGTGACAGTGCGCTCTATAAGTACCATGACATTTACAAGTCAATAGGTCCAGCCTGCAAAGTTTTCATTTTTAGATGTGTTTTTTGCAAGCCATAATCAATATCCATCTATATTACAAGTAAAAAAGCTGCAGTTAAAAGTGGTGTACTTGTCTCCATATGTTTGATTAAAAAAATAAGTGAAAATGACCCATCACAAAAATATATTAAAAACACACAAAATGGAAACTGAAATGAGAGCAGCTCTGGCGCGGGATGGACTTCTTTTTAGGCGGCGGTGTACATGTGCACAAGTGAAATGCCCTCACTCACAGTGAAGAGAGCCAGAGGCTGAAGTGGGCGGCCCATTACTCCATGCTGTATGCCTTGGTGGGCAGAAGCAAAATGTGAGTGACTCATGAATAGACCAATGGATGAAGAGAGCTGACTGAATTCCTCTATATACATTTTTATTACGACTTTATTGTACACATGCTGCTTCTCTAAGCCAGACATAAAACAGTGGGGCATATTACCAAGGGCCTTATCGCCGCTTTAGCGGGAATTTTTCCCGCTAAAGCGGCGATAATTTTATCGCCCTATTACCTAGCTGTCGCTAACACCAGTTAGCGACAGCTAGTAGGAGATAGCGATCATCTTGGGGCCCACTTTGCATGTCAGCGATAATTATCGCTAATGACATGCAAAGTGGGCGTGCCAAGATGTTAGCCACTGGAAACAGTCGCTAACATCGCTACCTCCTATTACCTACTTTTGGAAATAATCGCGCTAAGCGCGATTATCTCCAGAAGCTAACGCCTGCCCAGAGCAGTTCTTAGCCATGTTATCCAATGGAAGGTGGATAACATGGCTAAGAGCATTGTCACGATAATGCATGAATATTTCTGATTTTACAGCGATATTCATGCATTTCGCAGGATTTTTCCCGCTTTTGAGATAAACCTTGATAATATCAAGGTATCTCAGAAGTAAAAATCGTCGGAGCGCGGCGATATTATTATAGCCGCTAACCATGCATAGCGATAATTATCGCTATTGCTTGGTAATATTCCCCAGTCTCCGGTCTGTGGCAGACTGCTAGAATGCCGACAGCATTGTACAGCCTTACCAACAACAACACAACACCATACAAATGTGCACAATAGGGTTAATTTACTTTATATGAATAAAACTGGAAAATAACACTGCCACTGCTATGTTTTCTACTTTGACATACATACATATAGCCATACAGTATATCACAGCCACTTTAAAGGTTCATGGAAGGTGTTTGGGAATAAATCAGCACACGAAAGCAATACTATAAGCATCCTACGAGGAAAGTGTGCAAGGAAAAATCGAGTGTGAAACTCATGCAAAATAACACAGCGAGTTCGTAGCTACAAGAATGAATGCGCGAGCAGTGATTCAAGGCCTCACACTTGAACAGCTGAGGGGGCTCAGGAGACACCGGTAACAGATGGTGGCCGCTCTGGGGGTTCCCAGAGGAATATATTAGTGTAGAAAGCAATTATAGAAATACCGCTGGAAACGCTGCCTGGGCCTGCAGGCAGGTCCCTTCTAGGCGTTGCCTTGGCTGTTGAGACAAACAGCATTTTATGATGAAAACCTGTAAAAAAAAAAAAGAAAGTGACGTCAGGCGTGCACCCGGCGGTGCCATGTCGTGGACAGACAGCTGTACAAGGGAAGACGTGTGCATAAAACCAGAGCCACTCGAGGGCCCACCGCATCATGCCAAGTAGGATTAGCCACTTGACCAGGGGTCAAGAGGTCAAAGAGGGAACAGATATGGGGGTTTAGGTGTCACTGAAGGATACATTTTAGGGTTGTCGAGCAAGAAAAGTACAATCACTGTAGAGTGTAGAGTGACAGAGTAGATAGATAAATAAATAGGTAGCTAGATAGACGCTAGATAGATAGATAGATAGATAGATAGATAGATAGATCGATAGATAGATAGATGTAGATAGATAGATAGATAGATAGCGACAGATAGATAGATAGATAGATAGATAGATAGATAGATAGATAGATAGATAGATAGATAGATAGATAGATAGATAGATAGATAAATAGATAGATGACGACAGATAGATAGATAGATAGATAGTTAGATAGATAGATAGATACATAGATAGATAGATAGATAGATAGATAGATAGATCGATAGATAGATAGATAGATAGATGTAGATAGATAGATAGATAGATAGATAGATAGATAGATAGATAGATAGATAGCGACAGATAGATAGATAGATAGATAGATAGATAGATAGATAGATAGATAGATAGATAGATAGATGACGACAGATAGATAGATAGATAGATAGATAGATAGATAGATAGATAGATAGATAGATAGATAGATAGATAGATAGATAGATAGATAGATAGATAAATGGATGGCGACAGATAGATAGATCGATAGATAGATAGATAGATAGATGTAGATAGATAGATAGATAGATAGATAGATAGATAGATAGATAGATAGATAGATAGATAGATAGATGACGACAGATAGATAGATAGATAGATAGATAGATAGATAGATAGATAGATAGATAGATAGATAGATGTAGATAGATAGATAGATAGATAGATAGATAGATAGATAGATAGATAGATAGCGACAGATAGATAGATAGATAGATAGATAGATAGATAGATGACGACAGATAGATAGATAGATAGATAGATAGATAGATAGATAGATAGATAGATAGATAGATAGATAGATAGATAGATAGATGGATGGCGACAGATAGATAGATCGATAGATAGATAGATAGATAGATGTAGATAGATAGATAGATAGATAGATAGATAGATAGATAGATAGATAGATAGCGACAGATAGATAGATAGATAGATAGATAGATAGATAGCGACAGATAGATAGATAGATAGATAGATAGATAGATAGATGACGACAGATAGATAGATAGATCAATAGATAGATAGATAGATAGATAGATAGATAGATAGATAGATAGATAGATAGATAGATAGATAGGTAGGTAGGTAGGTAGGTAGGTAGGTAGGTAGGTAGATAGATAGATAGATAGATAGATAGATAGATAGATAGATAGATAGATAGGTAGGTAGGTAGGTAGGTAGGTAGGTAGGTAGGTAGGTAGGTAGGTAGATAGATAGATAGATAGATAGATAGATAGATAGATAGATAGATAGATAGATAGATAGATAGATAGATAGATAGATAGATAGATGGATGGCGACAGATAGATAGATCGATAGATAGATAGATAGATAGATAGATAGATAGATGACGACAGATAGATAGATAGATAGATAGATGGATGGCGACAGATAGATAGATTGATAGATAGATAGATAGATAGATGGCGACAGATAGATAGATAGATAGATAGATAGATAGATAGATAGGTAGGTAGGTAGGTAGGTAGGTCGGTAGATAGATAGATAGATAGATAGGTAGGTAGGTAGGTAGGTAGGTAGATAGATAGATAGATAGATAGATAGATAGATAGATAGATAGATAGATAGGTAGGTAGGTAGGTAGGTAGGGAGGTAGGTAGGTAGGTAGGTAGGTAGGTAGGTAGATAGATAGATAGATAGATAGATAGATAGATAGATAGATAGATAGATAGATAGATAGATAGATAGATAGATAGATAGATAGGTAGGTAGGTAGGTAGGTAGGTAGGTAGGTAGGTAGGTAGGTAGGTAGATAGATAGATAGATAGATAGATAGATAGATAGATAGATAGATAGATAGATAGATAGATAGATAGATAGATAGATAGATAGATAGATAGATAGATAGATAGATAGATAGATAGATAGATAGATAGATTGATTGATTTTCATTTTGCTCTAGGTGCTAAACTAACCGACTGGCCTGCAGATGGGAAGCTTCATAACTTGGGTACTTTGCTTTTTAAGTTTGTTTAATTCATGAATACAATCGCATTAGTAACTGACTGTCCGCGTTGATTGCGAACATTTGTTATTTGGAAATAAGATCCTATTTGGATTTAGTGAAAGTCTAACCAATCAACCTCAACTCTGTTTTAACACTGGAGTTGGATTGGGCTGGAGATGAGAAATTTAATGATTCAAAAAGAATTTCATGAAGGTCACAGTTCCTAGTCCTTGAGAAAGGCAAGATATTTCTTCCCAGTGAGCATAACATTCCCTGCATAGGCAATGTGTTGAAAAAGCAAGCAGCTTTGTGTGGTACACTCAAAGGACTACATTGTGGTGGAGCAAACAGTTTTATTAAGGGGATTTATTTATGAGCCCTTGCGTCACTTTTACGCCGCCGGAGCGTCACTTTTTGTGACGCACCAGCAGGGTAATAAATGCACCATGTTGCGTCATATTTACAAAGTGACTCATCTTGGTAGATGCGTCACTTTATAAACCACTGCACCACATTATACCTGCGGCAGGTATAATGTATGCAGGGGGGGGGGGGCGTTTTGACGCAAGTAAGCCTCGTAGAAGTGACGCAGTGAAATCTATAAGATTTCTCTGCGTCCCTTCTAGGATGCAAATGTGTCAATATGTTATGCCTGCCTCACAGCAGGCAAAAGACTGACGTAGGCACATTTCACATGGGACTTGCCCATGTGAAATGACCCATTGATGGAGTTGCGTCACTTTTGTGACACACTCCAGCAATGCGTCATTTTTGTGCCTACAGATACATCAGAAATACTGACGTATCTGTAACTCCTTGCAACATGATGCGTCATACTGTAAATATGACGCATCCAGCATGTCGCAAAGTGGGCGCAATGAAAAGTGACGCATCGCTTTTTTCACGCAGCGATGCGTTTTCATAACTGAGGCCCTTAGTGTTTGGCAGACAGGGTACTCCATTGCAAATGCCTCCTCCGCTGGTGGACCTTATGTTTTCTTTCAATGGAACCCTCATTGGCTTTCTGTGATGAGTAGGGGCCTTCGAAGGAAGAACATTACACCGTCCGCCTTACTTAAGGTGGATGGTGTAATGTCCTTTTTTCCTGTCCGTCACCACCAGGAAAAATCTGACAGGGAGGAACAAAAGAAAATAAATAAATACCCTGCACACTTGGAAGAAAACTCCCAGGTATTGAGGGTTATACGTCTTTGTCTTTCTGAGACAAACTCCCAGTTTGGAAGTTTGATTGTAAAAATCAAAAAGCATTGACAAGTTAAAACTGACAGTCGTCATCCACCAAACTTTTTGTACATTGAAATAAAATGTGTGACTGTGGTTTCTTTCCATGTACAGAGATGGCCGCTGGGCCGGCGGGCATCTCTAAATTTAACAAACTATGGGGCATATTATCAAGGGATTTATCCGCTTTTTTGGCTTTAAAAGCCAAGAAAGCAGAGATAAAATTAAATTATCTCCCTATCAGCAACAACGTGCTAACACGCAAATTCGCATGTTAGCACCCTTTTTCTCTACGCTTCCCCTTGCATCTCTCATTTGGCAGTTAGCGCGAGGATTTTTATCACTTCTGAGATAAACCTTGCTAATAGCAAGTTATCTCTGCGATAATTTCCGGCGATGCTTAGCGTTAAAAAATGTGTTGCTTAGCATCGTTAGCGATAAATATCGCTAATCGTTGGTAATATACCCCTATATTCAATCAGGATGGTGGAGGTAACGCTCTCTGCCACCGTGATGGGTAGAGCACTGTCCATCAAACCATAAATCACCCTTAATATTTATAAAGACAAATGTCGAGGAGGGGAGCTTCATTCTGGTGAGAAGGTGTTTAAGGTGAAATAAGTTTACAGTAAAGATTTGCTTACAAGATGCATATTTTCATACATGAAGGCAAATCTGCTTTTAGAGTCTTTAATAGTTTGTGAGCCTGGATTGTATGTGCCACTGCAGGTCTTCTGTTGTGAATAAGGCAATAAAGGGTGGGCACGTTGGTAGTTATTCAGAGAGTTTTAAAGAGCAGGAGTCGGATCCTCAGTGAGAGAGGTCTGACTGCTGGTGGTTGAGTGGCCAATGGAAGTTCTGGAGTTGTAATAGCTGCAGACCCAGAGTCCGGGTTGTCGGGCGGGTGGCGCGAGAGGAGCATGTGCTGCTAAGGGATAGTTTTATTAATTAGAGTTTGGGGTTGTTAGATTATAGATTTTTGCCTTCCTTTTTCTGGGCATGAATATACATTGCCTCGCTTAAATGATCAAGCGATAGGAAATAATTAAATTTCTTAGGATGTGTGATGATCTGTTCTGCAACTATCTTAGAGCCTGACATAGTTTGGTGGTAACTGGAAATTTCTTCAGTGTCTCGCGAATACCCTGGGGGCCATATTATCAAGAAAGGGCGATACATAATTGCCGCTTTTATCGGCAGGAAACTGCTGCTAAAGCGGCGATAATGGGCTTGATAATACGCCCTTGTGATTTTCCATAGAAGCCCAGGTTAACACCAGAACCTGGGCTTCTATGGGAATTCATAAGGGTATATTATCAAGCCCATTATCGCCATTTTAGTGGCAGTTTCCTGCCGATAAAAGCGGCGATAATGTATCGTCCTTTCTTGATAATATGGCCCTAAATGTGAAGTGGAATCCACCGGATGAGTACGCTCCACAACACTGTCTCTGTTTTGAGAAAATTTAGCGAGTGGATTATTCACATTTGTCACGCAAGTGGCAAAAAACAAAGGGGCATATTATCAAGAAACGGCGTTAACATTATCGCCGCTTTAGCGGCAGAAAACTGCCGCTAAAGCGGCGATAATTGGCTTGATAATACGCCCTCATGAATTCCCATAGAAGCCCATGTTCTGGTGTTAACCTGGGCTTCTATGAGAATTCTCTACGGCGTATTATAAAGACCATTATCGCTGCTTTAACAGCAGTTTTCTGCCGCTAAAGTGGCGATAATGTTAAACGCCGTGCTTGATAATATGCCCCAAATATTGTTGGATTACAACCACACTTGCGACAGAAATAAATTTAGCAATATGGACAAAAGTACAGAAAACTGAGTGACACACTGATATTCAAACAGAGTTCCCAAGAAGTCATTCCCTTGTTAGTGCTCGTGTTATGGTTCTGGGCCAGCAAAGAGGACAACTGTGAGCAGGAAGCTGCGGTCCAACCCCCTTTAGTGGCTTTGCCTTCCAAGGTGTCCACCAAACATCCACGCCATTCCAGTAGGTTCCTTTCTGAGACCAGCGCCTCCTGGCAGGCGGTTACTGTCCTAACAGTGCATGAAGAGCCTCTTATCAGAGTGCCCATGCGTCACTACTCTTCCGGCTCCCTCCTTCGATGATCTCATTGCTCCAACTCTGCTCCAGTCCTGGTCTTTTCCCGGATCGGTTCCTGAGCTGCCACCTCCAACTCTGTTCCAGTCCTGGTCTCACTCCAGCTCGGCTCCACACCTGGTCTTACACCAGCTCTGCTCCAGTCCTGGTCTCACTCCAGCTCGACTCCACTCCTAGTCTTACACCTGATCTGCTCCAGTCCTGGTCTCACTCCAGCTCGGCTCCACACCTGGTCTTACACCAGCTCTGCTCCAGTCCTGGTCTCACTCCAGCTCGGCTCCACACCTGGTCTTACACCAGCTCTGCTCCAGTCCTGGTCTCACTCCAGCTCGACTCCACTCCTAGTCTTACATTAGCTCTGCTCCACTTCTAGTCTTACACCAGTTCTGCTCCAGTCCTAGTCTCACTCCAGCTCGGCTCCACACCTGGTCTTACACCAGCTCTGCTCCAGTCCTGGTCTCACTCCAGCTCGGCTCCACACCTGGTCTTACACCAGCTCTGCTCCAGTCCTGGTCTTACACCAGCTCGACTCCACTCCTAGTCTTACACCTGATCTGCTCCAGTCCTGGTCTCACTCCAGCTCGGCTCCACACCTGGTCTTACACCAGCTCTGCTCCAGTCCTGGTCTCACTCCAGCTCGGCTCCACACCTGGTCTTACACCAGCTCTGCTCCAGTCCTGGTCTTACACCAGCTCGACTCCACTCCTAGTCTTACACCTGATCTGCTCCAGTCCCGGTCTCACTCCAACTCGACTCCACTCCTAGTCTTACATTAGCTCTGCTCCAGTACTTGTCTTACACCAGCTCTGAACCAAGTCTGTTTTTTTAGGCCTGCAAGCTCTAACTTAGTCCAAGTCCTTGTCTTACTCTACTTCAGACACGGTCTTACTCCAGCTCCACTCCATTCCTGGTCCTCCTGCAGCTCTGCCCCAGGCCTGCCAGCTTCAGCTCTGCTCCCTTCTTGATCTTACTCTCTGCTCTAGTTCCGTTCTTACTCCAGCAATTCTCCAGCCTGTCAGCTTCAGCTCTGCTCCTGTCTTGGTCTTACTCCAACTTTGATCAGGTCCTGGTCCTACTCCAGCACTGACCCAAACATGGCCACTCCAGCTCTGCCCCAGCCCTCATCTTACTCCAGCTCTGTCTCCAGCCTACTAGCTCCAGCTCTGCTCCAGTCCTGGTCTTACTCCAGGTCTGCTTCAGGCCTACCAACTCCAGCTCTGCTCCTGTCCTGGTCTTACTCCAGGTCTGCTTCAGGCCTACCAACACCAACTCCAGCTCTGCTCCGGTCCTGGTCATACTCCTGTTCTGCTCTAGGCCTGCCAACCTGAGCTATGCTCCACCTATGCTCCTGTCATGGTCTTACTCCAGCTCTGCTCCGGTCCAGGTTGTACTCCAGGTCTGCTTCGGGCCTACCAACTCCAGCTCTGCTCCAGTCCTGGTCTTACTCCAGGTCTGCTTCAACTCCAGTTCTGCTCCAGTCCTGGTCTTACTCCAGGTCTGCTTCAGGCCTACCAACTCCAGCTCTGCTCCTGTCCTGGTCTTACTCCAGGTCTGCTCCAGACCTACCAACTCCAGCTCTGCTCCAGTCCTGGTCTTACTCCAGGTCTGCTCCAGACCTACCAACCCCTCCTCCAGTCCATGTTGTATCCAGATCTGGAGCTTCAACCTGGCAAGAACTGCTCCACATTTGGTATACAGGACTTTGGAGGTTTTCTACCTGTTTCCTCCTGGTCCCGTCGGGCGGTATTTCTGTCGGACATCCTCTCTGTACCCCGTGTTACAACCGGGACAGACAGAGTGGCTTCTGTAGTGAGATGTCCTTCCCACAGAGCCTTCAAGCAAGAGGTGAAGGCTCGGCCTTCACATGCAGTCCCTGACAGACCAATGTGGTGACAAATGTCAGTGACATTTTGGTTCTTTAACACAAATCCTGTGAACCATCATCAGGGTCTACAAGAAAAACCCTCAGTCCTGATCAGACATCCAAGGAAGCAGCCATTCTGCTGGAGGAACAATGGTCTGACACAATGGCATCCCATCCACATAGAACCCAGGCTGATCGCCAGACCAGGCATGACGGGCCATGCTGCCCCCTTCGTAGGAAGTAGGGAAAGGAGCACAATCTTCATCATAGAAAAAGAGAGACATTGTTGAGATCCTAATGATCCTGCAAGAGTGGAAACCTGCAGATCTCCACTGGATTCTAGAAGCTTTCACTGTAAAAGGTTGACTCCTGATCTTAATCCAAACATTTGACTTATTTCCATTTTGTCATCTTGCTTTTCTTTGCTGCTAATCCTCTTGGAGGGGCAAAGATCATCTGGGGAAGCGTAGATCCTATGTGGGAGGCGTAGATCCTCTGGGGAAAGCTTGGATCCTCTGGGGGGGGGCGTGTAGATCCTCTGGGGAAGCTTGGATCCTCTGGGGGGGGCGTGTAGATCCTCTGGGGAAAGCTTGGATCCTCTAGGGGGGGGCGTGTAGATCCTCTGGGGAAGCTTGGATCCTCTGGGGGGGGGGCGTGTAGATCCTCTGGGGAAGCTTGGATCCTCTGGGGGGGGGGGGGGCGTGTAGATCCTCTGGGGAAAGCTTGGATCCTCTGGGGGGGGCGTGTAGATCCTCTGGGGAAGCTTGGATCCTCTGGGGGGGGGCGTGTAGATCCTCTGGGGAAAGCATGGATCCTCGGGGGGGGCATGTAGATCATCTGGGGGAAGCTTAGATCCTCTGAGGGAAGCCTAGATCCTCTGGGGTACCACACAGAGGCTTGACTGTCAAGAGCCCGGGATAAGCTTCGGAGATGCATAGAGGAGTAGTGGTCTATTATTCGTGGTGCATGAAGGTTGGCTGGTAAAGGCCAAGGCTTAATCATAAGAAGGTTTCAAGGGAACAGCCTTGAGGGGTTGAGGTTTGTCCACAAAGAGGTCAGGATCCGCGTATCGAGAACCGCGAAGCAATAGTGACTTCCAGGTGGCATGCAGAGCCTTGAAGCCAAGGCTCAGCAGAGGGATGTCCACATGGTGAATAGAGGAGCTATGGGTTTCCTGCTGTTGGTTGCGTAATACGGGCAAAAGCGAGGATCACCTACCTTCTTAGAGATTAGTCCATCGTGAGGGGCCACTCCTCCTCTTGTAGCCGCGAGACGAGTCCGTCTTCCTTCCCCGTTCTGAGACAGATTTACCTCTCTTGTTGGCATGTGGCGAAGGGAGCAGCCATGACTCCAGGGCACACCCTTCACTTTTTAGGGCAGAAACAAATTAAATGGACCAGATATTTGCCTTGATACACCACGCGTCTTATTTCATCTCCTCCATCTATGCAAATGTGCACCGCTTACAGACAGCAGTACTCTTTAAACATTTACAGGCAGTATTAATTATAGAGAGGAAAAACACAGCCACCTTCATATTAATTTCAGGAAGGGGAAGCCTCTTTGTCATGTCTTTGAACAATTTACTACAAGCGACAACATTCCAAAGTATGTGGAGCATAAGGAATAGGTGGATCGCTACAGAAGTGTGGCATGATAAGATGTATAAAGTGCCATTGTGGTATAGTGTCAACATTGTCTTATGTTGTGCTGCTGTGTTATATTATGCAATCCTATGGTGTTGTCTTTGCCTTGCCCAACTATCCTAAGTTGTATTAAACTATGATGTGCTATTTCAGATAATGCAGAGTAGTTATGCTATGCCATTCCATAATAGGTTGTGTGTTTTATGATATGTTGTGCAACACCTAGTTGCATTATGCTATTGTATGCTTTGTTCTGTTATGTACGTATGTAAGTGGTATTTGTGTAACACAACCCTAGCTGAAAGACAGCTCAGTGCTCTACATGGCTGATATGTTCTGTTTTCATTTTATGTTATGTTTTGATGTGCTTAGCTTTCTTACATTATACAGTGTTATGCTATGGTTTGCTTCGCTATATTATGTTATGTTGTGTTGTTCTATGTTATTTTATGTCATGTTTTACAACACAGTGTGACATAGTCTGTCATGTTATGGTTTTATATGTTTTGTTCTGTTACAATGAGCTGTGTTGTGTTCATCTGGTTAGTGTTATGCATAAGGGGCCTAATTCACAAAGGTAAACTTATAAATTTGTGTAAGTTTAAGATTTTTGGAGATATTCACAAACAGGGAGTTAGTAGGAAGTTTACAAGTGTGGGGGCTCGGCAGCTGGGGTGCAGAACTCCACACATAAAAAAATAAAGCATGTTTTTCGTTTTATATGTAGAGTTCTCCGCCCCAAATGTTGAGCCTTCGCACTCGTAAACTTACTATTAACACCCTGTTTTTAATATAAAAAAAGGAAACTTACACAAAAGTGTACGTTCATCATTGTGAATCAGGCCCTCTGACTTGTTATGCATTGCTGTGCTATGCGCTTGTATGTTATTTTACATTACTCCACATTGCGTAGTTACACCACTGTTTGCACCAAAATTATATCGCAGGAACAATGCAAACAACCAGAACACGATTTGTTGTTGATCCAGGCTGATTTATTTTTTGTCTTTTTTCAGCCTAAAATAGGCCCTTGTGTCCAAATTTGAAATTTCGCGCCAAAATATAGTGCTAAATGACAGATTTGCATTTTACAAAATGAGACATAATTGTTTCTGATATTGTGCACACTCCTATACAGCAGCAGCTTCTTCTCTGATCTCCCAGCATACTCCTTCCCACTCTAGGAAAAAGTCCTCAAAATTGTTGATATTACTTCATGAAGTAAAGCACCTGGCTATTTGCCACTAGCACCCTGCTCTTTCCTCCATGAAGACAGTGACCACACTAAGGTCTTGCACTATTGTAGAAAGGTAATTTTTGTAATAGTGCCTCAAACCACAAACGTACCGCGTGTTAACTCTGAATGTAACAGATATGCCTACAATCACAATAATAGTGGACAGGCGAAGCTGGGATTAGCACTCAGATGTCTAGATTCTAAGTTTGGATATTTAGCTGCAGGGTCACAGCTCCTCCCTAAACCACAAACCGAGGGGATGGTCTACCACACTCAAGATGTGTTGGCATTTGTGACAGGGTTGAGTGTGCCCTCCCACCACGGTCCTGCCGTGAGTTCACAGTGGAGTGAGCTTGTGCTGGCACAGGGAGGGGGAGGTGTCACAAGGTGCGATCTGTGCCGCGTGGAGAACGAAAACAGGGAACGCGCAGATTCAGAATGCAAGAATGTGCAGAAATTGCTAGAGAATTTTCAGGGAAAAAAATAAAGCAAAATCATGTAGGGCAGAGAGGACGGACCATAGAGTGTGTAGAAATATCTGCAGAAATCCCAGTAAACCAGGACCATCAGCAGAGAGAAGATGCTACTTCTCGCGTGGATGTAATTCATGGCGACAGGGCTCATGGACACTCCTGCCACGACAAGCCCTAGGTCCTGTTAAGGCACACAGTTAAAAGGATGCTACAGCGACCCCACTGGTTGTAGGGACAGGCTCCCCTTTAAATCCCAGCCATGGCCTGGTCACTATGCGGCACAAAGTGCTGCGCACACTCTACATAAGAGGGACAGGTCGCGGGCTCAATGTACAGACCTTTGAGAGTAAAAGCCTGTCGTAAGCTCGGGTGCTGCTCTTGAGTACTTAACTCGCTGTGGGTGCAGGCCTTATATATATATATTTTTTTTTTTCTGTACCATAAAGGCATATTTGAAAAGCACCTGTTCAGCCCAAAGTGACTCCTGGTGCTATTGACTGATAACAGATGGTTATTGTTTCCTAAATCAGCTGGAATAAATTTACCAACATTGGAAAAATGAAAGGCTGAGTGACCCACCAGGACTTCCATCGGTGACCATGAGGCTCGACATAGATCAGTGCAAAGAATCTAGTAGTCCACTGAGCCATCCGAACCAGCTGGTTTACAAGAAGTTAAAGGTGCTCCACGCTACAAGGTGCTTGAATTTTTCAGTTCGAAAGATATAGAGTGAAGTGAATTCTGGCATACAGACATTTATTACAGGGATTGTGCTGTTTGTTTCCTTACCCCGCCTCTCACTTTAGCAGATGCCCCACCCCAGTTAAGCATGACAGATCATATGTTAGAACTTTGATTTCTTAAACCACATTTCACTCTGCAGCGCCACATCACCGCGGATGGTAGCCTGGATGCAGAGCGCTGTCATCAGAGCACTAACGAGCGAATCTGGAGCTGTCCTCAGCTGTTACCGTCAAACCCCTTGCTGAAAGGAAGTCCGCCGTGGCTTCAGAGGCCAGCAGCTGGCGAGTGTGCGTGTACAGTACCTGCATCCATCCAAAAACAACAAGTCCCTTCCCCTTGAGTGGCGCTGGCACCTCCCAGGTAATTATAGCTTGGTTACAGACATGGCTCTCACCTGGCCCTCGTGGGAGATCTCCCACTGGGTGAAACCGAAGCTGCAACAGGCATCCAAGCAGGTACAAACCCTGTCCTTTCACCAACAAGGGGAGGGCAGGCCCCGTCCCTCCCCAGGGAGGTCGCCTTTTATTTTAACATTTTTAAGCCTTTGAGACAATTTCTATGGAACTTTCCCCTTCGTGTTATTCCTTTTATTGTGTCAGTCACGAGAAAGAGCTTGTGTGTCGAGTTTGAAAGGGCCCCGCCCCGGTACCGGCTGAGAGGAAGGTGTTTCTTGAAGGCGAATTCGGGGGGGGGGGGGGGCTGAGGGGGGTGCTCGGATGGTGCTCACGTTTCCAAATCCCTGCCAATACCAAACACTGCGATCATGGAAGACAAAGCCGTAATTGGCGCCTTTGTGTGTTTTGTGGCCCTTTCATGTTCCAGCGGATTCGGTTTCAGCGGCGGGGGCCGCGGGAGCCCTGAGACCGGAGGGCGCTTCCTTCTCCGGGGATAAGGCTCGGTTTCACCTCGTCACAGTGGTGGGAACGGCAGGCCTTTGTGATGGGCGCTGTTATCACCAAGGGTGGGGCCCAGCAGAACCTTCTGGAAAGAGCTCAGTTCGAGGAAAGGGCCGAAGATCTGAAGCCACATAATGGAGAGAAAAAACAAATTATTAACAATCACCGCCCATCCCAAGACCAGTGTGACGTCACACCTCACAGCGAGGCAGCAGTGACCGCTTTTAATCGGATCACCGATGCAAAAACAAACAAGCATTAGAAAAGCGCGAGGTAAACAGATTATTTTACCACCAGGATTACCGCGCAAGTAACGAGTCGACAAGTGGCGGTAAATTCCATTGAAGTGCTAAAGCAGGGGTCACACCGCTTCTTTTACGGCACTTAAATGTTATTTGATATGTGGTTATCACTTCTCTCTGCCCCCACCCACTTCCGCTCTCCCTCGTCGCATCCTCACTCAGATGAGGGGGATAGACGAGAAATACCTGCGTTTCTCCAGCGATCTATGCGCCAATCCCTCCCGAATAGAGCCAGTTTGAGTGAAATTGCACCCCTTGGGAGGTTACTTCTTCTGTTTCCACTTGCCTCCTGTTTTCAGTGTACCCAGGAGAGCTTCGAAACTACCGCCGACGCGGTGATGCTCGGTGCAGCCTGTATATCTGCACGTTTTTCTTGTGCCCTCTGATGCCCTTTGTTCTGGGGACTGCTCATCTTGAAACCATGAATCATTGACTTAATGACTCACTAAGAAACAAAAAAGTAATAAATAGTTTAGCATGCCTCCCGAATATGCTCTGGTTTGCAGTGAATAATGCATGCATCGAAGCCGTTCTTCAAGACAAAAGCTTGTATTTATCTCGATAAAGAAGGCCCAGGCCGGACTGGCAGGACGGGCATCAGGCGATCCCCCAGGAGGCTGCAAAGGTGGGGGCCACATTTGGAGCAGTGCAGTAGTTTTAATAGCACCGCAGAGTTCCTTGTATATCCAACAGTTTTCAGGCAACAATAAAAGTGCCAAGATTACTCTGGGAATTAATGTACCTGCTGGGGAGAGATGGGAGTTTTGACTCATCTAAGGTAGCACAGAGGGTTAATAGGCCTGCTGCAAGGAGCCTGTACTATGCAGATCACAGGACAGTATTTTATTCACATATCACAGTGGGTTATTGATTTTGTCACAGAGGTCCTTTTGTTTCTGTGCAGTTCATGAATTGCAATCGTAATCTAGGTTAGAAAGTTATGTTTTTTTCCCAGTCTTTCAATCAATCAAACATTTGTATAGCGCAGCACATCACCCTTGAGGGTTTCGAGGCGCTGGAGTTGTTTTCTGCTGCATGGAGGTTCATCAGGGTTGGTGTTGCATCTGGGGTCCAGGGCTCGGAAGTCAGAAGTGGTATACCTAAGTAGGTGCTGGAACCAGGGGTTCTTGCACTGGGTGCTGTCCAGGCACGGACATGCGAAGCGGGCATACTTTTGGGGCACCGCCAATGCGCATCCGCTCAGGGCACAAGTCCTAAGAAAAGAAGTGGGGGGATGCATGACATGAAGTGACATCACAAAAGGTGGCTTGCACCATCAGACTCATTACCTCCCCTCACTCACCTCTTAGATGTGATTGCATCAGAGAAGCCAGCACGTGAGCAGCGTTCTGAATGAGCTCCGATCTCGACCCAGAGAGGTCAAAGAGAGAATGTGTGGCTCAATTTGCTCCAGTTATCGAGCTCCCGGTAAAATAAGTGGGGGGACGCCGTCCACCTGCGCTGTCCTGGGAGGCGGTGGGTGGGGCTCGGCAGTAGGCGGGAAAACAGGCGGCAGGCAGAAGTGGCAATAGGAAAAACAAGGGAAAACAGTGAAAAGCAAGGCAAGAGCAGGAGAAAGTGCTGCACAATTCTGCACTGTTTTACTTGATTAAAATTATTACTTGCAGTGCTACCTCGAGCACTGCATCCGGGGCCGGACTGGGAATCAAAACCGGCCCTGGAAAGTGCTCGGCCGGCCCCCTGGGGGTGCGACCGAGCTCTTTGTCGGGCCGGATTTCGGCCGATTTTGTTACAGGGCGTCTTTTGCAGCTATGCTGCAAAAACGGCCCTGTAACAAAAACGGCCCCCTGGGCCCAAAACCGGCCCCCACCCTTGCGGCGCACCGGGGGATTGCCCGGTGCCCGCAACGGCCAGTCCGGGCCTGACTGCATCCCTCTCGGTCCTGATGATGGTCCACATCTATAATGGGATCAAAGTGTTGTTGGCCATATTGCAGACCCTGAAGAATTATGTACTTTTACTTAATGAGCTGTGCTATTCTTAAAAACATGATCTGCACTTGACCACTTTCATTACATGTGTATCACGTAATAAGAGAGCACAAGCTCGTTGTTCACTGGCACCCACTGTGTCATCATTTTGTTTTAGTGTATATAGTTTTTGCTTGTAACTAAATTACCAATTGATTTTAATGTGTTGCTATTGTTTACTTGGGGACCACTGTTTCTTTACTACATAAGCACCCAAGGTCCCTAGTGATTCTCGGGTTCCCCTTGTTACTCTACTACTACTGATATTGCAGTGAAAAACCCCTGAGAAGTTACTGACACCTCAAATAAGGAAGTAACTCATTTGCAAAGCCTAATGTCCCCGTGGGACAACTTCCCCTTTCAGAATTCATATGGTGGCCTTAAGAGGAATAGGAAGTGGTTCATGGGTTCATTACAAGATTCCCCAGATGTCTAGCCAGACAGAGAGCATTCAGCATCTATTTCCTAAAGGTGCTTGGGTTGTTTTAAAAAATTTGTTTGGGAATGTGAATGCAGAGATGGTGGTCTGCTGTTGCGTGTAAGGAAATATTCCATTAATATTGAACTAATATTCATCAGGCAGGTGGTCCGGCAACCTCCTATGCTCATGTTAGCTCATAGGTGGGATTGTAAAATTCAAAGCAGATGAGAAAACATACGTGTGCACGATGCACCCACTATTTGGACCTGCTTGATCGTCCATCAGGCCCATAGGTTTTTGGGGCATGCTGCTTGAGAGAATTTCAAGGTTTTTAGATTTAGATGCCACAATACAACAAAACATAGTTCAAACTATACACAATGATTTTATTTTGAATATTCGAAAATGATAAGAAACCAATTTGAAGTGAAGGATTCTGGACTAAGTTGTCAGTGGATACATAAAAAAAGTCAAAGGTTTGTTCCTGAATAGCTACTTGCAAAGACAGACCTGAAACCATCCAAACTAACTTCTACATCAGTTCTACATTATTCTTTGAACGTTCAGTGATGCATTTGTACTGCTTTATACCTCCTATTTCCTGGAGTGTTCTCTCTCACGCTACTATTTAACTGACTACTTACATGTTGAATTTGCTACTTTTCCTGTTCATATTGTATGCTTTGTGTACAGCGCTCTGATACCCAGATGGGTCATGTTCGTGCTTTAAAAAAACCTTTCAAATAAAAATAAATAAATAAATCCACTCTGACCCCTAAATGTAGCTGCTGAGTAAGTCAACTGAATCTATCAGCACATGCGCAATGAATGCTTTCTGACCTGCCCTGACCTGATATGTGCAAAGTTTAGTTCAACGTAAATCGCTATGGGGTAACCCAGTATCCCTCAGAACCTGGGCAATACAGTTTGGTATAAACAATGGTTCTGTCGGGTATTCAACCTGATTACTTCAACATGTGAATGCAAATCCAAACCAAAGAGAGTGTCACCAGTGCACTATATGTCACAATATACTCACTCTAATTAAAAGCACCATTCTGTATAAAGTATATATACGTTTTGAATATTTTTGAATCATTAATCTTCATATGTAAAAATCAGGGTGTTTATGAATGAAAACAATTCATAGATTAAAAACAGACTGTTACCCTAAACTCTCTTTGGTTTGGATTTGCATTTTGAACACGCTCTTAGTGGAGTTTTGTCTTAAGTAACCATAGGACTAATCAAAATTTGGAATGATTTATTCACATTTTGAAGTAATCAGGTTGCATACCCAACAGAACCATTGTTTATACCAAAGTTAGTTCAACAGCAGAGGCTGAAGCAGCTACTCATTGCTACAGCCTGCTTACAAGAGGCACTGTGAGCTGCTTTCTGCATCCAAGTGCAGTGGAACCGAAGTGTGGACTAGGGAGGGGTTCCACCAGAGTCTGCACTCACCCCATTGAACCAAAAGCCTGGTGGTTCACCTCTGACCCACTAGGCTAGGACTGAAATGGGTTGAGCATGGGGTTTCTGTGTGGCTTTTCCTGAAGTAGGTGTCGACCGAGAGACGTTGTTGGATTGAGTTGCCCAGCAGTGTCTCCCCCCTCAGCAGACTCGGACACAGTTTCTACTTGGGCCTGGAATCAGGGAGAGGAGAGGGAGAGTATTATGGAAGTCAGTGGTTCTACGCAGTTCCACTCAGTGGTTCTACGCAGCCGTCTCTGAGTTCCCCTGCAGGGGTACGACTAGCTCTCAGAATTGTGGGACAACTGTCCTAGTATTCAGGTAAGTGAAGGGTTGTAGGGGTGAGCAAGTAATTAGGATGTAATTTTTGTGCATGCAAGTGTACATGTATGTTAATGTCTCCCTACATGTATGCACAATCAGTGTGCCTAGATTTTCAATAGTAAGAGCTGACGTGATTGATTCTAGAAAAAGAAACAAATGATGGATGGAATGCTGGACAATGCAAACATTCACCCCCAGTCACAAAGATCTGGGTTCAATCCATCATTCTTTTGCTCACCACACCAACCCAGTGTGGACCCAGCCATATGCAAATCAGTCTTGACCCTGTTCCTTGTGGGAACAGTCCAGCCTGAACTGCCAAGCCAGGTCCTCACTGAACCGGAAACAAGCATCCTGGGACCGGTTTCAGGGCATCACCCTTCATCAGCCAGGCTAGCTTGCATCCAGTGATGTAGTGAGCATGGGACCCACGTCTGGGCATACCCTTCCCACTTAGGGCGACATATGCAAAAGAAACAATTGATGGACGGAATGCGGCACATTGCAAACATTCACCCCCAGTCACAAAGATCTGGGTTGAATCCATCATTGTTTTGCTCACCACACCACCCCAGTTTGGACCCAGCCTTATGTAAATCAGGCTTGACCCTGTGCCTCATGGGAACAGTCCAGCCCGAACTGCCAAGCCAGGTCCTCACTGGACCGGAAACAAGCATCCTGGGACCGGTTTCAGGGCGAGGACCTGGCCTGGCAGTTCAGGCTGGACTGTTCCCATTGGGCGCAGGGTCAAGACTGATTTGCATATGGCTGGATCCAAATTGGAATGGCATGGTGAGCAAAAAACAATGGATTTAGGTCCAGATCTCTGTACTGGGGTGAATGTATGACATTATTCTGCATTCTGTCCATCAATTGTTCTTTTTGAGATTGATTCTAGGGCATTCAATTCTAATTCCTGACATGAATAGTAATATATGGCAAATAAAAGCAATACACAGTATTTAATGGTGATACTTGGGATACGGTGGTGATTACCACAATTCTACGGAAATTCTACGGAAATTCTAGGACAGCACTTTTTTACACATAATAGCACACCGAGCATGCTGCAGTTGTACGTGACGCATGTTGTCAATCCACACCCTACCACATTGATATCAAACATACAATAGAGTTTTTTGTTAGATCATGGATGCATGTTGCATGTGAGAGTGATATGCGGCACATAATAGCAATTTCTTGCATGTACTATGATACCAGGCCTTCGATGATGTTATCAGGCATATGAAGGTGATATTTGTCATAAGGCAGAAACCCATGGGATATTGATGTTAATTTCTGCCTGTCAGAGGGATAGTTAGGATCTGATGGAGAGGTATAATTTATGGTGGGGTCACCTGGAAAATGATGATAACTGGAGTAAAATGAGGAGCAATGGCATTTGATGAAGAAATTGCAGATGTTATGGAGCCAATTGGCACATGATGACAATACATAGCATTTGGGGGGAGGCTTTCTGAATCTGAGGCTGGGTTGGGCAGACCATACTCCCTTATTCCCTTTGCCACATCATCCAACAGAAGAAACTGTGCATGTTTGGAGTCGGTGTCATATGCTTTAGACCTACCTTTTCTCCTGGGAGGTGGACCTATTTATCTCAGATGTGCATTTAGAGCTTTGCGCATTGTTTTTAAAGTGCCCTTTCTCAGACTGGGCCAGCCTACATCCCTAAGGACAGTTTCGAGGCATGTGGCACCTGCTCTGGTTCTTCTGTTTGAAGGCTATTGGAGGGGAAGTCCGCCATCGGCTGATGATAGTTGGTGCACGATGGGATACCTGCCACCTGATGGGGATACCTGGTCTTGGGGAGCTATGAGTTCCACTATCTAAAGTCTTCCGGTGGTTCCTGCCTTCCGCTCTGCTTCTGCGGTGAGCTGGTTTCAATATACAGCTAGGTGTGGTTTGATTTAGACAGTGCAAACACAAGGAGATGCTGGACGGAGTGCTGAAACTTTTCCGACACTCACCCCCAGTCACAGATCTGAGTTGAATCCATCATCGTTCTTTAGCTCACTCCACCACCCCAGTTCAGACACAGCCATATGCAAATCAGTCTTGACCTTTTGCCTCATGGGAACAGTCCAGCCCAAACTGCCAAGCCAGGTCTTCCCTGAACCAGAAACAAGCATCCTGGGACCAGTCTCTGGGTAACAGCCTTCATCAGCAAGGCTAGCTTGAATCCAGTGGCAAAGTTAGTCTGGGACCCACGTCTGGGCATACCCTGACAACTTATGGCGAACAAAGCAAACACAAGCAGAATTGAAACCTAGACAGTACCATCTTAAATTCAGTAAAACCTTAAAAACCTAGCACTTCATGATGGAAAGACCAGGCTGTCCATTTGGGCTCATTCTTGCTGTTTTCCACAGTGACATACCTGTCAAGCTGAACAAGCACTTTAGAAAAAACACCTGGCGCATTGATGTCGACCCCGGGTATATGATGATAATATCTGACATATCTTCCCAGCTGGAAGGGGTATACAGGGTATCTTAATTGGGAGTCCAGTGAACAAAATAAGAGGTGATAAGGATTTGGAGTGAGGAATGGTTGGTCTGCAATAAGGGTGGTACGCCAAGACTCTATCTAAGCAGACACGAAGGGTGAAGCCAAGAACCCAAGCTCAGCCTAGAAGTCTACTCTCAGCTCTAACTGGGTCGCCACATAGGCTGCCATCCTGAGGGGGAATTGTGCCCCCGCCAGCCAAACAAAAGAAGAACCAACACACACGAGTAAGCCAAGCAAGCTGTAGCTAAGGGTAGGATATTGGAGATGTGCTGTGAAGGGAGGAGACACCCCTAACCAGGGTGAGGTCAAGTCTTGGGCCAAACTCTAGGGGCCTCATTTATGAGGCCGTGCGTCACTTTTACGCAGCCGGTGCGTCACTTTTTGTGACGCACCAGCAGCTTAAAAAATGTGCCTTGTTGCACCACGTTTACAAAGTGACGCATCTAGGTAGATGCGTCACTTTGTAAACCCCAGCGCTACATTATACCTACACCAGGTATAATGTATGCAGGGGGGGCGTTCTGACGCAAGAAAGGGTCATAGAAGTGACGCAGTGAAATCTATAAGATTTCACTGCGCCACTTCTGGGACACAAATGCGTCAATTTCTTACGCCTGCCTCACAGCAGGCATAAGACGGACGCAGGCCCTTTCACATGGGGCTTGCCCTATGTGAAAGGACACATTGCTGGGGTTGCGTCACTTTTGTGACACACTCCAGCAATGTGTCACTTTTGCGCCATACAGATACGTCAGAAATACTGACGTATCTGTAACTCCTTGCACCATGATGCGTCATACTGTAAATATGACGCATCATTGGTGTCGCAAGGAGGGCGCAGTGAAAAGTGACGCATCGCTGTTTTCACGCAGCGATGCGTCACTTTTCATAAATGAGGCCCTAGGTGTGCTGAGAACCGCATCATGGAATCTAGGACATTGACCGCAGAGATGAAGGTATGTACATCAGTTGAAGACGAGAGGCACCCGGTGATTGAAAGGTACCCAAATGCATGTAAAGAGATGCTAGGGATGTCATATTAAAAGTGCTCATGCCCTGTCAGACGCAAAGTGGGTCTCAGTCCCCAAAATGTGCCAGTCGGCTGAGTATTCCTGCCCAGATCAAAGCACAGGCTGCATAACATCTGGCTGTACTGTAGCCGTGTAAGGGGTACTTAGAGAAGGTAGGTGGTTGCGTCCCATACCTGGATGAGCACACGCCAGCCGCTCAGGTAGGAATCCAATATACAGAGGACGTGTGCTCTGTGCAGAGCTTTGTGCAAGAGAAGCTGGCAGAATGTGAGCCAACCGGGATTGGAGCTGTACGTAGTCACTTTTTACTTATGCGGCTGGCACAGGAACAAAGTTTAATAGTATGTATTCAAGACCTCGATTGGAGGTCATCAATTCCTACACAACCGGTCTCAGAAGTTCAAGATCAACAACGTGCTGTTCTCACCTGTGCCTGTAACTTTAGGCATCCCACAAGGATCTTCCCTTTCCCCCACATTGTTCAACTTCGTCATGGAACCACTCACCACCCTGCTCCAAGCATCTAATGTACACTTCCATATGTACGCCGATGACACTCAACTTTACCTCAAGCTACAATCCCTGGAAGACATCGAACTTCTGAACTCCACACTTAGAAACACCCAATCATGGTTGGCCGATAATCACCTCAAACTAAATGCTCTGAAAACTGAGTTCCTTCTGATCTCACCTCCTGCGAAAACTGCCATCACCCAAGTCTGGCTCAATCACCTAACTGCGCTCAATGTCCAACCCATCATCGTGGAATCTGCGAAATCCTTAGGCATCACACTTGATGCCAAGCTCAACATGCAGCAGCACATTAGCAAAGCAACGAAAGGAGCTAATTTCCAAATCAACACTTTGAGGAAACTTAAACCCTTCCTCCCAGCCAAGGACTTCCAAACTGCTGTACAAGCCCTAGTCATCCCCCGCATAGACTATGGAAATGTGGCCCTCAGCGGACTCCCCCTATCAACAACCGCACCCCTAAGAGCCTCCTTGAACGCTGCCGCGAGACTCATTACTGGTTCAAGAAAACATTCACACATATCCCCTGACTTAAAATCCCTGGAATGGCTGCCTATTGAAGCCAGAATACAGCTGAAAATTGCTGTCATGACACACTCGGCCGTACACCACAAGTCACCCAACTACCGCTATCAGAAGTTGACTATATCAGGAGGTTCGAGATCCAATAGAAGTACAAAAAATCTACTCCTGAAACCTCGTAGATTCCGGAAGGAAAAAACATACAAACGCTCCTTCTCAGGAATGGCACCCAGGATCTGGAATGCACTCCCTCCTGAAACCAGGCTTATATCCTCCACTGCATTGTTCAAGAAAGAGGTAAAAGCCATCCTTATGGCCAAGTTCACCTGAACTCTATTGTTGCTGGATCAGAGACTCTGCACCGCTTTTGTATCAATTGGATACATGATTGTTTATTGTTAATATATTTTTACATGATTGCGATCCTATTATGCTACTCACTTCTACTGACTACTATATTGTACCCAATAGCTTGTTTAACCACCCTCTTGATGCCCCTACCCCGTATTTTTTCTGTAATTTTTAAGAAAGAGGTATAAGCCATCCTTATAGCCAAAGTTCACCTGAACTCTATTGTTGCTGGATCAAAGACTTTGCACCGTTTTTGTATTATTGGTTACCTGACTGTTTTTTTTTTGGTATTATATCTTTACATGACTGCTATCCTATTATGCTATTCACTTATTACTGATTACTATATTGTACCCAATAATCTGTTTAATCACCCTCCTGTTGCCCCTACCCCCTGTTTCTGTAAAGCGCTCTGATATCTGCAAAGATCTTGTTCGCGCTATATAAAACTTAAAAAATAAATAAATAAATAAACAAAAGCACAAAAGATAAACATAGGTCTGTAGTAGGGGATCTCTGTGTATAGTCATAATCTAGTGAATAGTCCCGCCCATGTGCGTGGACCCCGGAGCAATCAAAAATAATCTCTTATAGTGTCGAAAAATGCAGAAATGCACAGACACTTAAGAGAGAATTTAAAGACAGATAATGCAGCCTAAAAAAGGCTACACTGTCCAGTACTTCAACTAGAAATTCCACCAATAAAATCCACAAAACAGCAAAGCCTGTACAGATTTCCCTTGCTTAAACAGCAAAAACCCTCTGGAATGATAGAGAGGAGGACCTGGACAGACAAGCCCCATAGGCTGCCATTATGTGGCTCAGAACAGGATACTGTGCCTTTAAGAGAACTTTCCAGAACTTCACAGTATCCCAGAATGCACTGCAGGTCCCAGTTACTTTCAGTTCTTTTTTCCGGCTCCTGCAAGCAGGACCCTGGAGCATTGAGCTCTCCCTTTTCAAGGGTTTATTGGTGTTTTTTCACTGTAAACTCGATTTGAGTACTTTCTAAGTACTTTTAGGCTTTTCTTCTTGTTGTTTTGCACTCTTTTGTTGTCAAATATGCCTGCATTATTTGACAAATGCCCGGAGTGCTCCAGGAAGAAGGCAAAGTCAGACCCTCATGAGGTGTGTATCCTCTGCCTGCCCTCTTCCCATGTTCCAGAGGAGTGTGAGATCTGTCAAGGCTTCTCTGGCAGGACCCTGAAGGACAGAAGGAAGATCAGACTTCAGGGCCTTGAGGAAAGGAGGCTGAAGGCGCAAGGTGGGTCTGGAGGGGCTTCATCTGCCCATGCTGAGGCCTCTGGGGGGCTCCCCAGGGGCAGGAAGCCCAGCAAACGTCCACATTCTCCGTCTGGGTCGGTGGCACTGACCACGACATCGAGAGGGAGGTCCACGGCGTGCTCCCGGTCTCCCCTGGGCTCTCGGTCGAGAAAACGTCGCCCGTCGACGTCGAGGGATTTACACAGGCCGCCGTCGAACCCAGTGACGATTTCTTCGTCGTCGTCTTCGGCGTCGACGTCGAGTGATCGGCGTCGACGGGCCCGGCGTCGGCGCTCGCCTTCGAGGCGACACCGCCGGTCGCCGTCGACGAGCAGGACATCGTCGTCGTCGAGGGGATCCTCGTCGTCGAGGCCGCCGTCGAAACGGAAGAGGTCGCCGTCGAGGCAGAAGAGATCTCCGGCGAGGAAAAAGTCGCCTTCGAGGCGGTTGAGGTCGCCATCGAGGTGGACAAAGTCGCCGTCACGGCGTTCGAAGAGGTCGCCGTCGAAGCGATCGAGGTCGCCGTCGAGGCACAAAAGATCTCTGTCGAGGCATAAAGGATCGTCGTCGAGATGGTCGGACTCGACGTCGAGGCATGGAGGCCGTTCGACGCCGAAGCATAGAAGACGGTCGACGCCGAGGGGGCGCTCGACGTCGAGGGACCTACGTTCGACGCCTGGTCACCGTTCTTCGGCGTCGAGGGGTCATGATGACAGGCCTAGGACTGTGGGGGGCTCCCCTCAGTCCGGGAAGGATGGCGGTTCACCGGGATCGGTGGGCTCGAAGGTGTATGCCCCGAAGAAGGCTGTTCCACCTCCTCCTCTGTTGCCAGGAGGTTTACCTTCGAGGGCTCCAACCCCTTCTCCGTTGCCTCCTCTGCCTCCGCTTCCAACAGGACCTAGGACCCCTGTACCAAGGTCGGTCTCGTTGCCCAGACTTCCGACCCATCCCAAGAAGACTCCTAAGTCTAAGGTACCGCTCCTACCCAAGACGTCCGCCCCGGGGAAACTGGCAGAATGTCCCAGACCTAGGAGGTCGAGGTCACGCTCCAGGCAGAGAGACAGGTCGAGGAGCAGACACAGGTCCTCCACCAGATCTAGACATCGCCACAGGAGGCATAAGTCCAGATCCCGTACAGCATCATCTAGGACCCGTTCCTATTCGCCTACTCTATCGGACTCTCCGGAGACTAGGGTGTCCCCGGTCAACGACATTGGCACTTTCCAGGAGGTGCTCCTGAGGGGGGCTGCGAAGTTGGGTATCACGGTGACGGCTCCTACACCTACGACGTCCGTGATATTCGAGACGCTTCACAAGAAGCACCTGTCTCGCCCGGTTGTACGACGGTACGACGCATGGTTTTACCACGCGTACCGTTACAACGCGTTTTTTACAACGCAAGTCGTTACCACGACTTGCGTTGGTGGGGTGCGGACGTAAGAATTTTTTTATTTACTATTCCATCACCAGCCTACGTACAGTAGGGAAGGTGTTGGATAGTAAATTAAATTATTCCTTGTCCTGTAGCGCCCTCCAGCGCAAGTCGTGGTTACGACTTGCGTTGTAAAAGACACGTTGAAAGGGTACTGCGGAGTAAAATCCGCGTGGTAAAGGATGTTCCCCGTCTCGCCCTCTTCTGCCGTTGGTCCCAGGATTGGTCAAACCGGCAGAAGTGCTGTTCCTTACACCGGCGGTGGTGAAGGCTGCTCCTTCAAGACTCCTGAAAAAGTACCGGGCTCCTGACTCGGACCCGGCCTTTCTCCGTGTGGACCCGGTGCCCGACTCGGTGATAGTGACGGCGGCCAGGAAGTTGCATTCTACCTCCCCGTCCTCCACAGTGCCACCGGATAAGGAGAGCCGCTGGATTGATTTGGTTGGAAGGAAAGCCTGTGGGACTTCTTCTACCACTATGAAAGCCTCCAGCGATTCGGCTTTGCTAGGGCGGTACACCCGTGCGCTATGGGACTCCCTGGAACAGTTTGCGGACCTTGTGCCACGCGACAGGAGGGAGGACTTCCTGGAAATTGTCTCGGAAGGGATGCTGGTTTCCAACCAGGCCATCAGTGCCGCTGCGGACATAGCGCTGTTGGCCGCACATGGCTACTGTCACGGAGTCAATCAGCGCCGCCATGCCTGGCTCAGGCTTACGTCGCTCAAGCCTGAGGCGCAACAGGGGGTGGCCAATCTGCCGTTTTCCCGTGAAACACTCTTCGGGAAACATGCCAACGACGAAATGGCCCGGATGAAGGCTGAGGCTGAAACCCTGACGGCTGTGGGTCTGGAGAAACCCAAGGACAAATAGCCTTACCGCCAGTTCCAACGGTGGTTCGGCTCGCAGGGTAAAGGAAGAGGACAGTCTTCTGGACAACAGCAGCAGCAACAACAGCAGCAGTTCCGAAGACCCTTCCAAAAACGTCAGAGGGGTAGAGGTGGGCAGCAGTCCTCTACCGCGAACAAAGGCCCGGCCGGGTCTCGACCCTGAGCGGTTACTTCCCCTTCATCCGTTACCCGCTCCGGTGGGGGGAAGCGTTCAATTTTTTCTGGCAGAGTGGAGAAAAATTACTCAGGACAAGTGGGTGCTGAATATTGTTTGTAATGGATACAGTCTTTGGTTCGTCAGCCCTCCTCCATCGATCCCTCCGGTCAGCTCGCAGTATCAGCTGCGCGAGCTCCAGGCGGAGGCCGATATCCTGTTAAGGAAAAGGGCGATAGAAGATGTACCTCTGTCTCAAAGAGGAAGAGGTCTGTACTCCCGGTTCTTTCTGGTCCGCAAGAAGGACAAGAACGAGTTCAGGCCCATTCTGGACTTGCGGCAGGCAAACAAGTGGATTCGCAGAGAAAAGTTTCGCATGCTGTCGTGTCATCAGATTTATCCTCAGCTGCAACAGGGGGACTGGCTTTGCGCCATCGACCTACAGGATGCATACTTCCATGTGCCCATTGCACACAAACACAGGAAGTTCCTGCGATTTCAAGTCGGCACCAATCACTAGCAGTACACGGTACTTCCGTTCGGGCTGAAGTCCGCGCCCAGGACTTTCTCGAAGTGCATGGCAGTGGTAGCGGCACACCTACGGAAGAACAAGGTGTTTGTCTACCCGTACCTGGACGATTGGTTGATCAAGGCCTCCTCCTTCTCTGAAGCTCAGGCACACTTCCAGAAGACGTGCGTTCTCTTGAACAAGCTGGGGTTGCACATCAACATGTCCAAGTCTGTCCCGACTCCGGTCCAGTGCATCCAGTACTTGGGAGCCTCCATCAATACGCTGTCAGCAAGCGTGTCTCCTTCGGAGGAGCGACGATTATCACTCCTTCGGAAGGCTCAGGCTCTCATTTCCACTCCATCTACGACAGTGAGGACGGTGTCTTCTCTACTGGGATCGATGGTCTCTTGTATCTTCCTGACGCCACATGCGCGGCTGCACATGAGACCGCTGCAGGAGTGCTTGGAAGATCAGTGGGACCAGAGGAGAGGATCTTGGGACGACAAAATACGACTGTCTCTACATGCTCTTCAGTCTCTGAAGTGGTGGTGTTCAGCGGAGAATCTCCTCAGAGGGGTTCCCTTCCACAAGGACATTCCCACACAGACTATCGTGACGGATGCTTCTCTCCAGGGATGGGGAGCGCACTCCGGAGACCTACAGATTCAAGGGACGTGGTCCCCGACGGAGTCCACGTACCACATCAATTTCCTGGAACTCAGAGCTGTTCACTTGGCACTGAAGGCTTTTCACCCGTCCTTCCAGACCAACTCTCTGCTTGTACAGATGGACAATACGACCACGATGTATTACCTCAACAAGCAGGGGGGCTCGAGATCGCGCACTCTGTCGCAGGAGGCGCAGGCGATCTGGCACTGGCTTCTGGCCCGAGGGCTGTCGATAACGGCCACTCATTTGCCAGGTGTGCAGAATGTTCAGGCAGACGAGCTGAGCAGACTGATACAGGAAAACCACGATGGGTCATAAACGACGAAGTACTAGGAGAAGTCTTCGCAAGGTGGGGAACTCCAGACGTAGATCTGTTCGCCACCGCCGAAAACAGCAAATGCCGAGACTTCGCCTCCAGGTACTACCAGCCAGGGACGCTGGGGAATGCGTTATGGATCAACTGGTCGAACAGCTTTCTGTACGCTTTTCCACCCATTCCCCTGATTCCGACGGTTCTCATCAAGCTGTCACAATCCAGGGCGAAGATGATCCTGATTGCCCCGTAATGGCCCAGACAGTGGTGGTTCACGGACCTGCTTCACCGGTCTCTCCTTCCTCACATGAAGCTGCCGTGCAGGCCGGACCTTCTCACGAAGTTCGGGGGGCGAATGGTGCACCCCAACCTCTCGTCTTTGAGTTTGGCGGCATGGCTCCTGAAATAGTGCAATATGGCCTTCTGAATCTCCCAGAGGATTGTATGGACATACTGAAGGAGGCTAAGCGGCCTTCCACTAGGACTTCTTATGCTTACAAGTGGAAGAGGTTTTGCATCTGGTGCAAGTCTAAGAACTATGACCCTACGACATGCAAGGAGGATGTCATCCTTCCATATCTGCTACATCTGGCGCAGTCTGGCCTTAATGTCCATTCCATTAAGGTTCATCTGGCTGCTTTGACTGCCTACAGGAAATGCCCTTCACAGACTTCCTTCTTCCAGATCCCTGTGATCAAAGATTTTCTGGAAGGCTTGAAGAAAGTATTCCCTCCTGTCAGGCTTCCTTCGCCTTCGTGGGACTTGAATGTGGTGCTGTCCAGGTTGATGAAGGAGCCTTTTGAACCCATTCATAAGGCTTCGTTGCAGCACCTGTCCTGGAAGGCGGCGTTCCTCGTGGCCATTACATCGGCCCGCAGGGTGAGTGAAATTCAGGCGTTGTGTTGCCAAGAACCTTATACTGTATTTCATGCTGCTAAGGTTGTTATGCGTACTCACCCTAAGTTTCTTCCCAAGGTTATTTCTGATTTTCATATTAACCAGACTATAACTTTACCTACGTTCTTTCAGAATCCTTCATCTCCAGCGGAAAAGTCTTTGCATTCCCTGGATGTTAGGAGGGTGCTGGAATTTTATCTGGATAAAACCAAAGATATTCGTAGGTCAGACCAATTGTTCATCAATTATGGATCAGTCAGGACGGGTCTTGCTACCTCTAAACAGTCCATCTCGAGATGGATTGTGCCCTGCATACAATTGTGTTATCAAAAAGCTAATAAGACCTTAGGGGGCAAACCTAAGGCTCATTCCACCAGGGGCAAAGCTGCCACGACAGCTTTGCTTCGTAACGTGCCTATTGCTGAAATATGCAAGGCAGCCACTTGGAAGTCGGTCCATACCTTTGCTAAGCATTACTGCCTGGACGCTGATGCTAGGGCAGACGCTCAGGTTGGGCAGGCTTCGCTGCGAAATCTGTTCGCACAATAGTGGTGTTATTTCTCGTTTCTCCACCGCCTCTTTGGTGTGGGGATGGGCTTGCCATTCTATTCACTAGATTATGACTATACACAGAGATCCCCTACTACAGAAGGAGTAGTTTCTGTCCTGTAACTCCAGTTCTGTAGTGGGGGTATCTCTGTTATAGTCATAAGCGCCCGCCCTCCTCCCCGGTGGAGAGAGATATTCATGTAAGGAATGCTACCGGTCTGGCGTGTTACGCCTTCAAAAAGAACTGAAAGTAACTGGGACCTGCAGTGCATTCTGGGATACTGTGAAGTTCTGGAAAGTTCTCTTAAAGGCACAGTATCCTGTTCTGAGCCACATAATGGCAGCCTATGGGGCTTGTCTGTCCAGGTCCTCCTCTCTATCATTCCAGAGGGTTTTTGCTGTTTAAGCAAGGGAAATCTGTACAGGCTTTGCTGTTTTGTGGATTTTATTGGTGGAATTTCTAGTTGAAGTACTGGACAGTGTAGCCTTTTTTAGGCTGCATTATCTGTCTTTAAGTTCTCTCTTAAGTGTCTGTGCATTTCTGCATTTTTCGACACTATAAGAGATTATTTTTGATTGCTCAGGGGTCCACGCACATGGGCGGGACTATTCACTAGATTATGACTATAACAGAGATACCCCCACTACAGAACTGGAGTTACAGGACAGAAACTACTCCATTATTATAATAATACAAATATTTCCATAAATTAAAAAATACGGATGTATGTCATGACAACGCAGGCTTTACCCCGCGCTACCATTACGACGCATCCATTACAACGCAAGTCGTTACAACGACTTGCGCTGTAGGCGCTGGATTGTGGAATAGTTTAATTTTCTATGCCAACTCCAGCCCACGTAACAGTAGGGAAGGTGTTGGAATAGAAAATAAAACTATTCCTTTACCAAGAGCGCCCTCCAGCGTAAGTCGTTGTAACAACTTGCGTCGTGATGGCAGCGTCGTAATGGCAGCGCGGTGTAAAGCCCGCGTTGTCATGGCTGTCTCCCAAAAAATACGACAACAATCAGTAGAAATAGGGAAGTCATCATGCAGTTCAAAGGCTCTTTTGTACTTTATTTTGGAGAAACACTCGCTTAAGAAACCATAATTGTGCCTTTATGTGACATGTGGCGAGGAAAGCGAACACAAGTTGTGTCTTGTACAGAACAAGAACAGAGCTAAGATACCTCCACGCGGATGCTCCACCCACTGCCCCCCTTATACCCGCCACGCACTCTATGGCAGGTTTACGCTTCTTAGAACCAAGAACAATCTTCCACAAGGGGTTCTTGCAGAGAATAGATACCAGTGTTTACTTTTCAAACCTGCCGACCCAGCTATCGCTGCACGGGATTTAATATTATTATTTCTACAGTGTGCAACATCTGACAGGGGGCTTGCTTTTGGCACTGGAACATTAATTTGAGGCTGGAGGCAGCGCTCCAGTTTATCATATTACAGGATAGGAAATATCCAGTCCTTAATTTGTAAAAATAATTAAAAAAAAAAAAAAAGGTCTGGGGCCCTCATCAGGGGTGCCACTGCCGCTTGGACCACCCATTGCCCCTGTCAGCGTTGCTAATGACAGTAGCAACACAACTACTGACCATTACACTCCCATGCGTGTGACAGTTTGACTATTTCAGGCCCCCCAAAGCTATAAGAATGGCTTGGGTGGTTTTAGTCATTTTAATGTACATTGAGTTAATAAACAAGCGTTGTTGTGTTCATTGCCAAATTAGACAAACACTGCCCCCATGTGGCTGACTGTCATAAGTGCCAGTGCTGATAATTAAATGCAGGTGCTAAGCACCGGAAACCTCTGGCTCAAGTTAAGCACTGATTTAGCCCTTCCAATGCAAACTTTAAAGCTAGCTAAAACTTACAATTGAGATGGATGATGACAGCTAAAGTACCACCAGTGCCAATGTGTGAAAGATGGAGTCCCTGGAAAGATCTTCTCGCTGAATCCAAGGCTTCTTAGTGCTGAGTCCACCTCAAGCCTCTTTAATCCACTACCAGACGCAGTTTACCTTTTATCTCTCTCTTTGCGTCCCCTCCTTTCTCAATTTTTGACCATTTCCATCTTTGTTTATCTCCTTTTCTCTCGTTTTTGCATTTTCTCTTTCTTGTTCGAGGGCAATATCTATGAGGAAAAATAAGTGCCACTGGCTCAAATTAAGCACATGTTGTCACCCTTATTAGGAAACCCTCGGCTTGGCACTGTTCCACATGCAGACAGCTGTCAGCCCAGACATACTATCAATAGCATCACCCCTGACAAGCTCCTTCTAGTGACACTCAAGTGAGCTGACTTCAGAGTATAAAAGAGAAACAGAGATACTGATCAAGAGATTCAAATGAAGACGTTATCCAGATAACACCTGAAAGTGATCAGATACCCCCAGCCTCTTTTGCTTGCTGAGTAATCGCAAGCTGAGATCAAAGATAGAAAATCCCATTAGACTTCTGGCTCAGCATGACACTTGCAGTTAAAAATGAGTGGGTTGTAAAGTATCCTTGACAGATATTTAAAAAAAATCACCTTACAGTCAGTAAAGGCATACAGGAAAGAGCAGCTGTAACTACAGAAGAGCACACAATCTCAGAGAAAGACACACATCCAGCTTGCTATCTCTCGTTCATCTAGGACTAACTGGTTACCTGAGTGTGGCTTTTAAAAATATGATAAGTGTCATGAATGTAGTAATTGTCGAATTGACAATTTATGACTAAATATACACAAACACAATCCATCAAGAATTGAAACCAAGAGTTTCATCAAGTGTCACATTTAGGGGGAGGGTGTAACTCGTGCAACTTTTTGTAGCGGAATTACAGCAAAAGAACGCAAGATTACGCAGAATTACGCACGGAGCATCACCCTGCATTTAGAATTATTTTCATAGGGACAAATTCACCCTTGTCTCTAAAATGCCCCTGAGCCTGCATCTTGTGCTAAGAAAATAGCAGGAACTACAACACAGCATGATCAGCAGCAGCCACTCCCTCTCTGTTCCTGTGCCCTTGCGGTAGGCAGTTTTGATCACAAATTACCCGAACTCACGCGAGCGGGCTTAATTGCATAATTTTCAGTAATTCGAAAGTCACAAAAGTAACACAAAATTACTTTGATTAATCCAGTGTAATTAAAACTTCACCAAGGCCTACTTCCTCTATGGTGTAAAATCTACTGTGCCTCTAGAAATTGCTTTATGTAGGCAACACCATATGGTGGTTAAAACTGACACACAGGTGAAATATGACAAAGAAATGAGAAGTACACGGAAAATCTGCACTTCCTAGAATCCATAAAATTTACCAAACATATTGAAATTTGCTGTAACAGCAAGCATACAGGATGGAGCGACGTGGATCTCAAGTGAGTCAATTGGATTCAAATACCCAGGTGGCTTAAATATAGATGAGAGTCTTCGTGTTCACTGTCTGTGACTAATGGTGGACATTTTATATTTACATTTAATTGACAACACTGTTTCTCTTGATAGACATTATGTTCCTTTGTATACTTAGAGCTGAATAATGATACTTTTTAGGAACATGTGAATTTGTTTTTGGTGTAATGGACCATTGGGCGAGCGAGCTGAAGTTGCTTTTGGGTGTAAAACTTTAAAAAGTTCACAGGTGGCTGAAGCTGCATCAGCTTTATCTTAACTGAGCCTGTGGAGTCAGTTGGGTGGTCAGTTGCTGGCTCTGCGTAGCCTGGGAGCCACCCTACTTTTAAACCTTGTTCAAATAAATAAGGAAGAAACATATGTTTCGCCTGCACCAGAATTGTGAAGTTGAAATCACAATTCTTGATCACATTGAACAAGCACATGTAATCGAACACACCTGGTTGGTGATTCAGACTCAAACGAACAGAATCCGTAGACGGTGATGGATCTGTCTGTCTTCATGATCTTTGTAGCTTTTTAAGTAGGTGCTGCCTCCTCCAAAATGCATCACCAACTCTGAAGATGTTCGTTGGGCCATAACTGCCACAAGCCTAGTTAACAGCCAGTGCTTAATTTGTAAAATACGTGCCAATGCCCAAAGCTCAACTCAGAAGCCTCCGGATGTTGCACCGAAAACCAAGGCTGCTTAGTATTAAATCACCCTGGGCCTCTTTAATCCACTACTAGACAGCCCCTGCAGCTTTATCTCACTCTTGCGGGTTCCTGCTGGCAGTCTTCCTGACGTTCTTTTCATATTTCTCTTCCTCCGTCTTTCTATTTTGTGAATTTTCAATGCTGCTCTTGTGAAATGTCTAATGCAGAAAAATAAGTGCAAGTCCCAAAAAGGAGTGACGGTGGTCTTCACCGGCAGCCACAGGCTCAAATTAAGCCCTGTTAACAGCCATTAAACGTCACAGGTGAAGGAAATAATAATTAAAACATTGGACTGTTTAGAGCTCAAGTGAAGACAACGGAGTGGCAGAGGGCCAATAATGGCTGGTATGGACCTTCTGCTCCAATATTCCAATGCTGGAGTCCAGTGCCTGGATACCCTCACGGGTGACAAGACGCGCTCTACAAATCTACTGATTGATTAATTGAATGCTGGTCTTTCTGTTTTTCCCAGTTTAATTTAGAAGATTACATGTTCACTGGATGAAATGCTCTAATAACCATACAGTAAAAAGAAAGGGAGGACTCCTTATTGATCCAATAGGGGACAAGGAGAAAGGAAAACAAGAAATGTATCGAGTCCCGTGAGCACAACTCTTGAGACCCTTTACTGTACTACTCTTATAACTCAAAATGCCGACTATGTAGAAGCATATACCTGATTATGCAGTAATAAAAATAGAAATAGTGAAAATACAAATATGTAAATAAAAAAACATAGTTTGGTATATTAAAAAATAAACAGTTTATTACGAATCAATAAAATCACAAATAATTCACATCAATAAAGTGCCATGTGTTAAAATAATTTCTAAGTCTTTTTGTTAAGAAAAAAGGTAGTCCTTATACACATGTAAAATCACACAGAATCATGTCATTCACAGTTTTTACAGTTATTGTAAGCCTTAAAAAGTAGTGACTTTTTAAGGCTTACAATAACAGTAAAAACTGTGAATGACATGATTCTGTGTGATTTACAGTTATTGTAAGCCTTTTTAAGGCTTACAATAACTGTAAAAACTGTGAATGACATGATTCTGTATGATTTTACATGTGTATAAGGACTACCTTTTTTCTTAACAAAAAGACTTAGAAATTATTTTAACACATGGCACTTTATTGATGTGAATTATTTGTGATTTTATTGATTCGTAATAAACTGTTTATTTTTTAATATACCAAACTTTGTTTTTTTATTTACATATTTGTATTTTCACTATTTCTATTTTTATTACTGCATAATCAGGTATATGCTTCTACATAGTCGGCATTTTGAGTTATAAGGGTAGTACAGTAAAGGGTCTCAAGAGTTGTGCTCACGGGACTCGATACATTTCTTGTTTTCTAATAACCATACAGCCTATTGTCTTGGGTGCTACACAAGCCTCTGGCTCAAGTCTAGAGCTCTGGTAGAGGGCATTTAGCAACCTTATAACACTTAGAAATGGTCTTCAATCCTAGTTTACTGTATGACTCTGGCTGAATTTCAATGTATGTCAGCTGGCTGAAGTGTGTTCAATAAAAACAAACACAGACCATGCCAATTACCTTTACTGGTTGCATTGGGGCCTGTATTCAATCGATTAAGGCTGGAACAGAATTCCTCCCCCAGCTCCCATGACAAAAGAGACCAACTCCCATGACCACATGTATGCATGGGGTTTCTATAGGACAACCTTTGATGTATAGCTTTTGAGTTCCATTCAGAGGTGGCCACAGAATGTAGCAGGGCAGAGAAGAGGGAGTAAGGGAAGGGGTGTGGGAATGAAAAGGTAGATTAACAGCTGGGGGCCATAAGCAGAGGATCACACATGGATGAGAAGGGTCTGTGCTTCCTTCCTGAAGAGCAGGAGTGGTGGAACCTGTTTGATCTCTGTAGGAAGTTGTTGCAGCATCACGGCTCAGGACCACAGTGGGTACCATTTATTGCTTGAGTACTGCGTCTCATCTTCTACCTGCTGGATGTGGTTGTGTCCACAGTGACCACAAATAAAGCATATGTTAGCGTTAAAAGTTTCTTTTTAACATTTTTCATTCTCATAGTCCCTGGTTTTGTCTTCTGCTTTACATCAAGTTTATTCTGAGACACGGATAGAAGCCAGAACAGCCTGTCTTCCATTGTTTTCGCATAATAAAGTCAGACGTCTTCCAGTCACCTTGTGTTTTCTATATTCTGATTTTAAAATGTGTCTTATCATTGGCGTAACTTCTATTTCATAAGCAGTATTCATATCGAACCCTGAGCTTTGCATTATGTGAATAAATCGGTTGCATTAACCGATTCATTTTTGATCTGTGAGCTAACACTACTTTGCTTTTAAGGCAGAACTTTGGGTAGCTCAGATATTTAAATTGAAGTAAAATTAAAATATGACAATTTTTCCAGTTTCTTTATTTTAGGGGACAGCGGTAACCTCTTCTCCAAAGTCCGATGTAGAGTGTTGGGCTGACCCTACATTTTTTAATCTTTCATCAGCACACCACACACTAATGGCGAATTACATTTCTAACCCATTTCCTTTGGGAATTGGGTTATACCATACAATCTGGTCCTTTCTTTCAAAACGTTCTTGTTGTGAAGAGTCCCTAAACACCTGCTTGTGAGAGTTGCGTGCTCTGCAGACTTTGAATCATGGGTGTTCAGCAGAGGTGTCTGTAAAACCTGTAGCTGATAGAATAATTCTAGTAAAATACAGTGGTGTACTGCACCACTTGGAGCACTTTTTTTAGGTCTCGCCTGAGCCAGAGCATGCGCTGTTTGGAGAGACATTTAGTATATAGGTTTTCAAAGTGATGCCACAGCCGGCCTAGCTCTTGCGTTCACACGAGCGTGCATGCGCTCAGCCGCCATCTGCCTCCCTTCCAGCACAATCACTGCTGCGCGCGCACCATTCACGTGATTACCACAGAGCGATGCACTTTCACTTTCGCGGCACGCGCACATACAACTACTGGGCTTGTGTCTCATGCGTCGTCTGCTCGAACTTTTCCTCTTTCCTTTCCCAGACACTGCAGTGTGTTTTTTTGCTTACCTTTCTCGTTCTGTCTCTAAGACTGACACACACCCACACACCCTTTTCTGTTCCTCCCCATCTCAAACATTCTCACTTTTTTCTATTTCTTTCAGTTTTTCTTTCCCTTCTCCATCATGCTCTTTCATTGCAGAGTCGTTCACTAAAGAACCGGATAGGAGATCTGCTAACAGCAGAACCGGCAAGATATCCGCCGACGCTACGGAACCCTGCAAGATCCGCCTGAAAACTAGAGCCCTGCAAGACCTCCATCTGCGACAAGATCGAGCAGGAGGTTTTACACTGCAGTGCCGGACTTCCATGACTGGGCGATAATAAAAAACACCACCCCTCATTGCAGAAGAAGGCAAGCAGTCCACTTCAATGCAGAGCTGGATAAGAGAGCCGCCTCGCTGCAGATCCTGACGAGATCCGTTGGCACTGAGGAACAAGACCAGAAACCAGCCTCAGTGCAGTGCTAGACAAGACAACTACCTCACAGCAGAACTGACAACCAAGTCGACCTATGAGGGCTGATACAGCCCGGGACCTGCATCGGGCTTTCTAGGCCTCTTCCACACAGCAGACAGATCGTCGTCCCCTAAGGTAAGCGCAGCGCATTAGTGTACATGTGTGACACTGGAGCCCCTCCAGTGTCACAATAGTGTGAAACTGGCGACCCTCACGCTCCAACACCAGGTCTGTCCCGGTAGAACGGCACTCATTTCATCCCTTCTTTGAGGGTCAAAGGTTGAGTTAGTTGTGCTGGTGTTTGAATCGGTGTCCCTCAAGTTACACATGACCTGTGCTGTTGGCGCCTAACCCACTAAGCTGTTTTAATGGGCATCCACGGCGAACAAATTTTAACCAGGTAAACACACATTTTACAATAATGATCCACTCTTCGCGTTTGTGTTTTCCTGCTAATCCACCCAACCAGCTTTGGGGCTCCTTATCAAGTGCCTCAAGGACTCAAAGTTATGGTATTATGAAACAGCCTTCCTTGTTTAGTTGAGTACTCTTTCCCAGTAGGGGAGTGTCACACCGAGCCCCTTCTGGTTTCCTTGGTGCAAAGAACCCAACCAGGAAGTTTCTCTGTGATTCCTGACTTTAACAAAGTTAATTTTGAAAACTCTGAATACTATTGATAATTAGTGTAAGCGGTGATTTAAATGGGCAAGGGCTGTCCGGTACTCAGCACCTACACTACTTTTATTTCAGCAGTAAAATAACAGCACTTCTCAGCAGAAATGCAGTACTTTTATTTATTTGCTCATTCATTTTCATATGCATTTGTTTGTAGAGAGGAAACTGTCATCCGCAGGCATCCTAGCACCTGAACTGCGGAGAGACACATAGGGAGGGGGAACAAACTCAAACAGTGACAAACTAGAGCCAGAAAGACACACCAAACTGGAAAAACAAGCATTGGCATAGCCAATAGGTCTCACATTTGTGACCTTATAAGTGTTTAGCCATGCAACACTTGATGTTGTTGTATCAAGGATATTGTGCTGGATAACTTCAGCACAATATCATTGGTGCAACAACATCAACTGTTGCATGGCTAAACACGTATAAGGTACAAGGTTTAGCCATGCAACAGGTGATGTTGTTGCACCAGGGATACTGTGCTGCAAAACTAAATTCTTATAAGGTCCCAAAAGCGAGACCTATTGGCTATGCCAATGCTTGTTTCAACTTTTGTTAGGAACGAGAACCCCCTGACTGCTGGTAGGGAGTTGTCTGACTTGCTTTATTTCAAAGATTTTAACAAATATAATTCTGGAAAAAAATAATGTTCTGCAGGAAAATCTGTGCCAGATACTTGAACTGCACCCACTCATGACTAGGGCTGAGTGAATTTTTCTGAAGGCCTCATAAAAAAGGTCCTGTGGGAGAGGCGTCCTGAGAAAGATGTTTTTTGCAGGAGAGTCCCCATAACGTTTTTTTTGTGGAGAATATCTCCCACGAAATAGGTTTCTCTTGGCTCCCCTCCCAGAAACATTTATTAGGTATGTTTTCACCAGGTCTTTTTTTACAACCTTCCCACAGAGAAATCACAACAGGCAGGCAAGGAACACCAGACTAGTTCTGAAAAACACATAAGGCTCATTAAATATTTCTTTAGGATGGGCTAATGTATTATACAACCTAATAAAAAACACCCGTACAGAACATTGCAATTACTTCCGGGTCTTCGAGCGGAAGGCAAGCTGTAGCCTGGCGCCCTCTGCTGCCCACTGCTGGTGACACCATAGGAAAGCTGCCTCACTTCGAATTATGGACGTGCAGGCCCGACCACCGCAGAACAATGAAGTTCAGTAGCTCTTCAAAGGGGCAGAAAATAAAGGATCTTTCAGAATGACACCTGGTTGCATTTTTTTAGGGATTGTTTATGTGAAATATTACAGGTCTGAGTCCAGTGTTGTTAGCACAGAATTGGCCTTAAAGAGACACTGCACGCATCCTCCTGTCCTGACATACCTTCCATGTGTCGGGGCCACACCTCAATATGCATGCTGATGGTGAAAAATATCTGGGTCACAGCTCACCTAGGGAACACTCATGAGACTTGGGTGACCTTGGAGTGTGAAGAGCCCAGAAATGGCTTATAAATAGTAGCATTGCAGTACTCGCTTAAGCACCTGCACAGAACCTTGTAAATTATTTTCAAATAAGGCCCATCATCAGTGGCAAAGTGAGCATTGGATTGAACCCAGATCTGTTGACTGGGTGTGAGTGTTTGTTTGGTTCAGATGCTCTGTTCATCACCACCCCCTTTTGTACCGCTTTGTTCTCCATAAGTTGGCAGGGTATGCTCAGACGTGAGTCCCTTGCTCACTTTGCCACTGGATTCAAGCAAGCCTGGCTGAAGACGGCTGGAATGCCAGAAACCGGTCCTAGGAAGCTTGTTTCTGGTCTAGGGAAGGCGTGGCTTGGCAGTTCGGGCTGGACTGTTCCCATGAGGCACAGGGTCAGACTGATTTGCATATGGCCATGTCTGAACTGAGGTGGCAGAGTGGGCTAAAGAACGGTGATGGATTAAACCCAGATCTGTTGACTGGGTGTGAGTGTTTGATTGGTTCAGATGCTCCGTCCATCACCACCCCCTTTTGTACTGAGCACGGTATCAGGCAGATGATAGCATCCACAACAGGTGTGAGCAACTCCGTTAGTCTGGCAGTACCACTGTTTCGACTCTGGCAGATGGTGGTTGGAGTTGGTCCTGGCGATGGTGGGGTGTGACTCCTACGGTGATGCGACGCCCGGGCCGGTCAGGACTCGATTTGATGTGTGAGCCCTGGTGGGCCGCAGTTGAGGCCGGAGGCATTGCACAGCGCAGGGCAACATACACATGGCGTCAATGACCCCAAGACCATCATCTCAGAGGCCATCCAATATCTCAGAAGAAAGGGTCCCTGATTTGACAAGCACAGAGTTAGTGGCCCCGGATGCACAGCAGCCGGGACCGGCACCCCGCAACATGACTGTGCCTGATAACAGACAGCAGGTAGTGGCTCTGCCGCCTTTTAAGTCGGATGTGAGGAAAGTTGGGCAGGGGGTATCACAGGGCTCGGCCATCAGCCCCATACTTTTCAACCTGTATCTCCGCCCTCTGATCCAACTGATAAAATCTTTCGGAATTTCGGTGTTTAACTACGCCGACAACACTCAGTTGGTTTTCTCATTGGAGGGTAAAGATGCCGTCTCTTTAGAGACTTTGCACCGCTGCCTGACTGCCACTTCGAACTGGCTGCGTTCCAACTCCCTCCAGTTCAACGGATCTAAGACAGAGGTTCTCTACTGTTCAAATGATCGTGTACCACGCGTTCTACCGGATGAATTCTGGCCTCCTTCTTTCTCTGGGAACGGTGACGGCCGCAGAGTCTGCCCGTAATCTGAGGGTCATGTTTGGCCCCAACCTTCAACTGGATTTTTTTGTAAATAAGTCCGTGGCCACTTGCATGATGCTGCTTCGGATGCTGCGGAAGGTTCTACCACTTCTTCCAGCGCAGGCTAGGCCAGAGGTAGTGCGGGGTCTGATCCTAAGTAGATTGGACTATTGCAACGCACTACTTCTGGAGGCGCCTAAAATGCTGGTGGGCAGGTTGCAGCGGGTCCAGAACATGGCAGCCAAGCTGGCACTATCTCGACCACGCGCTGCCTCTTCTACTCTGGCATTACAAAATCTACATTGGCTGCCGGTTCACCAGCGGATCCTCTAACAAACTCCTGAGGCGGAAAGCCGGGAGCGCCGTCCTTTTACTCGCTTTTAAAATTGTATTTTACTGCTGTGTGCTCACAACCTTACCGGCATCTTGCCAAGATCCTTGTCTACTTTGGAGGTCCCAGACAGCCGATTTGGGCGCTGTCTTGGGGAATCCTCCCTCGCTGCCGCCATCCACCGCGAGCGAGTAAGCTCCGCCCACCTTGCAGGCCACGCCCCCTTCCATCTGTTAAAAGCACGCGCTGATTGCTAGCGCGACCCTCTAACAAACTCCTGAGGCGGAAAGCCGGGAGCGCCGTCCTTTTACTCGCTTTTAAAATTGTATTTTACTGCTGTGCGCTCACAACCTTACTGGCATCTTGCCAAGATCCTTGCCTACTTTGGAGGTCCCAGACAGCCGATTTGGGCGCTGCCTTGGGGAATCCTCCCTCGCTTCCGCCATCCACCGCGAGCGAGTAAGCTCCGCCCACCTTGCAGGCCACGCCCCCTTCCATCTGTTAAAAGCGCGCGCTGATTGCTAGCGCGACCCTCTAACAAACTCCTGAGGCGGAAAGCCGGGAGCGCCGTCCTTTTACTCGCTTTTAAAATTGTATTTTACTGCTGTGTGCTCACAACCTTACCGGCATCTTGCCAAGATCCTTGCCTACTTTGGAGGTCCCAGACAGCCGATTTGGGCGCTGCCTTGGGGAATCCTCCCTCGCTGCCGCCATCCACCGCGAGCGAGTAAGCTCCGCCCACCTTGCAGGCCACGCCCCCTTCCTTTTCCTTTCTCCCTCTGATCCCCGCATAAAAGGATGTGCCTTGGCCGGAGGCGCAGCGGACGGGCGCAGCGGGCGCGACGATGGCGCGCCGAAGGCGCGCCTAAGGCAAGCCCGTCTGCGCCCGTCCGCGACGGTCCGGGGCTAGGGGCATGTCACTCTGCCCCTCATATCACCTATACCCCCGACCAACTATGCTGCCTCCAGGGACCATGGCCCATCCCAGCTTCCATTCACTCCCATATTTCCTCTCTTGGTCTTTCCCTAGCCGCTCTCCATCACATTCTTTCTCCTACTGTTGGTCCCCTACTCCCGCCTGGAGACAATGTTTCTCCGACAATCCCCAAAGCCCTCACGGCACTTTATCTCAACACCCGGTCCGCTGTCGCCCACGCGCATGAACTCTCGGTCCTCCTGGACCTTCATGCACCAGATCTTCTCTTCTTAACGGAGACCTGGCTCTGCGATGACTCCCTCCCCGCCCTTCTAGCCACCTTACCGACCCAATATTATGCCCTCCGAGCAGATCGCTCTACTGGCAGAGCCGGGGGCGGTGTAGCGGTCATCGCACGTACTGACCTTCCCTTTCAAACCTTGTCCCTGCCAGGCATCGCGACCACCGAGTACCTGGTTATTCGCACTACCTCCACTACTCCCCCTCTGACTTGCTTTCTCACTTACCGCCCTCCTCAATCCCCGTTACAGTTTCTCCCTGACTTCTTGGAAGTCCTGGCTACCACTACTGTCAACAATTCCTCCATTTTACTTCTCGGCGACTTCAATTTCTGGCCCTCTGACCCTGCCGAATGTTCATCCTCAAAGGAATTTTCCGAAACCCTTCAATCCCTCAGTTTCATACCCCATGTTCACTCCCCTACCCACATTAAAGGTCACGTACTTGACCAGATTTGGTCCCTGAACTGCCCTGTGGAATCCCTTTTAATTTCGCCTTGTACCTGGTCCGACCACCATATTATTTCATTTTCCCTACCTATTCACCCCCCAGCTAAGCCCCCTCGCCCTAAAAACATCTGGGTCCGAGCCTGGGGCCGAGCTAACCTGGAAGATCTTTCTTCCCTTCTTACCACCTCCCTCCCCTCTTTGCAGGGTCTATCCACCCTCTCCCAGGTCAAGGCCATAGAACAGTGGCTTTCCTCACGCTGCGATTCTGTTGCCCCGCTTAAACGTATCACCTCTAAGCGCGAGAAGGACGCTAACCGGTGGTTCAACAAAGAGCTTAAGGCCACCAAATTAGCAGTACGTCGCGCAGAGCGGGCCTGGAGGAGAAATTATTGCCCCACCTTACGACTGGAGTATGTTAACATCCTGACCCAGTATAAAAAAGACATCTTGGAGGCCAAAACCACCTATTTCTCCTCCAAAATCCTGGCTGCAGAAAACCATTCTAAGGAAATATTTGCTATTGTCCATAACCTGGCGTTCTCGGACAGATCTACTCTTAAGCCCGTTCCGTCCAAAGAACTTTGTCATTCCCTCAACAATTATTTTATTCACAAAATTGCGACTATTAAAGCTAATATCCCTCCCCCTTCTCCTTCCTTTGTTGACCCCCAATGTCCCTCTCCTAAGGGAGAACTCACTTCCCTCCCCCTCATAACTAGGGAAACTCTGACCACCTTAGTATCTTTGGTCAAATCCGGCTCTCCACTGGATCCCTGTCCCGCTCACATTCTCCGCCACATTTTTGTCACCTGTCCAGACCCCCCCTTCATCTCCTTAATAGCTCGCTTGCTCAAGGCGTGGTACCGAACCCTTTGAAATCTGCGGTTATCGTGCCTATCTTGAAAAAACCCGGTGCGGATCCCTCTATTCCTGCTAATTTCCGCCCCATCTCCCTCTTGCCATTTTTGGCAAAGGTGCTCGAGTGCCACGTCACCTGCGCCCTGAGCTCCTTTGTGGAGATGCATGGAGCTCTTGCCCCCCGTCAGGCCGGCTTTCGCCCCGCACACTCTACGGAGTCCGTTGTCATCTCGGTCCTGGACAACCTCAGGGAGGGTATGGATACCAACCAACGCCAGGCCCTGGTGCTCCTCGATCTCTCAGCCGCTTTTGACACGGTGGATCATACCATCTTACTCTCCCGTGTCAAGGCGGCGGGGATCGGGGGGACCGCTTTGGTCTGGCTATCCTCCTTCCTGAGTGACCGCACCCAGGCTGTCCGCCTGGGTGATTTCACAGCGGACGTCCGGAAAGTCCAGTGCGGGGTTCCCCAAGGCTCTTCCCTCTCCCCCCTCTTATTTAATCTTTATATTGCCCCTCTCATTTTTTCCTTGCAACAAATGGAGGTCGCCGTGTTTAATTATGCGGACGATCTCCAGCTTGTTTTCGACCTGTCTTCTTCTCCCTCTTCTGCTCTTAATTTTCAATCTATTATGCTTCATATCCGGGACTGGATGAACCACAACCACTTAAAACTCAACCCCGATAAGACCGAGCTGGTGTTGACGGGTGGTTCATCCAGCCCCTGGTCTCCTCTGTTCTGGCCCCCCTCTCTTGGTACTTCTCCTGTCCCCGCTACCTCAGTTAAAACTCTTGGTATAAAAATCAATTCTCAACTTTCCCTTCACTCCCAGGTTAGCTCTGTGGTTTCTTCCTCTTTCCTTTCACTGCGTACTATAGGCAGGGTGTCCCGTTTTTTCACCTTCACCGCTCTTAAACTTATCATCCTGGCCATGGTGGTGTCCCGCCTGGACTACGGCAACGCCTTATATGCAGGTATTCCTGCATATAGCTTACGGCGTTTGCAACTGATACAAAACCAGGCGGCCCGCCTGGTTTTCAATCTCCCGAAATTCCACCACTCTACTCCCCTCTTGAAGTCTCTACACTGGCTCCCTGTGCGAGCCCGGGTCCAATTTAAGATCGCCTCCATTACCTTCTTGGCTCGCCTTGGCTTAGCTCCAGCGTTCATCTCATCCGAGATTACCCCTTACGCTCCCAGCAGAGAACTACGTTCGTCTTCCCAGTCCCTCCTCACCATTCCACGCTACCGGAGAAAGAAGTGGGGTGGCTCGAAATTTGCCACCCTTGCCCCGTCCCTATGGAACTCTCTTCCCCTGGAACTCCGAACCCTTACCCTGTACCCACAATTTCGGAAACATCTCAAGGCCCACCTATTCATGAAGTCCTTTGAATAAATTCCCTCGCAGTTCCCCTGTTTTCTGGCCCCGGATCTTTGTTAGCTGTAGCGCCAAGAAACCGCTGGTGTATGCGCGCTTTTATAAATAATTTTAAACTCAAACTCAAACTCAAAGCATCCTGTCTGGTTTTTAGAGCTTTACATAGACAGGGCCCAGTGCTGTTACAGAACCTTTTCTCCTGGTATACCACATCTTGGAGCCTGCGCTCCTCGTCGGCGTACTTGGTGTCGGTTCCTAGAGTGCAGAGAGTAAGGATGGGTAGACGGTCGTTTAGTTTTGCGGACGCCAGACTTTGGAACTCTCTCCCGCTCTCGTTAAGAAGCCAGGGTGAATTCCTAGCCTTTAAAAAAGGGCTGAAAACCCATCTGTTTCCCAGAATAGCCTAACTTTGCATCTGTTTTTTAGAGTAGCCTACTTCCGCTTCGATAGTTGTGGCTTATCTAGTCAAAGCGCCAGGATGCCCTTTGGGTGACAGATTTAGCGCTATATAAGTATGCCAAATAAATAAATAAATAAATAATTGTGGTGCACTGAGGTAGGGCCATGCGGACTGAGCGGGTGCTCATCGATGTCCTAGTTGAATGGGGTGGAGGGTCGTAGGGGACAGTGGAAGGTGTACTCCAGTGCATGATGCAGAGGGCATAAGCCGTCTAGAAGCAGCAAATGGAGGAGTGGAGTGCCACAGCCTCGTTTCCACCAACATTTCGGTATTAGCTGCATGAGGATGAAGACAACCCCCGTCCATTGACTCAGACGCCACCAAAGTTCAACCAGAGAGTGTCCATGAATGTCGGGGAACAGACTTAGTGGCACCGGGGCTGAGAGAGGAAGCAGTCTGCGATGATGTCGGTACAATGATATGAACTCCACCATTGCTAAATCATGACTCAGTCCCAAATGTGTGACCTACTTGACCGTAGTGTAGGCCAGAGGCAGCAATCAGCAGTGGCCCATAGTGACCTGTGAATGGCTTGTGATGCACAGAGTTAGTGACACCAGGGCATTTGTCGGTATTGTGCGATCACCTCCGTAACGACGATCCATTTTCCCTCCTGACTGCAACACATCATCCTCTTACACCTTTCCTTGCGTGCAATGATATGTACTCTGCCATTGAAAAATCAATGTTCAGTTCCAATTGTGTGACCTACTCGGGGGAAGCGTAGCCCGAGGGCAGTAGTCCGCGTGGGCCCACAGAAACGTGCGGTTGTGATGCACTACTAAGACCTGGTGGCACCACATCGAAGGGAGTATAGTGACACCAAATCAGCCATTAATATTGTTCTCTGCCATAGTGTAACCAAGACTCAGTTCTAAATATGTTACCTACTAGTCCACTGTGTATGCCGGTAAAGTATGTCAACGAGAAAGGAGTACAGCGGGCCTTGCTCGCGGAGGCTGTGATGGTAGTAGCAGGTTGCCAGGTTTGCGTGCCTCGGCCTTGGAGCTTGCACCGGCATGTGGTGGGCCCTCTTCGGCATACACCGGTTTCAGCAGGTGAGCAGTGAGGCTTGGGTGTGCAGGGGCGGGCAAGTCGAGTTCGGGAACCAGTGGCCTGGGGTGCTGAAGGTGCACAGGCCACACCGCTCATGGCGATGGCGTCGGTCTCGTGGCGGGCTGAGGGGCGCCGTCCTGGCAGAGACGTTGGGCATTCTGGAAGAGGATCACGCACAGAGCTACGTACTTTTTATTCACAACCCTACGCTGGCCTGGCGTACACCGGGCCAGCCCACTCCACTCACGCTTACGGGGAGACATAACAAGCTAAATTTCCGCGAGCTTCCCCAGTGGCTGGGGTGACATGGTTGCGTCCACTGTCCACTACACTCCATACACCAGCGATGTATGTCAACATGGATATGTATGTGGTCTGCATACTGCAGTCTGGCCTTCACATCCACGCTACACTTGGCAAAGGGTACCTTCTCATTCATGGGTCACTTGCCTCCTTTGCACATGCCCGGTCATACCTCTCCCCACATTCAGCTATCGTTTGGCTGAGGTGCCATGACGTTGATGGCTCATGTACATGGCTGGCTCAGGTTCCCACAGTAAGTTGTGCTGTCATGTCTGGTGGGTGGGCATGTTGTTTGGCATGTTGTATATGAGTTTGTAACATGTGCATTCCCAGTGTTGTGTGTTGCATGATTGTGCAGTTGAGGTGTGTGTTGTGTTAATTTGGTACTTGCCAACGAGCAGTGCAATTCCTTAGGTGCCATCCTGGTAGCGCTGTTTGCTGATGGACTGTCGGGAGATGTATGAATCATACACACTGCCTGGGTGGTTGTCGTCGATGTTGGTGGAGATTTCGGAAGGGACCGATATTGCCTGCACATTGATGGGATGCCTGTGCTTTCTGTTGCGATTATTGTGTGCAGTGTTGCCAGGGGGCACCAGTAGGACACGTGTACAGTCAATTGCATGCACAACGTGCAGGAAGCCAGCTATGGTGTAGAAGCCTTGCTTGGTCTCCAGCTGTTCCTGCGCAGTGTGAGGGAAGTATAGGTGCTGGGGTACCAAGCTGATGATGGCATCCAGGACAGGTTTGAGGAGCTTTATAGGGCTCCTCCACGTCTGTCAGTTGTTGGTTGGTAGGTAACAGAGGCCAATAGTGCAGCACGGCCAGCAGCTTTGTCTGAGGTGGGATGTTGGTAGTCCCTTTGAGCTTGTGGTGTGTAATGTCATTCTTCGGTGTTGGGTGTGTGAGGTTGGTGCGTTTTCAGGGGGTCGTTGTATTTGCCTGCGCTGCCTCAGTGTTGGGGAGGAGGGGCGGTGGAGGTCCAGGGGGGTGGGGTGTGGTCCTGGGGTGGTGGCAGTGGGTGCTGTGGCCCTCTTGGGTGTCCGGCTGCATGATCAGTAGCTCCATGGCATCTGTTGTTCTTCAGGTGTGGCTCTGAGCTGGGCTCCCTTTTGTGGTGCAGGCTGTTGTCCGACTTTACACCAGGTCAGAGCAGGTGTTAATTTCCTGCTGCTTACGTGCCTTGTTGCTGTGAACAAACACCTCATGGAGCCTGCGGGGATTACAACCCATTCGGGCTCCGTGAGGCCTTTGTCTTGCAAATTAGAACATTCTGCCCTCTAGGGGTGGAATGTTCTAATAGCCTTAGAGCCCTCTGCAGTGGCTCTAAGGCTATTAAAAGCGGATGTATGACGTTATAACGCATACTATTACTCCGCATACCATTACAACGCGACTTTTACTCCGCATACCGTTACAACGCATAGCGCCTTGGGGCGCTGGATAGTGGTAAGTATAATTTACTATTCTAACTCCAGTCCCCGTGGACCCTAGGGAAGGTGTTCGATAGTAAATTATACTTATTCCCTATCCTAGAGCGCCCCCCAGCGCAATGCGTTGTAATGGTATGCGGAGTAAAAGTCGCGTTGTAATGGTAGTGCGGAGTAAAAGATGCGTTGTAACGGGTGTATACCATTAAAAGCCCGCTCCCTTTTTAAAGGCCCTCACTTTCGGCTAGGGCCTTTAATGCTGGAGCAGGCCTTTAATGCCCGGTAGAGCCCTCTACGGCAGACCTAAAGGCTATATTGAATTAATAATTAACTGTTGTTGTGGTCATGTCTAAATTAGCCACACAGCGCTCCTTGTGGCAGACTGTCACAAGCACTGGTGACAATTAAGTGCCGATGCTGAGCACCGGCAACACCCTTCTCAAATTTAGCACTGTTTTATGGTATTTCTATAGCACAAACCTAGCTGAAAGACAATGGAGTGCTGTACACTGTCAAACGCATAGCTAAAGCCAACAAATACTAAGAGAGGAAGCAGAGGTGTGGACTGCTAATGTATTGGGATGTAGCGAACGTTCTTTAAAGAAGCAAGTGTTCATCTCTTTCCTAAATTGAAGGAGTGTTGGAGTGGCCCTGATGGATATGGAGATGTTATTTCAGATCCTGGGTGCATGGGTGGAAAAGCCCAGCTGTCTTGTTTTTTCTGTTGTGTGCTTCTTAGTCTGCTGTCTGATGGTGTGCTGGCTATGGGTGTGTCGAGGATCTTGTCTGCAAGATAAGCGGGATGCTATTTGTGACGGCTTTGCAAATGATGCAGCTGGTTTTGAAGATAGTTTGGACCGGCTGGGGGAAGCCAATGGAGTTCCATCAGGATGGGGGTGATGTGTCCTCAGGGTCAACCTACATCCCTTACTATGGTTGAGAACAGAGTAATGTCAAGGTTGATGCTTCCATAAGTGAGGTAAATCAGAAGCCTTAAGAACACACCTCTATGTACTATACTAACCAAAAGAAAATAGCAAACAGGGAGCGCTTCAATGAAAAAATGTTATCTTGCTTGGCATGCCAAAAATCCATTCCACTTTTCTGAATACTCTGTGCTTTTGTACGTATTTGCCAAAACACTCCTTTTTCAGATGTACTTCTCTCTGCCAGATATAGCATTACTGAACTCCACCTTGAAGGTGTTTAATGTCTGAAGGGGCTATTGTGTGCAGCGCATATTGTTCTCACCTCTTGATACGAAGAGATTAAGTTGTCATTTGGCAAACCACACAGCACATTGCCAGCAAATGGTAAGATACTAAAGGGACTTTGAATGCCTGCTGCATAAATCTGTTTGCTGTCTGAGGGTCACAGGCCGATTCCCAGCAGAGTCTTTACAGCCTTTGTACTTCAAACTCTAAAGTTGGTAAACTGAGCACTTTTGCTTTGGGAACTAAAGCACTTTAAATGCCAAGAGACATTGGGACCGATTCACAGAACTAACTTAAGACAAAATCCTAAACTTACTACTTTTAGTATTCACAGAAGTTAGGATTTTGTCTTAAGACAAACTTAAGACAGACTTAAGACAGACGTAAGTTAGGATTTTGTCTTAAGTCTGTCTTAAGTTTGTCTTTAGACAGACAAGACAAAATCCTAACTTCTGTGAAAACCAAAAGTAGTACGTTTAGGATTTTGTCTTAAGTTAGTTCTGTGAATCGGCCCCAATTACTTTTGTTGAACCAGTTATAAACATTGTCAATATCATTATTTATTATCCTTATCCAACCAGAATCTTTTGTCATCTTAGTGTTATTTTTATGCTATATATAAATCTACAGGCACACAAAGACAGACATCAGTTGCCAAATAAGCCAAACAATACATTTATGGTTTATTTTTGTATATATTAATATACTCTATTTTTGCTGCATTCATTTGCTGTGAAGCTAGATTTTGAGTTCAAAGCGTCACTCTTGTCTTTTAGAGAAAACAGACACTTGTGTATAAACTTGAGAAAAAATATTTGTGTAAAATTTGTGTAAATATAAATGTTGTATTTGTGTTGTAGAATTGTATAGTCTTTATGTGGAATTGAAACTGTATGTTAGAGCGTCCCTTTCTACATGTAAATATCCAAAAAGTTGAAAAATAAAAATAAAAGGGTAAGAGTAAAATATACCCAAACAACCGAGGAGTTTTCACTTGGTTTGTTCCTTAAAAATTGAGGATATAAATTAGTGTGTAGTCGGCAAAGTGCTTTTTGATATATATAAATCTACAACATTATGCTATATTAAATCTACAATCTACAACATTTTGAAATGCTACGTTTCTTCAAGTCGCCAGGCTGAATTTTCATTGTTTTTTCATAGCTTTCTCCTTCAAAGTTCCCACTTGTAAACTTCACACAGTGTTTTTGTAATTTTTAAGACCCAGTAACAGGATAAGGGTTTATGGGTGTGTTAAAGAACAGTCGTGTATTGAAACTTTAATGAAAGACTTGTGAAAGCAGAGCACCCCATGGGGGTGTAGCTAACAGTCACCACTCACAAAACACAGTAAAGCACCCTCTGAGAGGTGCAGCGAGCAGTCGCCGCTCACAAGAGACAGTAAAGCACCCTCTTGGGGTGTAGCTAACAATCACCGCTCACAAGACACTGTAAAGCACCATCTGAGAGGTGCAGCCAGCAGGTCACCGCTCTCGAGACACAGTAAAGCACCATCTGGGGGTGCAGCTAACAGCCACCGCTCACAAGACACAGTAAAGCACCCTCTGAGAGGTGCAGCGAGCAGTCACCGCTCACAAGACACAGTAAAGCACCCTCTTGGGGTGTAGCTAACAATCACCGCTCACAAGACACTGTAAAGCACCATCTGAGAGGTGCAGCCAGAAGGTCACCGCTCTCGAGACACAGTAAAGCACCCCCTGCAAGGTATAGCAGGCAGGTCACCGCTCACAGGACACCATAAAGCACCCTCTGAGAGGTGCAGCAAGCGGTCACCACTCACAAGACACAGTAAAGCACCCTCTGGGGGTGCAGCAAGCGGTCACCGCTCACAAGACACAGTAAAGCACCCTCTGAGAGGTACAGCGAGCAGTCACCGCTCACAAGAGACAGTAAAGCACCCTCTGAGAGGTGCAGCAAGCGGTCACCGCTCACAAGACACAGTAAAGCACCCTCTGAGAGGTGCAGCAAGCAGGTCACCGCTCACAGGACACCATAAAGCACCCTCTGAGAGGTGCAGCAAGCGGTCACCGCTCACAAGACACAGTAAAGCACCCTCTGAGAGGTACAGCGAGCAGTCACCGCTCACAAGAGACAGTAAAGCACCCTCTGAGCGGTGCAGCAAGCGGTCCTCTTGTATGGCACATTTCCTGATGACCTCAGAGAGAAGTTATGGCCCCCTGGTTCCCCTCTTCCCAGCTATAAGGGTGATTCTGTTAAGAACCTTGGGTCTGGTTCAGTGAGAATCTGATCTTCTCCTCGCAGGTGAAGAAGTTGTTGGGCTCTTGCTGTAGCATCCCCAGGTCTTTGAGGAAGTTTCTTCCTCTTCTGCCAAAGGCTGCGAAGGAGACTGTGATTTTTGCTCTAATTCTCTTGTGCCTCGACTATGCTAATGCATTGTACGCTGGCATTCCGGACAACCTGTTGGATAAATTGCAGGTGATTAAAAATTCAGCCGCCCGACTCCTGCTAGGTCTTTCCAGCAGGTGTAGTGTGCGTTCTCATCTGCGATCTCTGCATTGGCCCCCGGCAAAAGCTCGGATAAAATTCAAAATTGTATCCATTGCTCACAAAACCCTCTATGGGCTGGCTCCCATCTATCTACAGAATAGGCAGGCTTTCTATACTCCGGCAAGACAGTTGTGTTCGTTCTCTCAAATTTTGGCGCAGATTCCTCGATTCAAGCGCCAAAAGCTCTTTTGCCCTGCTGGCGGTGCAGGCGTGGAATGCTCTGCCATTGGCTTTGAGGGGCATTAAAGACCCTTTTATCTTTAAAAAAAAGTTTACAACTTTTCTGTTCTAGTTTTTTATCTGTCTTTGATTCGGACCCTTTTCAGGCTCGTGCCGGGACACTCCACGAAGTATCTGTGCGCGGTACAAGTGTATATAACATAACATAACATAACATGTACAAGTGTATATAACGGTGCAGCAAGTGGTCACCGCTCACAAGACACAGTAAAGCACCCTCTGAGAGGTGCAGCAAGCGGTCTCCACTCACAAGACACAGTAAAGCACTATCTGAAAGGTGCAGCAAGAGGTCACCGCTCACAAGACACAGTAAAGCACCCACTGAGAGCTACAGCAAGTGGTCACCACTTACAAGACACAGTAAAGCACTCACAGAGAGGTGGGGTCAGCAAACAACCACCCACAGGATGCTCCACTCCACTCTATTCCATTCCATGCCGTGTTATTCCACTCTACCACACACAATGCCAATCCACACCACACAATGCCACTCCACACCACACAATGCCACTCCTCTCTATGTTACACAATGCCACTCCACTCCACACAGTGACATGCCACTCCACTCCACACAATGCCACTCCACTCTTCGCCATGCATGCAACTCCACTCCACTTCATAGCACACAATGCAACTCCTCTCCACACAACAATGCCGCTCCACTCCACAAAATGTCACTTAGATACACACCACACAATGCCACTCCACTCCATGCCATACAATGCCGCTCGACACCACACAGTCACTCCACGACACACAATGTCACTCCACTCCACTCCACACAGTGCCACTCCACCCAACTCTACTCTGCTTTCCATGTCTCACAATGCCACCCCGCTCCACACTACACAATGCTGCAACACTCCACACCACACAGTGACACTCCACTCCATTTCCACTCCACACAATGCCACCCCACCCCACACTAACAATGCCACTCCACTCCACACCACACAGTGCCACTCCTCACAATGCCACTCCACTCCACTCAATGCCCCTCCACACAACACAATGCCACTCCACTCCAATCCCAGCCACACAGTGCCACTTGTCACTCCACGCCACTCCATATAATTTCACTCCACTGTCACTCCATTCCTTTCCATACCAAACAATGTCGCTCCACACTACACAGTGCCACTACATGTAACACAATGTTACTCCTCTCCATGCCACACAATGCCACTCCACTCAGCTCTATATAATGGCACTCTACTCCACACCACTCAATGCCACCCCACTCCACACCATACAGTGCCACTGCTCTCCAAGCCACACAATGCCACTCCTCACAATGCCACTCCACTCAATACCACTCCACTCCACTCAATGCCACTCCACACAATGCCACTCCACTCCACACAATGCCACTCCACTCCACGCAATTCCATTCCACTCAAGGCCACACAATGCCACACCACTCCATGCCACATTTCACTCCATATAAGTCCCCTCCACTACACTCCTTTCCATGCCACACCATGTCACTCCACTCCACACAATGCCACAGCCCTCCATGCCACACAATGTCACTTCACTCATTTTAATACCGCTCCCCTCCACACAACACCACTCCACTCAATGCACTCAATTCCACACCACACAATTCCACTCCACTAAACACAATATCACTCCACGCCACACAATGCCACTACACTCAACTCACTACACTCAACTCTATATAATGCTATTCTACTCCACACCACATAATGCCACCCCACCCCACTCCACACCACACAATACCACTCCACAAAACATAATCCATTCCTCAAAATGCTACTCCACTCAATGCCACTCCGCTCCATGCCACATGATACCACTCCACTCCTTACAATGTCATTCCCCTCCAGGCTACACAATGTCACTATACTCCACTCCATATAAGTGCACTCCATTCCACACAATGTCACTCCACTCCTTTCTATTTCACACAAGGTCTCTCTACTCCACTCTACACAATGCCACAGTACTCCATACCACACAATGCCACTTCACTCCACTTAATGGCACTCCACTCTACTCACTACTACTCTACTCCACTCAAAACCACTCCACTTCAATCAATGCAGTCAAGTCCACACCACACAATGCCACCCCACTCCTTTCCATGCTACATAATATCGCTCTACTCCACTCCACACTATGCCATAGTACTCCATGCCACACAATGCCACTCCCCTCAATACCACTCCACACCACTCAAAACCACTCTACTCAATGCACTCAAGTCCACACCACACAATGCCACTCCACTCCTGTAAAACAGTGTCACTCCATTCCACTCCACACAATGCCACTCCACTGAACTCTGTATAATGCCACTCCACGCCACACAATGCCATGACACTCCACACCTCACAATGCCACTCCACTCAATGCCACTCCACTCAATGTCACTCCACACTGTTCCATGTCACCATTCCACTCCACACCATTCAATGCCACTCTCCTCCACACAGTGCCACTCAACTCCATTCAATGCCACTCCACACAATGCCACCCCACTGCACACAATGGAATTCTACTCCACACAATGCCACTCCACTTCAAACAATAACACTCAACTCCATTCAATGTCACTCCACACAATGCCACTCTACTTCAATCAATGAAATTCTACTCCACACAATGCCACTCCACTCCATACAATGCATCTCAACTCCATTCAATGCCACTCCACACAATGCCACTCCACTGCACACAATGAAATCCTACTAAACAAAATGCCATTCCACTTCACAGAATGCCTCTCCACGCCACACAATGCCATCCCTCTCCACGCAACACAATATCATTCCACTCCACACAATGCCATACCACTCCAGGCCACACAATGCCACTCCACTCCAGGGCACATAATGCTACTCCACTCCATGCCACACAGCACTCCAGTTCACTCCACTCCATATAATTCCAATCCACACAATGCCAGTCCACTCCTTTCCATGCCACACAATGTCGCTCTACTCCACTCACACAATGTCAGAGTACTCCATGCCACACAATGCCACTGCCTGCCACTCAAAACCACTCAATGCAGTGAAGTCCACACCACACAATGCCACTCCACCCCATAAAATTCCACTCCATTCCACATAATGCCACTCCACTCCTTTCCATGCCAAATAATGTCACTCTACTCCACACAATGTCCAAATACTCCATGCCACAAATTGCCACTTCACTCCACTCCACACCACTCCACTTCACTCACAACCATTCCACTTAACTCAATCCAGTCAAGTCCACTCCACACAGTGCCGCCCTACTCCATGCCATACAATGCCACTCCACACCACACAGTGTCATTCCCCTCCACGTAACACAATATCACTCCACTCCACATAATGTTACTCCACTCAACTCTATATAATGACACTCCTTGCCACACAATGCTACCCAACACCACACCACACAATACCACTACACTCCATGCCACACAATGCCACCCCACTCCACACCATACAATGCCACTACTCTCCAAGCCACACAATGCCACTCCACTCAATGCCACTCCACTCCACTCCACCCCAAGCAGTGCCATTCCACTCAAGGCCACACAATTCCACACCACTCCATGCCACACTTCACTCCATATAATTCCCCTCCACTACACTCCTTTCCATGCCACACAATGTCACTCCACTCCACACAATGCCACACCAATCCATGCCACACAATGCCACTTCACTCAATGGCACTTCACTTATTTGAATACTACTCCCCTCCACACAATACACTCAATGCACTCAATTCCACACCACACGATGCCACTCCACCTAACACAATATCACTTCACGCCACACAATGCCACTCCACTCCACTCAACTCCATATAATGCCACCCCACCCCATACACACAATACCACTCCACAAAACATAATCCATTCCTCAAAATGCTACTTCACTCAGTGCCACTCTGCTTCACGCCACATAATACCACTCCACTCCACACAATATCATTCCCCTCTAGGCCACACAATGCCACTTTACTCCACTCAATATAATTCCACTCCATTCCACACAATGCCACTCCACTCCTTTCTATGCCACACAAAGCCACTCTACTCCACTCCACACAATGCCACAGTACTCCACGCCACACAATGCCATTTCACTCCACTTAATGGCACTCCACTCTACTCACTACCACTCCACTCCTTTCCATGCTACATAATATCGCTCTACTCCACTCCACTCCACACAATGCCATAGTACTCCATGCCACACAATGCCACTCCCCTCAATACCACTCAATGCCACTCAAAACCACTCCACTCAATGCACTCAAGTCCACACCAGACAATGCCACTCCATGTAACACAATGTCACTCCTTTCCACACCACACAATGCCATCTCACTCAATACCATACAATACCACGACACTCCACTCAATGCCACTCCACTTAATGCCACTCCACACAATGCCACTCCACACAATGCCACTCCACTCTGCTCCATTTCACCATTCCACTCCACACCATTCAATGCCACTCTCCTCCACACAGTGCCACTCAACTCCATTCAATGCCACTCCACACAATGCCACTACACTGCACACAATGAAATTCTGCTCCACACAATGCCAATCCGTTTCACACAATGCCACTCAACTCCATTCAATGTCACTCCACACAATGGCACTCCGCTTCACACAATGCAACTCAACTCCATACAATGCCACTCCACACAATGCCACTACACTGCACACAATGAAATTCTACTCCACACAATGCCACTCCACTTCACACAATGCAACTCAACTCCATTCAATGCCACTGCACACAATGAAATTCTACTCCACACAATGCCACTCCACTTCACACAATGCCTCACAACTCCACACAATGCCATTCCACTCCGGGCAACACAATATAATTCCACTCCACACAATGCTATTCCACTCCATGCCACACAATGCCACTCCACTCCATGCCACACATCACTCCAGTTCACTCCATTCCATATCATTCCAATCCACACAATGCCAGCCCACTCCTTTCCATGCCACACAATGTCGCTCTACTCCACTCACACAGTGTCACAGTACTCCATGCCACACAATGCCACTCCCCGCCACTCAAAACCACTCCGCTTCACTCAATGCACTGAAGTCCACACCACGCAGTGCCACTCCACTCCATATAATTCCACTCCATTCTACACAATGCCACTCCACTCCTTTCCATGCCTCATAAAATCACTCTACTCTACTCCACACAAAGCCCAAGTACTCCATGCCACACATTGCCACTTCACTCCACTACACACCACTCTACTCCACTTCACTCAAACCCATTCCACTTAACTCAATGCAGTCAAGTCCACACCACACAGTGCCGTCCTACTCCATGACATAGAATGCCACTCCACACCACACAATACCATTCCCCTCCAACGTAACACAATATCACTCGACTCCACACAATGTTACTCTACTCAACTCTATATAATGCTACCCCTTGCCACACAATGCTACCCTGCACCACACCACACAATGCCACTCCACTCAATGCCATTCTACTCCATGCCACTCTACTCCACACAATGCCACTCCACTCCGCTCCACATTACCATTACCATTCCACTCCACTACACACAATGCCACTCTACTCCACACAATGCCACTCCACTCAACACAATGTCATTCCACTCCACGTCACACAATGCCCCCCACACCATGCCACACGGCACTCCACTTCACTCCTTATAATTCCACTCCACTCCACACAATGCCACTACACTCCTTTGCATGCCACAAAATGTCACTCTACTCCACTCCACACAATGCCACAGTACTCCAATTCAATGCTCACAATATCACTTCACTCAATGGCACTCCACTACCCTCCCCTCAATACCACTCCAGGCCACTCTGCTCCACTCAATGCACTCAAGTCCACACCACAGAATGCCTCTCAACTCCCTGCCATACATTGCCTCTCCAAGCCACACAAGTTCACTCCACTCACTCAACTCAATAGAATGCCACTCCACTCCCCACCACACAAAATAAACCCTCTCTACACCACACAATGTCACTACATTCCATGCCAAACAATGTCACTGCTCTCCACTCAATGCCACTGTACTCCACACAATGCCACTCCACTCTGCTGCATGCCACGATACTACCTTGCCTACACCACACAATGCAACTCCTCTCCACACAATGCCACTCCACTCCATTCAGTGCCACTCTACTCCACACAATGCCATTCCACTCCAGGCCACACAATGCCACTCCACTCCACATCACACAATGCCACTCCACTCCTTTCCATGCCACACAATATCCCTCTACTCTACTCCAAGCCACAGAATGCTACAGTACTCCATGCCACACTGTTAGACGGGGACCTGGAGGGTCAGCCGAGCACAAGGGGAGAGGCCTCCAGTGAGGGCCGTCACCAGCGATCGTACAGACAAGTAACTTCCCCCCCACAGATGGACACCACACGAAGGTCAGCTTAACACCTTTTATAGGCAATTCTTTGAGTAAGGTGGTACGATACAAGGAGGTTAGGACACGATGATCCTCTCAATTCTAGTCTCTAGTAGGGAAAGGGGGTAGCGGGACAGTCTTGGTACCTACAGGCACTGAGGTGAAACGATGGTAGCTCACAATCCTCGAGCTCGGCGTTCGGACGGGTCAGACCGCGGCAGCGCCAGCAGGTCCCGAAGAGGTCGTAGGTGGCAACGGACCGCGGCAGCGCCAGCAGGTCCCGAAGAGGTCGTAGGTGGCAACGGGCCGCGGCAGCGCCAGCAGGTCCCAACGAGGATGACGGTTACAACGGGCCGCGGCAGCGCCAGCAGGTCCCACGAGGATGAAGGTTGCAGAAGGCCGCGGCAGCGCCAGCAGGCAGGACAATAGTTCACAAGGCAGGGCTGCGGCAGCGCCAGCAGTCCGTCAAGGATGAGTTCTTCTCGGTGTCTCTCGACTCCAGGATACAACTGCCTTCCTGCTCTGGGGCTGCCTCAGTTATAGGTCTGGCGCCCTTTGATGTCCGGACCCTCGCACTGGGAGGTCGGGAGGTCCGGGATGAGGGAGTCCAGACACCCAGCAGGGGGGTGGAGCCAGCACCCGGGGAGGCAGGGGGCGATCGGCACCTGGCGGGGGAGAGCCATCGACACTTCTTTCTCCCATCAGCCTGCCAAGTGGTCCGTTCACCTCCTGGATGGATGGTGGTGCCGGGATGGCGGGGCCTGGCCGGGCCCAGGGTTGGGGTCGAGCTGAGGCCACGCGGCCGCGTGGTGCAGTGTCCAAGATGGCGGCTGGGCCGGGCAATGGGGTTGACGGGGGCCTGGGCCCGTGTCACAGAGAGATCCGGGAGCAGGCGTCCCGGAGGGGACGGGTTGTGGGTTGCTTCTGCGGGTAGGCCCCGGAGAGCCGGTGTCTGGGCCCTGTCATGCGGGGAGGGAGCGAGCCCTTCGTGGGGCCTGTCCAACCCCCACAATCTACAGCACATACAGCTAACACCAAACGAAGCGGAAAATGTGATCGCCAGTAACAAAGAAAAACACCTATCCTGTCTATTACTCAACTGCCGGTCAGCTACCAAACATGCATCGGACATAGCGGACCTCATCCTCAACAAGGACATCGACCTGGCAATCCTTACAGAAACCTGGCTTACGGAATCCTCATCCCCAACCATGGATCTATTGATACCACCGCAATTCAACGTTCTCAGACTGGATAGACACGGAAAGATAGGGGGAGGGATAGCATGCATTCATCGATCTGACATAGAGGTTAAACAAATTCAGGCCGACCCGCTGGAATCATGTGAGTATCTTGGTCTTAACATAAGATCATCCAACACTCAATGGTGCAACCTGCATACTTTCTACCACCCACCAGGAGATAACACAAAGTTTATAGCAGAGCTAATGGAGATCATAACAGCCAACTCGAATGACGCTGCCAATAACATATTCCTAGGCGACTTCAACCTGCATTGGGAGAACTGCAATGACAAACTGGTCAACATGCTTAAAGGTTTCCTCACTGAACTAAACCTCACTCAAGCGTGCACACTGCCCACACATTCGAAAGGAGGGACGTTAGACTGGCTAATCTCAAGAAACAAAGCTGCTACGATCCAATCCATAACTCCATGTGACTGGTCGGATCATCACGCCATAACTTTCATGATACCGGTAACGAGAAAAGGTAGAACCAGGCAACCTGTCAGGACCAAAAAATGGACTCGAGACACAAAAGAAACAAATATGGAACTACTGGTCAAAAGCTGTGAAAGAGACTTAAAGCCACCCAACGATATGGAAACAGTTAACGAACTGACGGAACACTACATAACAACTGTCGAAAATATCGTTAATACCACCATGCCACTAAAATTAAAACGAATCTCAGAAAAGACAAAAAACCCGTGGTTTACCGAAGGACTAAATGAAGATAGACGCAAATTGAGAATGGCCGAAAGAAAATGGAGGCAACACCCATCGACACCGGAATTGGAAGCCCTTAGAAAAACAAGGAAACAATATAATAAAAAAATCATCAACTCAAAAAAGGAATTTATAAGAGAAGAACTGGATAATGCCAAAAACAGGCCACGAAAACTATTTGGAATCCTAAAGGAGCAATCAAACAAACTAGCCAAAACAGTGCAAGAACATTCAAAAACATCTCTAAGCTGCGATGATTTCTCCACATTTTTCATGGAAAAGGCCAAAGCACTCGAAATAGAGCTTAAAAATTCGGCATTAAATCTTCCCAATGAACCTTGGGCTACTAACGATGCCAACTCTACAACAGTTTGCACTAAGGCTAAAAACAAGGCGAGCTGGGAAACATTCGAACTGTACGACCAACACACGATTGCCAAGACGCTCTCAGGAATCAAACCTAACAACCACCACCAAGACCCTCTACCTGCAAAATGCGTAAAAGAAATCAATCACATCTTGATTCCAATATGGACCGAAATAATAAATGCGTCACTGTCACAAGGGATCCTTCCAGACTGCCTAAAAACAGGTCAAGTCGTTCCCATAATCAAAAAACCCACAGCAGATACATCAGACCCAAATAACTTTCGCCCAGTGACCAACATCCCTTTACTGGCCAAGCTGACTGAGAAATGTGTGCAGAACCAACTGTGCCAACACATCAACAAATTCTCCTTGTTAGATGAATGCCAATCAGGATTCCGAGCAGGGCACAGCACTGAAACAGCGATTCTCCACATTACTGATGACGCATTACAGGCCCTTGACCAAAATCAAGCATGCTTACTGATTCTCCTGGACTTGTCATCGGCATTTGATACGGTAAATCATGAAGCATTACTGGCCAGGCTACGGGAGAGGATGGGAATATCAGGAACAGTACTGAAATGGTTCGAGTCCTTTTTACAGAACAGAACACAGCGCTTCCTAGTTAACCAATCAATCTCCCCTCCGTGCCCTACCACAATTGGAGTCCCTCAAGGATCGACACTATCCCCAGATCTGTTTAACCTATACGTCGAGCCACTCACAGAAATTCTACAAAAATCTCAAATATCCTATCACATGTATGCAGACGACACGCAAATATACGTAAAGATTGGATCCATAAAAGAATTGAAATTAATGAATGAGACACTAAAAATGACACTTCAATGGTTAATGGCAAACCACCTGAAGCTGAATGTACATAAAACAGAGTTCCTATTAATCTCTCCACCAAAGAAGAATATAGAAATAACGGAATGGATGAAAGTCGTGACTGCGCTAAACTGTACCCCTACCCTTGTCAACTCAGCCAAATCACTAGGAATCATCTTAGATGAGAATCTAGACATGAAAGCCCACATTAACTCAATGGCGAAAAGTGCCCGATTTCACTTGAACTACCTAAGAAAACTGAAACCTTTCATCACAGAGTCAGACCTTAAATTGGCAATCCAATCCTTAGTTATCTCGAGGATTGAATATGGGTGCACCACCTTGGCTGGATTACCAAAAATGTCCACAGGACCATTGAAAGCCTGCCTTAACGCTGCAGCAAGACTCATCACCGGAACTAGAAAATATGACCATATATCCCCACACCTGAAAGCATTAAACTGGCTACCATATGAAGCAAGAATCCAAATGAAGTTAGCATGCATCACACATAAAGCATTACACGACAACACCCCACGATATCTTACAAAGAAAATTCAGTTGTCCGGTAGCAACCGAACAACTAGGAGTGCTGGGGAGCTGCTACTACGACCAGCATTCTTCCGAAAGAAAAAAACTTATGACAGAGCGTTCTCAGGAGCGGCCCCCAGAATATGGAACTCACTCCCTCCAAACATCAGGAAGATCCAGAATCTGGTAACATTCAAACGGGAAGTGAAGAGCCTGCTGATGAACAGATACATTACTTAATGAAGATCACTGATCTTGGATCTGCTATAATACTGCCTTAGTACAGATCATGTACGCTATCAAAAGAGGAGGCTCAGACAATACTATAATGGAATATGTATCCTAGGATATGGGAATAACACAAAGTCAACAGGAATGGAGATTGGATTGAACAGAAGAACAATTATTTTTCATGAACCTATACAGTACTACCTCATACATGAACCTATACCATGCTACCTCATATTTGTTATATATACATGTCTTGTATTTTATTTAATCATAGCTCACTGACTTTTGCTAACGTCACATGTATTACGAATTTATATGTCATCTACCTCATATATATACATGCCTAGTACTTTATTTAATCATAGCTCACTCACTTTTGCTAACGTCACATGTGTTACGAATTTATATGTCATCTACCTCACTGCGATTGCTTGCTAACGACGTATACATATGTAACCGTGTTTCCTTTTACTACCTCATGTAAAGCGCTCTGATACCTACGGGTCTTGTTCGCGCTATACAAAACTTTATAATAAATAAATAAATAAATAAATAAATAAAAATGCCACTTCACTCAATGGCAGTCCACTCCACTCAATGGCACTCCACTCCATGCAACTCCACTCCATGCCACTTCACTCCACACAGCACCACTCCACTCCAAGCATTACCACTCCACTCCATGCTACTACAATTCACGCTCCATAATGGCACTCCAGCCAAGCCACACAACGCCACTCCACTCAGTGCCATCCACTCAATGACACTCCACTCGACTCAATGCCACTCCACTTCACTCCACACAGTGCCACTCTATGCCAAACATGGTACTCCATGCCACTCCACACAGTGCCACTTCACTCTGCACCACACACATCCACTGCACTCTCTTCTCTCCTTACAATGTCCCCACTCCACACAATGCCACTTCATTCTACTCAGTGTCACTCAATCTTCTACACTCAATGGCACATCACTCCAATCAATGCCACTCCACTCCATGCACCTGCATACCATGCCGCTCCACTCCACACAGTGCTAATCCAAATAATGGCACTCTACTCCATACTATACAATGCCAACCACTCCACACTACTCAATGCCACTCCACACAAATACTTCTCCACTTCACACATTTCTACTCCACTAGATCTAGGATCTAACAAGACAGTGATCAAAAGACTCCAGCTGGCCCAAAATGCTGAAGCAAGACTGATTCTCTCTTCTGAAGTTTTGCCTGGTCTCTAGCCTCATCTGCATATTGCATTGGCTCCCTGTGGACAAGCGTGTCCACTTTAAGGTCCTGTGCACATCGCATAATTCTTAGTCTCGCAAGGCCCCCCATTCTGTCCAATTTGCTTTCACTGTACCTACCCCCTCGGGCCCTTCACTCAGCTCACCTTAATTTGGCCTGTGTCCACCGTGCTGAAAGAGAAAGAGCAGGAGGCCGCACTTTCTGCGCCAAAGCACCTGGAGCCGGATTCACAGAACTAAATTAAGACAAAATTTCCCAGAAGGCACTTACTCATTTCGGTATTCACAGAAGGCACTTACTCATTTCGGTATTCACAGAAGTTATGAGTCCTAACTTTAGGACTCCTAAATGCCTTCTGTGAATATCAAAAGTCTTAAAGTTAGGATTTTTCTCAGTTTAGGAGTAGTAAAGTTAGTACTCCTAACTTTAGCGCTCCAAAATGCCTTCTGTGAATACCGAAAGTCTTAAAGTTAGGATACAGCATATCCCGCTGTATATAAGCATTTAGTTATACTATAGATATGTATCTATATATGAGCATGGCTCCGTTGGAGGTAGCCGCACGCTTTTTAAATGTCCAATTTATCCATCTATCTATCTATCTATCTATCTATCTATCTATCTATCTATCTATCTATCTATCTATCTATCGATCTATCTATCTATCTATCTATCTATCTATCTATCTATCTATCTATCTATCTATCTATCTATCTATCTATCTATCTATCTATCTATCTATCTATCTATCTATTACCTACTGGCAGTCACCAGTAGGTAGTTATAGTTAGGACCAAGTTTCCATAAGAAGAACATTTTGTGTTTTGCTTATAACTTTGGCGTCGTTTAATGAATCTTCATGAAATTTTCCAAACTAATTCTCTGTTCATATCAGCTCATATGTTGAAAGTTTGGGGGTTATTCATCAAGGGGGGTGAGGGCGGAGAAAAAAGGGGGGTCCCTAAATGTGTTTTTTCCATGCAATTTCCATGGAAACTTTAGACAAGTCTACAGGTCGAATGCGTGAACGGAATTACCCCAAATTTGGCAGGGAGAAGGGTCTTGGTCTAGAAAGCACACTTTTGTTTATTTGGTGTAAATCCGTTCAGTAGTTTTTGAGAAATATCGAAATGTACAGATATCGATATTTGGGAATTCTGCCATCTGATTGGCTGAGGCATTATAAGCACAAGTTTGCTGCTGATTGGCTGCGAGCGGTTGCAACTAGGAAGTATTGACTGCCATTTTGTGATTCCGTTGAAGCGAGTAAGGGGGTTTGTAGGGTGGTCAGGGTGTGCTGTAGAGGGAGTGTGAAACAAAGTATTTACCCTACCGGTGTGAAAGTGCTGTTTTGCACACTGTAAAATGGTGCTGAGGTGAGGTGCGGGTACACTCCGGGTTGAAAGCGTGCGTGTAAACCGTGAGCTGAGTGCTGTAAACTGATGTGCTCTGGGCACTGTAGCATACTGGCTGAAGCAAAGTATTTACTCCTACTGGTGTGCTGTTTTGCCCATTGTGAGATGGTGCGAAGGTGAGGGGCTGGTGAACTCGGCGATGACAGCTTGTGCTTAAACTGTGAGCTGAGTGCTCTGTAGCATCCTGGCAGAAGCAAAGTATTTACCCTTACCGGTGTGAATGTGCTGTTTTGCCTAGAGTGAGATGGTGTTGACTGTTGAGGTGAGGTATTGGTAAAGTTGGGGATGAAAGAGTGTGCTTAAACTGTGAGCTGAGTGATGTAAACTGATGTGCTGTGGGCGCTGTAGCATACTAGCCGAAGTGAAGTATTTACTCCTACCGGTGTGAAAGTGCTGTTCTGCCCACTGTGAGATGGTGGTGAGGTGAGGTGCTGGTACACCTGGGGATAAAAGCGTATGCCTAAACTGTGAGCTGAGTAGTCTGTAGCTTTCTGGCAGAACCGAAGTATTCACCCTTACTAGTGTGAAAGTGCTGTTTTGTCTTGAGTGAGAGGGTGCAGAGGTGAGGTACCGCTAAACGTAGGGATACAACTGTGCAGCTAAACTGTGAGCTGAGTGCTGTAAACTGATGTGCTCTGGGCAGTGTAGCATATTGGCTGTTGTAGCATATGTGTGCAGGTGGTGTTCGTATGCGTTTAGAGTATTACGGGAGTGGGAAGCAAACTACTCACTGGTACCGGTCTGAAGACTCGGGGATGAAACTGTGAGTGTAAGTCGTGAGTTTATTGCTGTAAAGTGATGTGCTGTGGGTGCTGTAGGATACTGGCCGCTATAGCATACCTGTGTAAGTAGTGTTAGTGAGCGTTTATACTATACAGGGAGTGGGAAGCGAACTACTCGCCCCTACCGGTCTGCAGACTCAAATGAAGTGTTTTAGGAAGCAGGAATAAAGAAATAATCGTAACGAATATAATGCAGAATGTTGCAATGCCACAGAAGAAAAATGGTGAAATGAGGTGTGTCTAAGAAAGTGGCTGTGTGTAATAAAGGGATGGAGTTTGAAAATTATATAGAAAGTGTATTTATTTAAGTGCCATAATTGGACCCACTGGTGCAAGAGCTAGGGCATCCAGCTGATGCAAAGTTGAACCACTTCTGCTGTATTCAAACGGAAGCTCCTGCATCAGCGAATTGCATATCACATGTTACAGTTGCATGTGACATACGCAATAGCTATTACACTTGAATGACTACATTCTATAAGGAAAATAACGGTAGGATACGATTACCACATGTATCCTTTAAGAAAAGAAAGAAAGAAAAAAGAAATTGCAAAATGTAATCATCAAACTTTTTAGGTACCTTGGCAGCGCTTTTTTGTAACAGAAAATGATCAACAGTAGAATAGTTAGCAATCTGTTGTACAGTAGATTCAATGTGGTGAGTGTCAGAATTGGTACTAGTTCTACTCACATTGGAACTTTAAGGATGAATACAAACATTGCACTCCTGAGAAGCACATTCGGTACCTTTGTAGTCAAACCATACATTATTGTCTTCAGCTGTTTCCAAAAAACATTCTTGTGTAGAGAGCTAAGGCATCGAGCTGAGACAAACTCCAACCACTTCTGCTGTAGTCAAATCAAAGCTCCAGCATCAGTGAATTGCACATTATATGTTACAGTTCTATGTGACCTACACAATAGCTATTAGACATGAATGAATAAATTGTATATTGAAAATAAAGGTAGTTTACGATTACCACACTGTGCCAACTAGTTCCTAAACAAAGTCGTCTTTTTTCATTTTTATTGTGAGGTTCTGAGCAGAGGTTGACTTTGAGTACATTTGTGTGAAAGGGCTTTGTGAATAACAGACAGGCAGAGAGGCGTGTGCACAAAGAATAGACGTGGTTTCTTAAAGGGTGTCGGGTTTAGGCTAATTTAGGAAGTAAATAGCGTATTTTCATAGGCCATACATCACCGATCCCTGGTTAAAGTGGAGATGTAAGGGGCAATAATGAAGATAGAGTTCAAATGTCTGAGTGTACTTAGAAAGTTGTTATATGAAAGTAGTAGGATTGAAGTGCATTATAAAAAATGTAATGGAAAAAGTAAAAAAAGATGGAACAAAATCCATTCAAGAATAACGTGAGTTTCTTACAAGTTTTGGAGATTCCAGTCCAGAAGTTCTTCAGTGGCTTGAGATGCGTAATTTTCCAAGAGGCTATTGTTGCCATCGTCTGAGAAAAGCGAAGCGATCCAATTCATATCCTCGAAGGGACAGTAATGTTCCTCGAATGTTGGAGCGGCAATTTGAATTGGCAGGCAATCTGCGATGTTATGAAAGGTCGCATGTTGCAGGAGATCTTTCGCAGCTGCGCAGGAATCCCATTCCGCTGCGATTACTTTTTGCATTGCATTCGCCATTTCTCCACTGCCAGAACAATCACATTCATGGTTTACAAAATAATGCATTACCTGCTGGATATCGGAAGCGATTGTTGGGATGTTGGCAAGGCATACACCCATTCGCCAGTCAAAGGGGCAAGTTTTGCAATCAAACGATGGTTGTTCGCATATTGCATAAGTGTAGATAAATGTTATGTTGTAGCTAGCTCCGACAATAGATAGAGGCAGGAAGCCGAAAAGTTTTTCCGTTTTTTTACAGTATTGATGTAGCTTGACGTAAAGGAGTATTCTGTCGCACATAGTTGTTACCACAGAGAGCGCAGCCATTTCTAGAAGTAGAATTAGTAGTAGGATGGCTGCAAAGAGAGCGAGAATTATGAGCACTGTTCCTATTATTTCAGAGATGATCGAATTAATGTAGTCTGGTATTAAAAGAAGAACAGTTTGAAAGCGTGTTAGAAGGCTGTAGCAGACTGTGTTAAAAAAGTGTGCCAGACCATGAGTGTGACATGTGTTGAAAATTGTGTAACAATTCACAAAATGTAATTGACGGTTCGTATTTAAAAGGGAGTGTATTTTACTTGAAGTTCGTGGTATCTGCAGTCGATAAATTTCTTTTGCAGAAGTGAGGGAGACTTCTGAACAAAAGCGCTTTTAGTTTGGTTTGTTTCTTGAAATCTGTTTTCAAACTAGGAATTGAAGGCCAAGTTGAAGTTTGGGAGTTAGTTTGTGTGGGTGGGAATAGACATTGCCACAGGAAGTTACTGTGTTTGAAACAGTAAGGACATAGGGGTGTGTCAGCTCACATTCCGTAGGAGGGCATGTTATTGAGAACGCACTTCCTTATATAGTGGAGAAGTGTGGCTCACTGGTTAGAGGAGGCAGACCTGGAAGCAGAGGTCAGCCCGGGACCAGGGTTCAATTCCCGGCTCGGCAGGATCTTGAGTCCTAAAATGTCCATGGACTCGACAATTCTCGCTCCGGTGCCTACTCGATTCACGGGTTCACACTCTGCGACTCTGGGCAATAGCTTGCTTAATCTCCACAACAGCCCCTCGCAGCGGGATGCCTGGCTTTCACCTTGTGGATACCCTGCCGGGGTTATCTCACAGGGGAATACCAGGACGGGTTCCCTAAGCAAGCGCTTAGAAACCACTCGGTGATTTGCGCTATATAAATTCCTGTACATTTACATTTATATAATCACATACAATATGACAAACAACATGTGCACCTAGTAGACACAACACCGCTACATAATGTGGGAAACCTGGCTAACCATGTACACAAACTAAACATGACAAGGCAGCTCTACCTCACAATGCAGGATGTGGGGAGAGATGGGAGAAATGTATGTGCAAAGGTGGTAAGTAATTATCGATTATCGAAGTATATAATGCAAAGTCTTGAGGGGATGTGCCGGACAAAGTTCAGTATACAGAGCACAAACATGTACATGTCAACATACAATGACGGTCTATTGAGTGAAGTGGACAGTGGACGCAACCATGATGGTACAGTCAGTAGGGAAGATTATTTATTTATGGGTTTATACCGCGCTTGAATCGACTCCCGAAGGAGTATCTCCGCGCCACACGCCCATGACAGATGGAACAGGACAAAGGACAATCCAAATAGGAGGGTGCTAACACTGGAATAGAAACGTTTTTAGCTTTTTCCTGAAAGTTAAATGGTCGGAGCACTGCCTAAGTGTGAAGGGAAGTTTGTTCCAAAGTGCTGGACCAACAGAAGACAAGGCTTTACCGCCCTGTCTAGACTTCTTCACAGTAGGTATTTGAAGAAGAAGCTGATTGGAGGATCTAAGGGTGCGGGCACGGTTGTATGGAGTGAATTTTTCTGCCAGATAGGAAGATCCTAAGCCGTGCAGCCCTTTATGGACGACACAGCATATCTTAAACTTTACCCTTTGGCGAATGGGAAGCCAGTGTAATTTTGCTAATAGGGGTTTTGAAGGAGATCTGGGAGGGGCATTTAGGACCAGTCTCGCAGCAGTGTTCTGTACCACTTGAAGCTTACCAAGTATACCATCGTTGGTCGATGCCAACAGCCCGTTACAATAATCCAGGCGGCTGAGCACCAAGGCCTGAACCAACGTTTTTCTTGTGGTATCAGGAAGGAGAGGAAACACTTTATGAAGGAGCCCTATAACATGAAAGCAGGCTCCCACTATGTTATTTCCATGCTCCTTTAGAGACAAATCCTGGTCCAGTCGCACCCCAAGATTCTTCACCACCTGCTTAGGCGTGGAAACCGGGCCTAAATCCGATGGCCACCAATCAGGGGTTCACAATATTTTGGCTTCCCCAAAAAGCATGACCTCAGTCTTCCCCACATTACACTGTAGGAAGTTCGAGGTCATCCACTGGGCAAACGCCTTCATGCCTTCGGAGAACGATTTTATTGTCTCGGAGGTCAGAAATTTAAATGGAAAAAGGAGCTGCGTGTCATCAGCATATGACACTGGGATGAAACCAAAAGCACTCATGATCCTAACCAGGGGGGCCACATAGATGTTAAAAAGAGTGGGGCTCAGACATGAGCCCTGTGGCACCCCCTTAGTAATCTCTACCTCGGCTGAACGAAACGCACCCATGTTGACACTTTGAGTGCGGTCGGACAGAAAACTCCGCAGCCAGGCCAAGGCCACACTCGTAAGCCCAGTCTCTGCAAGACGTTCGAGCAAGATGTTGTGAGATATAGTATCGAACGCTGCCGATAAATCCAATAGCACCAGGACTACCGAATATCCCTTGTCCTGTTACATACGGAGATCGTCTGTTACTTACAGCAAAGCCGATTCAGTACTATGATTCGGCCTGAAGCCGGACTGAGAGTAGTCCAGGCTTCCCATGCATTCGATAAAGCTCGATAGATGTTTATTAACGTGCTTCTCCGTAAGCTTACTCAAATACGGGAGCAGAGATATAGGCCTGAGGTTGGACAGGTCTGACCAAGGAATGGAAGAGTTCTTCCGAATGGGTCTCACTAGTTCCTTCTTCCACTCCAGTGGCACTTGGCCCTCAGCCAGCGAGAGGTTGACAAGGCGCTGGATCACAGGACCGAGCACCTTGCCCACCACCGGCATGACTCTGGCAGGAATAATGTCTGATGGGCAGCCACTCTTGATTCGACCACTAAGGTCCTCCACCTCATTCAAGGAGATAGCGAGGAACCCCGTGAACACTCCAGAGTTCTCAGTGTTCTTAACCTGAGGTAATGTCATAAGACTGCTGGTGGAGGAGTTGGAGTCAGTGATTTTTCATAAATCCTGTCTATTTTATTAGAGAAATATTGGGAAATATCGTCACATAATTTTAGTGAAGATAGATCGGAACTTTCACAAGCCACCGGTTTTATAAAAGTTTGCAGAATCTGATACAGGGCCTTGGGAGCATTACCTGCCGCCGCAAGTTGTGAGGCAATATGATTTTTGCGTGCTACTCTAATTGCCTTATGAAAGTAAGTCAAAGCCGTCCAGTAACAGATTCTGTCGGCCTCCAGGTGAGATGATCTCCAGACCTTTTCCAACTTCCTACAGGCCCGCTTGAGAGACCCCAAATAATCGGAAAACCAAACTTCCTGCCTTTGCGCGGGGCGTGGTTTATAGAGTTTCAGGGGAGCGATGGTTTCCACCACCTTGTGGATAGCACAATTTTATTTCAATAGGGCCATCTCAATGTTCTCTGTGGATGTGAGGTTAGGCTCACAAGGGTAGGGGCACTGGTATGCTAAGGGGCCTGTCCAAATTGGACATCGCAAATTCTAAAATAGAATGGTCTGTCCAATGAACCTGCTTATGGGGGTGGCATACAATCTTCGGTGAGTTGGAAAAAATAACGTCTAGCGTATGTCCTGCCCGATGGGTGTGGCAAGTGTTTTGCTGTGTGAGACCTAGTGGTAGAAGATCTGCCAGCAAGGCCTGGGCTTCCACACTGTCCTGCCTTTCACTATGGATGTTAAAGTCTCCCAGAAGTAAAAAATCCCTTCCTGGGTAAACATGTGGGGCCAATGCTTCCACTAATAAGATGGGAAAGTTTGTAGAAGGGCCAGGGGGCGATACACCAAGGCCCTTTGGTGTATTACGGAATGGTAACGCGTATGTGCCTCCTACCCCCCTTAAATGTTTAGGGTAGTGGGCTGGCTCGGCGTACGCAAGGCTAGCGTAGGGGTTTGAAGAAGAGGCACGTTTCTCTGGGTGTGGTTCTCTTCTGGATTGGCGAACCTGTCTGCCAGGTCTGCCCAGCTTACACCGCCACGAGGCTGACTCCGTGAACAAAGGTGGCTGAGTGAATGATGCTTTCAGCGTGCTGGTATCCAGAAAGCGCAATGGCCGCTGTGACGCATATATGCTCCACAGTTCACCTTTCGACACCGCTGTATGTGAAAGAGGGCCCAACACGGCCGGTGGAAGCTCCTGGGCCAAGGTCTGCGAGCTCAGAAGGCTCCTGCGATTAACGCTGGGTACCGCGACACAGGCACACAGCGCCCAGCCTGAGGCCCAGCACCGTGGAGTGTTCTGTATACTACTAACACAGTAGTCCAACAGGTACCAACAGTGGAACGGTGTCTTGATTCCACAATGGAATATGTCAGATATTACATTCTGCTTGGTTTTTACAGAACTCCTTCCGTTGAGGTGCATTAGACTCTGTGCTTCCATAGTTAACTGCTGCACATGATTATTAGGCATGGTTTACTGCAGTTGCTGAAGTACACAGCAGTACAGCAGGTCCGAACAGTGAAACGAGATCTTAATTCTATGATTGAGGATGTCAGAAGTTAAAATGTGAGATGATTTTTGTGTATAACCCTCTGATGAGGCGCAACCAACACTAGGTACCAACAGTGGAATGGTGTCTTGATCCCTCAATGGACAATGTTAGAACTGGATCTGAGAGTGGAGATGAAGGTACTCCCTTCGACTAGGTGTAAGAAACTCTAGGTCCCAACAGTGGAACAGTGTGTTGATCACACAACGGATGATGTCTGATATTACCTGTTGCTGGTTTTTCACAGAACTCCCTCTATTGAGGTGCATCACACTGTGTGCTTCTGTAGTTAACTGCTGCACATGGTTATTGGGCTTAGTTGACTGCTATCGCTGGAACACACTGCGGTACAGAAGGTCCAAACAGTGAAACGGGGTCTTAATTCTATGATTGAGGATGTCAGAAGTTAAAGTTTGTGATGATTTATGTGTACCCCCTCCGATGAGGTGCAAGCAACTCTAAGTCCCAACAGTGGAATGGTGACTTGATCCCACAATGGACGATGTTAGAACTGTATCTGAGAGTGGAGATGAAGGTACTCCCTTCGACCAGCTGCAACCAACTCTAGGTCCCAACGGTGGAACGGTGTGTTGATTCCACAATGGACGATGTTAGAACTGCATTTGAGAGTGGAGATGAAAGTACTCTCTTCGATCAGGTGCAACCAACTGTAGGTCCCAACAGTGGGTTGGTGTCTTGATTCCACAATAGACGATATCCGATATTACCTCCTGCTTGCTTTTCTCAGAAGTTTGTGTGTTGAGGTGCATCACACCCTGTGCTTCCATAGCTAACTGCTGCACATGATTATTGGGCTTGGTTGATATTAGTCGGTGGAGTATACTGTGGTACAGCAGGTGCGAACAGTGAAATGGGGTCTTGATTGTATGATTGAAGATGTTATAAGTTAAAGTCTGTGATGATTTCTATGTACCCTCTCTGATCAGGTGCAACCAACTCCGTGCTTTCGAATCCAATGGTATGTGGCTATGAGGTATTAATGACCACTGCATCTGGTCTAGACTGCGGTTCGCAGGGTTCACGATTTAGATTGAGTGGTAATTGTTTAATTACAGAATCCAGTAGTTAAGTAATTAGAACATCTATTGAAACATACACACTATTGTTTTATTAGAACATTGGAATGTTGGGAGCTCCATTGAAAACAGTGGAGTAGCTCCGTTCTTATAATGGCTTGTATAAGCCTGGAGCTCAAACATTGCAAAGTGTTTTGGTTCACAGCTCTGGCTGTGAACAAATGCTTCAGGGGGCCTGAAGGGATTCCAATCCCCTTGCGCTCTCTTAAGGCTTTGCTTTATTTGTCAGAACATTCTACCCTCTAGTGGCAGAATGTTCAAATAGCCTCATAGCCCTTTGTAGCTGGGCTATAGTGGCTATTAAAGACCCTCTCCCTTGTTAAAGGCCCTCGCCTTCGGCTTGGGCCTTTAATGCTGGAGAGGGCCTTTAATAGTCGGTATAGCCTGCTTCGGCGGGCTATAAGGCTATAGTATACTTGTTTGAAGACTTTTTTTAGATGAGTTTTAGGCTTAGTAAAATGACCAAATTCATCTTGCAAATCAAAAGGAACAGTGAACAGTGTAGACTGTGACAGATGAAATCTCAATTCGAATTGTTTTGATTTATTTATTGTAGTTTTATGTAATTTATGTTGTGGTATTTTGTAAAGAGGGAGTGAGAAAAAGTATTGATGGTTGTGTGTATGAGTACTGCCTTCAATTAGCAGGTGGTGTTTACAATTCAGATTGAGTCGCTATTGTAGATGATGCAGTCCTTTAAGAGAAGAGATTGCTGTAGTGTGTTCTGACTGCACCACTTATATGCATCATTGCATGCTCTGCACACGTTTTCTTTGCTTCGCGTATTGGAAACTGTAGAGCTCAAGTCAATGCCAAGTGGCTTTGGGCCGTTGCTGCACGCTCTCTGGCCTGTATTATAGACTTGAGTTTTCACTTTTGACATTGAGTCGGTATTGTAGATGATGCTGTCCTGTAGGAAAAGACATTGCTCCAGTGTGCTCTGTCTGCACCACTCATACGCATCATTGCAGGCTCTGCACACGTTTTTTTGCTTCACATATTTCAAACTGTAGAGCTCAAGTCAATGCCATGTGGCTGTGGGCCCTTGCTGACCGCTCACTCTGGCCTACAATGCAGACAGTAGTGTTCACAATTGAGATCGAGTCGCTATTGTAGATGAGGTAGTCCTATAGGAAAAGACATTGCTCTAGTGCTTACTGTCTGCACCATGCATACGTATCATTGCAGGCTCCGCACACGCTTTTCCGTTGCTTCGCTTACGACAAATTGGGCAGCTCAAGTCACCTTATGTAGCTGTGGGTCGTTGCTGACCGCTCTCTGTGGCCAACACTGCAGACAGCAGTGTTCACAATTCAGATTGAGTCGCTATTGCAGATGATGCATTGTTGATGGCAACAGATATTGCTCCTAGTACGGCCTGTCTACAGCACGCATTATCGCTGACTGTGCACATGCCTAATGCTTTTGATGTGGCTATGTGAGTGCACTAGAACTCATGGAGCGTTTATGATATAATCTTTATGTTCATTATTTCAGATCTATTGATTGTGTGTCAGTATACCAAAAGTTGTGGTTCTTTTACGATATAATTATTTCTGTATTATTTCATATCTACTGTCCCTACCTTACTGCAGCACAAATTATCGATTATTTTAATATTGAATCTCTGTGTGTGATCCAATTATTACTGTTGTAGTTGATGCTAGCAGCAACCATTCCCTGAAGGCTGGTTTACACTCAGCCTACACGCATCCAGCACAGACGTCACTGGATATGTCACCCTAGTACTAAAAAGGAGCCGAGCGCACGTGCCCGTACCCACTTCCACTATCTATCTGTGTCCGTGTGTTCATTATCTATGCATGATACTGTCTCTGGGCCGTAATGTATTACGTTGTGCTGTGGACAGCGTATGCAACCATGTTACCTCTTGTATTGGAGCAAATTTCGGTAATATAACTTTTAGGTGTATGGCTAACACGGGTGAAAGGCTACTTTACAGACCATGAATATTGATGAAAATGATGGTTGCATGTTGTGTGTAGTGTAAGATATGTGTATATTGCAAAACGTTTAGAACAAAGCTCTCTAAGCAGAAGAGGTGTGTCTCATTAAAAGCAGTACAGATATTGACTAAAATGGGTCGCGTTTTCGAACTGTTACAATGGTAAATGTTATGAACTAATGAAAGGTTTTTTTTATGGTCACATGGCAATCGCGCAGCCAGGCACAATGAGATCGCACCGATGTGAATTTGAGAAAATATATTTACTATAATATACGTTTACTACAGTTAGAAATATATGTGTTTAAAATATTTTTAATTATCGCTTACTCTCATATACACTTTAAAGTTATTTAGATATAGTTTTGAGACAAAAATAAGGAGTGAATGGCGTCTGCAGCGCGATATCGTACGTCTATGATGTAACACAGGGCGTGGCAGCATGCATTTGTTGCATTCGGAACGCGCAGCAGGTGCCACCCCATACGTACATGATGTAACACGCCGCTTGGTAGTGCGTACCGGTCGCATACCACAGTAGCAGCTGGCACGACCTCATACGTACATGTTTGTACGTGGGACGCGGTGTCACAAACCCGTTGGATATGAAATGCGCATCATTTAAATGTGGTGGATAGGATTCGCGTGCTGATCTGTAGTTTTCTCAACAACAAAAGAAAGTTTGATATGCATATTTTTGGGGGAAGTTATAAAACATTACATAATTTTTAAAGCTAAAAAAAGGATAATAGAGTTGCAAAATATTAAAAAACAATTAGAAAAAATATAGGTTTCATAAATATCAAAATATGAAATTAACATTTAAAAACCTTTGAAATTCACTGAAAAAAACATAGGTTTTACAGACGTTATAGTTAGGAATTAGCATTTTAAAAACCTTAGAAATTCACTGAAAAAAACATAGGTTTCAGGGAGGTTATAGTTAGTTGAACATTTGACTCATATAAAACCAGAGAAATTCGTCAGTTATAGTTTGTTGAGCTAACTATAACTCGTGTGCACGCAATGTACTGCTGATGACGTCACATATTACATCACTCATCACATGGTCAGTGACATCACTGATGACATTTCAAATGACATCACTGATGACATCATCCACGTGATAATCTGATCCACATACTGATCCTCTAAAATAAACTATGATACACGCACTCTAAAATACAGACTACTATTTTTGAAACCATACACACAAGAATGCCAGATACTACATACCACCGACTATTCCCTAGGTTTATACACACATCCAGTGTCTTATACATACAGTTACTCATCAGTACATATTATGGTACTGATACACCTATACATACAGTCACACTCTACCACTAATCCATAGAGTTAGTTACACCCCTAGTCAGTCATGCAAAGAATGAATTACATACTCATTTACTCATGTATACAGTTATATACACCAACTGAGTTATTTATACATGCACCACATCACTTATTTATGCAGATACTAATACTTAGTGTCTTATACAATCACTGATACAGACAGTGATTTATACACCCACTCTTCAAATAGCTTACTCTCATGTATAGTCATTTATATACTTCAACACTGACATATACTGCCTTAAAACATATGTAGTTATTTACACATATTCCACTGAGACATTCATTCACTCACCAACACACCTATACACACACTCACACACCCATACAGCCCTTCACAGATACACTCTTGAACCCATACACCCAGTGAATCCCTCACAAATCTATGTACAAAGTCACATCCCCACCCACCCACACAGACACTCAGGCACCCATACAGATACTCAGACAACAAATCAATAACCCATATAGACCCTCATGTAGCTACTCACCAACCCATGCAGCCGCTTACTCACAAACTGAGAGACTAATACAGAATTTCACACAGTTTAGTCACAAACCCATGCATTCAGTAAGACACTTCAATCACTCACTTATACAGTCAGTCACGCACCTACTAAATAATCCCTTGAGGCACTTGTAAATCCACTCATTCTTCAATACACCTTGGCATAGATATATATGCAAAATATTTAAACTTTACAGAAACACACATTCACTGGATGATGTCATCAGTGATGTCATTTGAGATATCATCAGTGATGTCATCAGTGATGTCACTGACCATGTCATGAGTGATGTAATATGTGATGTCATCAGCAGTGCATTGCGGGCGCGCGAGTTATACTTAGCTCAACTAACTATAACTGGCAAATGTCTCTGGTTTTATACGAGTCAAATGTCCTGAAACCTATGTTTTTTCAGTGAATTTCTAAGGTTTTGTAAATGCTAATTCCTAACTATAACATGTGTCAAAACTATGTTTTTTCCAGTGAATATATATATATATATATATATAGTTATATATGTGTGTAAATATATATATATTCACTGAAAAAACCATAGGTTATAGACCATATATAGTTAGGAATTAGCATTTACAAAACCTTGAAAATTCACTGAAAAAACCATAGGTTATAGACCATATATAGTTAGGAATTAGCATTTAAAAAACCTTATTTTACTCACACAAAACCATTGAAATTCCATATATAGTTAGTTGCACTAACTATATATCGCGCACCCGTAATCCACTGCTGATGATGTCACATATTACATCATTCATGACATGGTCAGTGACATCACTGATGACATCACTGATGACATCTCAAATGACATCACTGATGACAACATCCAGTGATTATGTGTTTCTGTAAAGTTTAAATATGTTTTACATATTGAAGAATGAGTGGATGTATAAGTGTCTCAATGAAGGTTTTAGTAGGTGCGTGATTGACTGTATGAGTGAGTGATTAAATGCGTCTTACTAAATGCACGGGTTAGTGACTAAACTGTCTGAAAGTGTGCATCAGCATGTCTGTTGTTGTGCAAGCTGCTGCATGTGTTGATCAGTAGCTATATAAGTAGCTATATGGGTTATTGATTGGTTGCACAAGTATTTGTATGGGAGACTGAGTGTGTGTATGACTGGCTGGGAGGTGTGTGACTCTGTGCAGATCAATGTGTACTTGTATCAGTGATTCTATAAGAGAGTAAGTATGTGTTAGTATATGTTTTAAAATGTAAGGTACTCTATGTTTAACTGTGTAGATTAGAAAATGGAACTGTGATTGATTCTTTACAGGACTGACTAGGTGTGTGAGTAACTCCATGGATGAGTGGCAGAGTGTGACTGTCTGTATAGGTGTATGAGTGCATATGATAGTGTTGTAAAGATGACTGATTGTATGTATGAATGATTGTATGGGTGAATGAGTGAATGTGTGTGTAGACGTAGGAATCAGTGAGTGGGTATGTAGTAACTAGTATTGGTGTGTCAATGGTTTCAAAAATTATACTCTGTATTTAACACTGGGTGTAACAGAGGTTATATTAAAGTGTGAGGAGATGCATTGTATTGTCACATTAATGATATCATCATTGATGTGACCATTGATGTCAAATGAGATATCATCAGTGATGTCATTTGAGATGTCATCAGTGATGTCATCAGTGATGTCACTGACCATGTCATGAATGATGTAATATGTGACATCATCAGCAGTGGATTACGGGTGCGCGATATATAGTTAGTGCAACTAACTATATATGGAATTTCAATGGTTTTGTGTGAGTAAAATAAGGTTTTTTAAATGCTAATTCCTAACTATATATGGTCTATAACCTATGGTTTTTTCAGTGAATTTTCAAGGTTTTGTAAATGCTAATTCCTAACTATATATGGTCTATAACCTATGGTTTTTTCAGTGAATTTCATTGGTTTTTTAACAGCTAATATCTGTAGCTGTAAAATGTATTCTTCTTTAAATCCAAAAATATATTTTATATGTTTATGAATAATTTTTTTTTTAAAATATTTTTTTTTCTTCGTTCCCGCTTCGCGAATCGGGAAGCTTCCCGTTAGCTGACCTTGATGCCGCGAAATAGACCGCGAGCCGGTAAACGTTTCTTTACCGCAACTGCCGCGTTAGAAAACAACATCGTGACGCCTCCCGTCCGCATGACGTTTCGCGTTGTCGCGTGATACGTCATATGACGTGCTACGTTAGCGAACTCGTACGCTTACCGAGTCGCAAAGCACAGGTTTCTGGAAGCAAACCGGGAGGCCCTGCAAAGCGCGTAACGTAAACACAGCAGGTCATGTGACTTGGTAATAACACTTTTCATTGGTTCATTTCACTTTCGGTTTCCTAATGATGTAAGACTAGGTCATATGATCTAAAATGAACACTTTTCATTGGTTGAGAACTATTTTTTTTCCCAAATGGTGAAAATCCCTCCTTCTTTCCTCACTCTGACTTTCATCATTGTGAGAGAAAGACCCTTTGTTACCAGTGAGCAATGGCTTCTTTACTAGCTTCAGCTGGTGCTTCCCCACCACCTCCACCACATCCAAGGAAGAGTGGACCACCTGCTAAAGTTATAATTCAGCAAGAAGAGGAAGAAGAGGAACAGGACGACCTAGATAATCTCCCTATTATGGCCAGAAGATCTGTTGTACCGGAAGTAACGGGACCAGAGGGCAGGGAGATGGTGCCAAATATACAAACGAGATTTCGTGAAGTAAAACAAGTCTGCGTACATTGCAGTGGAATCATTTGCTACGCAGAAAGTAGCATCACTCTGATCAACAGAGCTATTAACAATCATGCTCATGTTTGTCCGAAACTCACCAAACAATAAATTCTTTTTTTTGTTTTCTTCCTCCTGTTGAGCCCTTTACAATGAATCGTTTTCGTTGCCCCCTCCGAAAAAAAAACAAAAAAAATATAAAACTGTTCAGAAAAATTCAAAAAAAGTAAAAAAAATGTTCAGAAAAATAATAAAAAAAATATAAAACAACAAAAACAATTTAAAAAAAAGTTCTTTTCAGAACTACCTCCCCGTTATAAAAAAATTGGTACAATATTTGCAACTGTGCCAACCTCTATTTCTCTTAGTTCGCTTCCCAGTTCGCTCCCCGGTACGCGAACCGGAAGCGAACCAAAAAACATTTTTTTATAAAAAAGAACAGTAAGTATAAGGGAAGGAAACAGACAGTTATGTTAAAAGAAAGACAGCTATAGGGGAGTAAACTAGAGATACTATTACCCGTAATCCACTGCTGATGATGTCACATATTACATCATTCATGACATGCTCAGTGACATCATCAGCAGAGGATTGCGGGTAACAGTATCCCTAGTTTATTCCCTATAGCTGTGTTTCTTTTAACATAACTGTCTGTTTCCTTCCCTTATACTTACTGTTCTTTTAAAAAAAAATTTTTTAGATCTGTCAGAAACAGTGAAAGTAATGAAATATAAAAGACTACGTAGAATATGAGCACTGTATGCAACAACTTTGACACTGACAGAAGCCTCACCTTCTCCATGCCTCCTACACAGTTCTACATGTACATCATAAATGCAAACAGAACAGAATTAATTATACATGTTAAATGGTTTATTTTTGCTGTTCTCAGAATGTATCAAATTTCACTAAAACAGTGACTTGAAGGTATTCATCATATAACAGCGGGGAAAAAAAAACACAATCAAAATGATTGTGTTTAAAAAACCCATACATTACAAATCAGAATTCAGAACTCCTTAAAGTTAACTTACTTTCCATGACGGCCAAGGATGTCCTATGAACAGCTTACACTCTGTTGTGCTGTTATTACTTTCAACCCGCCACTTTCTGAAAGAAAACCTCCATCGTTTTCAAAAACATGTTACATACAATAAATGACTTCTCGCTCTCTACCACACGATTCCACAAGGCCAAATCGTGTCAGAGCCATGTATAACTCTTGGATTTCTTGTAAGCCAATCCCGTCTTTTCGCATTTCCGCAACTTTCAGAATTAAAATGTTGAAGATCATTTACACAATCCTGGACTAGTAATATCTTCCCCTTCTTGCTCAATCATGTTCTACATTTCCTATCACACTGATACTGCTTACTATGAAGCAGACTTACACTACCTTTATGACTAGTACAATTATTTAATTCTCTACATCACTTTTAATCACAAAGCAATGTAAAACAGTAGACAGCATTGCAGACTTACATTCCCTCTACTCCATGTTTTGATTCGCTGCTTCAATTAGCTTATAAAAAGAAATAGTTTTTCTGAACTCATTCAAAGTGCAGTTATTTTTCCATGACGTCCAGTCTTATGGTTAGAAGTTATGTCTCTGTACTACACTTATCCTCAAGGCCAAATAGTGTAGGAGCCATAAGAACTTCTTGAAATTCCTCAGAGCACATCCCGAGATTCTTTCCCTAAAATTTTGGTTTTAAAAACACCAGGTAAGAGTTTTTAAGGTCATATGGCAATTTTTTTTTGAAAATTAAAACAGAATCATTGCAGAATGACCAGCCATTTCTACACTTTAAATAAGCTGTATAATGTCCTGATGTTATTGAAGGACCATCATGATATATAATTGCTACAGTTACAAAAGTCCTTCCTGATATTGACAACTGTGAAGCCACAAAATTTTTAATTAAAGTTGTCAATTTTGTTCCATCAGGCCTACATCGTTGGAACATTAAAATGACATACTGGCCATATGTTCGTATAAATAAAGTGGACATCATTTCAGATTTACATTGGCTACACTCCATGTTGTGATCAGCTGCTTTTACTAGCTTATTAAAAGAGACTGATTTACTGTCTGGCAAAGTTAAATATATAAATCTTTCTGAGTCTACACTAGTAGTAGCTGATACCCTACAGTTCTCGCAGTCATGCTGCCATTGATAAGAAAGCCCAAACAGGTGATCTACATCTACACCTTCATCATGCAATACATCAAGCATATACATTAAAAACTCCTGACAATCTTGCTGACTATTTTGAGAGAATTGTGTTTGGCCTGAACATCTGTCTAACAGATTTCGAATTTCAGACACACTTTCTATGTTTGTTCTATCAGTGCTACATTTCTCTAACACAGAATTTAACAAACTGCAAAATCTTTGATCCGAATTGACCACAATCTGTTCTTTTAAAGTTTCTAGAGAAAAGACAACATTAACCACTACATTAGCATAGCAGTTGACACCAGAACTGTTTTCAAATTGAAAACCAACAACATCTTCAACAGAATCCTTTTTGTTTCTGCTTATAATTTCAGGTTCATCAACTTTTCGTCTTTTTGCTACAACCTCCCCAGTATTGGTCACATTTCTTCGTTTCCGGCCTACCACACGTTTCTCAAACAAAGGATACTGAGGCAAATGTGGCGCATACTCTCTTCTCAACCTATTGTATTCCTTAACACAATCTAGATCCGCACAAATGTTTGTGACATCACACTCAATCAAGTACAATCCCGATAAAGTCCTAACTCGTGACAATGCCACATATGCCATACCCTCCTTGAACACAGAACTGCCAATATTCACCAATGCACAGTCTACACTTAAACCTTGCGATTTATGGATTGTCACCGCATATGCCAAGCAAACAGGAAACTGCTTACGACGAACATATAAGTCTTTTACAAGCAAAAATCTAGCAGAACAACGAGCAATTAGCTGTACTTCCTCAATGCCATCAAATTTAATTTTTAAAAATTCAATTCCATCTCTATTTCTGTATTTCACAAAATCAACAACATTACCCATTGATCCATTTACCAGACCTCTTTCAACATGTAAATTCCTTCTTAAAATTATACGGCAGTTCAAGCACACATTCAGAGTCTTTTCAAAACCCGCAGTTTTAGATATACTCTTCTCTAATGAATCCAATTTTGTTTTCAGATTCTCAGACAAAATAATTGTTGATCCCATATGCTCTACTCTGTCAATAGCTTCCAATTTCACAATCTCTTGCTTTTCTAAATGCAACATTTTGTTGTTGAATTTGGCACATTCTGCAAGAGTTGGCATCAAACATATTCCAGATTTTTTCTCAGTAACTTTCTGAAAAATATTCTCAGGCACAACATCTTCGTCTGGATATAAATTTGTCAGTAATCGTGCATGTAAAGCTTCTTTCCCATGCTCGGTCACTTTTCCAATTCTAACATCTTGTAGAATAGTCTTGTAAACTTCATCCTTTGCCTGACGCATATTTTCATGCAGTTCAGCATAATTGAAGTTTAACCATATATTGACGTTGCCAATACTCCCTAAGCACTTCCTGGTATCTTCATGCGTGAGCATTTTGAACACAGGTTGCCCTTTCACTGGTGTCAGCTGCAGAAGATCTCCAAAAACAATGATGTGTTTGCCACCAAATAACACATCATACTCTGTTTTGAGAACTTCTTGCATTCTCAAATGCACAAAGGCAAGCATAACATTGGAAACCATGCTTACTTCGTCAATGATAAGAAGTTTCATTTTCCTCAAGACTCTTGAAACTTCAAAACAAGCATCTCCAGATAGCTTGTGATATTCTAATTTGTTGTCATGCTCCACTGGCAGCATCAGTAAACGATGTAAAGTAATCCCTTTAATGTTATGTGCTGCCAGTCCAGTTGGAGCGGTGACAACACAAGACAGCGATGACTCTGTCCTTTCCTGCAAATAACATGAAATTGCTTTAATAAGGAAACTTTTTCCAGTTCCCGCTTCTCCACTCACGTACAGTCGGACAGGCTTCAACGACGTACATGAGCACTCTTTCTTATCATGACTTAATCCATGATCAATTTGCATGGTAAGTTCGTCATATATTTTCCTCTGCTCAACGTTGAGTTGTCTTTCCAACTCTTCTAAGTTAACCGCATCCTCCTGAGCATGTGCCATGGCTCTTTCCACTTCATTCATAGCAGTGGCAGCTTCATTTTCGATAAGAGGTCCTCCTAGTGGATCCTGACTCAATGAAGCAGAACTCTGACTGTCCTGAGAACTGTCTCTGGCAATCTCGGCTGCAATCGTTGCTTCCTGCTCAATTTCCACATTCAACATTTCTACATATTTGGGAAAAGCAGGACATTCTATGGTCTCCTTGGCAGCATTGAAAGAGTCTTCGTAACAGAGGAAATCTCCAAGCAGTTCCTCTTCTGCACGCCAAGGCTTAAAAAGTTGCAAAAGTGCTAAATAGAAAAACTCCTTTTTTTCAGGAGATTCGCCACTCAATTTTCGATGGTTTATCAAGTGGCATTTTCTTTGCTTGACCAGACATCCCTCACTTCCTATTACAGCATACACTCCTTTCTCAGTATCTTCTTTGATGTTCCTCTTGAATATGTAATTTTGCAGAACCTCATACAGACAAACATTCTCGAGGTGACTGCTTCGATTTGGATAATATGTATCCAACATGTTGCTCTTCAAAATGTCGGTACTGTTTGGCTCCTTTTCCGCCAAATACTCAATTTCCCGCACAGGTTTCAGAACTCGATTACGCGTTGCAGCAAGACCAACACTCGCCCAAACGATACTCCTGGACTTGGCATAGAGACTTGCTGAAGACAACCGGTCAGAACATTCGTAAGCTCCGATTTCTCGATGCGACAACATCTTCAGACTGAAACTGTACAACTTCTTGCTGAGGCTCTTTTCATGGGAAATGTCCTCCCACATATCCTTCAATTCTGTCTTCTCTTTTTTGGTGATGTAAGATGTCACATACCTAGCCACAGCCATACAGTTATCAGCCACAAACTGTATATCCATGTTAGCATTCCACATGGACAAAATCACCGGGTTGTAGTCGTTGATGTACTTAGACTCTTCGTTCCTCTTCAAATTGTATGTGTTTTTAGGTGATTTCTTCATCACATTATGTCGCAGCGAAGACATCAAACTGTTCACTCTTCCTTTAGAAATCACCGATCGTGGAAAGCCGAAACGACATTTGGTGTAGAACTTGTCTTTGTTCCGGAATTTACGACGACAGTACTTTCCACATCGATGGCTTTGGAAACGTAGAACTTTTTCTCTTAGGCTTTTTTTCTCCTTTGCGTTTGGAACAGCACACGTAGAATACTGTTCTATGAAACTCATCACTGAGTCGTCTGCATCCGTTCCAAATTTAGGTGCATCCTTGATCCACAGCAACATATGTATATGAGGAGCACCTCTTGCTTGGTACTCCTTCCTCCAGAAGAAATCCAACACCTCTCCAAGAGGTGGATTCTTCTTATTCATGATGAAAGACATCATACCTTCAAATCTATGATTGAAGTACCTACATACATTGACTGGATCCAAAGAGCACAGTTCTCCGGGTGTCTTGAATTCGATGTTTTCTACGTTAGCATTTGCCTCTCGTAGAAATTCAAGTAAGTCTTCCCAGCCATACTCAGCACAGCTCAAAGTGAGGAACCATGTGGGAGTTCCTAAGTTCCTCAGCATACATTTTAAATCACCATGACGACGGTACCAGTACTCATTAGTACCACGCTGACACGCCATGAGATTAATCAGGTGAGAATCCAAAATGCTGTCTTGGACATTGACTTTATCCATAAAGTCACTTGCCGAGATGTTTTGCATGTGTATACCACTTTTCAAGATGTGGTTCACTGCATATGACAGTCCAGACAGATCGCTTTCAAACAGGAGATGAAACAAATAAGGAATGCATTGTCGAAACCTAGGATCTCCTGCATACAATCGCAAAGTCCGGTATTCAGAAGCAGGAATTTGATGAGGTCGCTCATCATATCTTCCTCCCTGACCTGTTGGAAAAAGCTGTGGGAAACACCGAGCTTCCAAACTTTCCTCCCAAACACTAATGGGACTCCCTTTCGCTTGTTTCATTTGAAACAACTCAATAGCATTCCCCATGACTTCCTTGGAATGCAAAGGATGAACACTATAATGTTCATATATTTCTTCACTAGTACAGGGTTCTACTTTCTCAATTTGACCAGCACACAAATCGCTATCCTCTTCCTCACTTACTTCCTCTTCTGCAACATATACATTTTTATAGTATTTATTATATTTTTTCAAATACAATGTTGCCCTTTTGACTTTCCTAACATCTACTAAATCTTGCCATATTTTCTTATTCTTTGTCGGAACCCCATTAACTAAGATAACCAGAGGTTCCTCTTCCACTTTTTCTACTCCAATTGTGTTAATGTTTTTCTTCAAATCTAGAGGCAAATAAACAACTCTTCCCTTTAATCCTCTCTGTAAATCTGATGGAGGCAATTTCCCTGTCTTTGGCTCCATTCTTACAATAGCCTGAAAGGGATGGATACTTTGAATCAAAATAGATTCATAAGTATTTAAATCCTTCAATTCAGAAGGAATTTCAACCAATTCCAGATTATTATGAACTGCTCTAGCAGGCATCTGGTTTTGATTTAATTTGTTACAACAATAAGTACACACACGTTGATCCAATCCCAAATCAAAACAATTTTCTACCATCAAGTATGTTGTAAAATCCTTCCATTCACTATTATTTTCCCTTTCACTTTTTCCATATAAATCCACTAACTTAGTCTGATTCTTATAATAAGTGCGTCGACAACACACACAAGTGAAATTTGGCCTCTCACTTGATTTCACCTCAAACGTCGCAATTTCCCTCTGGAAATTATCTGTACTGGAAACCTGTACACTATCTTCCACATTACTCTCTTCTTCTTGGTCAATTTCAACATTCTCCTCTTTACTTCCAAAGTAACAAAACTCAATTTCTTCACATATATTTTTCACATCTATTTCAGAACCATGCAAAAGAGCAGCGCATAATTGTTTTAGCATAATTGCTGGACTCTTAGCATAATACAACATTCTAACTAATTTCCTCACTTTATTATGATGCACTGCTAGCATCCTGAAATGATGAAAAACACTCTGGCATACTCTCCTGGAAAGACAAGCCAGTGAATGACCATGCAAACCTATCACTTCTCTCACTCTGCAAGGATCTAATTCTTGCAACAACTTCATTTTCTGCTTCAAACTTTTCTTACTAAATGACCGTATAAAATCACAAAGCAAATTGATGGAATCCTGTCGTACACTGCAAATACTACTACACTTCCAGGTGTACACAGGACCCTTAGGACGTCTCCCTAAAACCTCATTACCTAACACCTCTTCTATCTCTGTTCTCACAAGTTTTTCTTTTTCAACTGGACAACCATCTTTCACTTCATAAGCTCGACCACTGGTGTCAACTGCATGCACCAAATCATTATCCTGGAAATAACTCTCCTCATTAAAAAATGCCTCAGAGCTTGAACTATGCATCCATTCTCCAGAAAAAACTTCACAAAAATTACTACGATTAACTATTCTCTTCCATCTACTATTTCTTTTGAAATCATAAATTACCTTGTTTAGCTTCCTAATTCTATTGATTGTCAAAATAAATAACTTACGTTTAATTTCAAAGGCCTGATCAATAACTTTCTCAACTATTTTTTTTCTCTTATAAAAAACCACTTTCTGCTGACCTTTCTTAATATTTTTTAACAAATTCCCAATTATCCTGTTGCGGAACATTCGTTTACGAATATCCCTAAACTGTTGTTTCCTTCTACTTTCATGCATAGAGTTATCTCTTACTCTAGCAGTAACATTTCTCATTGGCCTTTCCTTACCATTTGAATTCGGTCTCCTTTTCTGGAGTGAAACATTTTCTGTAGTAATATTTTTTTTACTACACATATTTCTTATGACTGTTTTTCGACTCTTACCCGGTGCTTTCTTGGTGACTTGACAAATCTTTTTGTTAGAGGACTGCTGCAATATTCCATGCTCCTGCTGTCTTTGACGTTTTCCAGCCTTTCTTACTCTTTCTTTGCTAGGCATCCTAAAATCTTGAAATAATGTGCAGTTGAATCTGTGGTAAAATATAATAAAAAATGTTATTAACCACTATTACCCAACAGTAAATTAATAACAGTCATCAAAAACTTAACACACTACTTAAGTATATAATATACTGAAGCCTATCTTCAATTTTTCACTGAACAGGACTCATCTCTTCTTAACCTTGGATAAACCTCACCTACTCTGTGTCCCCTGCACATAATTAAATGTAAAGGGGCAGATTTATATTAACTAGCACATCCCCAGGGATGCACCAGTTAACGTGCACCGCTGCTCTGCCACCCACGGTGTGCCGCATTTACAATCAGATAGGACAAAGCTACATCAAAACCCTGCGCCTGCTTGAAGCAGGCATAGATCTTGACGCAGGTAGGCTGAAAGCTAAAGCAACAACTAAGTGTCGTGTGCAGAAGTTACAAAAAAGGAAAAATGGCGTTTAAACCAGTAATGAGACCATGCTAACGTAATACAGAGTAAAAATATCCAGGATCTACATCAGTTTGGGGTTCACGAACCTGGCAGGTACAAGGCACTGAGGCTTTCCACCGTGCATGTCTCATCCCAAAACATATGTTGTTTGTGAATGAAACAATTTCCCAGACCAAATGCTTTGGATTGGCTACTTCTAAAAAATTAAACACCCCTACTATCCCGGAGTTAGAGGAATACGATGGTTGGAGTAATTTTACTCGTTGTCTATTAAAGATTTACAGGCCCTACTCCGTAATTCTTCCTTTAACATTTCCAGTATAAATCCAAAAGGTTGACTGCTTTGGCAACGTGCCTTATCCACGGTTTAATAACGCTGCCTTTTGCTTTATATAAGTTTTCAAATTGTATGAAATATATACCAATAGGTCGTTATTAACCTTTAGGTAGTGGTTTTCTTCATCAAGTCTGGTCGCTTCCATACACATACAGATTTTCAAAGATGATCAAGAACTTTATCTGAATGGAGAGGAATGCACTGAGACGCCAGATCATTCACTAATGTGTAGGCACAGACAGTTACACGGTTCATGCAACAAACACCGACCAAATATGGCTTGCGTGTTGCAAGGCACGCCAGTTCCTGCTATCATCCCCACGTTCAAGTTCTTGGAAAATGGTAGTTATTTGATGCTCAATAATGAAGATTGTTCTGGGTTAATTAAAAGTATTCATTTTATCGTAACAGTAAATGAACGGGTTATTTGCTGCACAAATGTTCTATTTCCTCCCACACATGAACATAGGGAGTTTTCAATCTGGCCACAAATACCAACCTTGGGAGCACATTTCAACAGCATGGCAAGAATAAGAGCTCTTTTGTCTCAGAGAGAGGTGGCCTTGAGTTCGGCCCGTGAAACTTTCGTGCTTCACATAGCGAACACCCGTACAGAGGTGCAGACCCTTTTAAATACAGATTCGACTTTGCATTTCAGCAAGATTACCCATTCATTTCCATGCAGCAGGAGGCCCATAGGAATGAAGGTGCAATTTGCGATTAGCAATTACCTCATCGCAAATTACGAATTTTTCCGACGGTGCAGGGGTATCTCAAGAACACCCTGCTGCACCCCTGAAAAAAAAATTTGGGGTCATATGGCGCACATAAATTTTGAAAACATTCCTTTACCTCAAAAACGATTTTCAACTCATAATTTGAAAACACTGCACATGGGGAAATGACTTAAAATGTCCTTAAGACACATAAAAGCATTTTTTGATTGCCTTTGCAGCATGTTTCAGTCACCTTTAACATGCCTATGTAACGGAAACATTCAAAATCTAAATTTGCCATGCACAGGTGGGAGCATATTTACAAGCAATTTGCTCCACAGACAAACTTCTTACATTGAAATGGGAAAGACTCTCAATTACCTTATAAAGAAGCAGACACCATTATGTCCTTCTCATCAATATTAAAACCATTGCTTTTTCTCAAAAACGATTTACAAGTCATAATTTGAAAACACTCCACAGCTCCTATGCACATAAAAGCCCTGTCAGTACTAATACTTCACATTTTCTCCAATTACAATTTCTCAAACAAACAAAATCTATTTGTGAAACACTTGAGACAAAGCAACATTTGAAAAACACAACTTTCTTCATAATTTTCTCCTTAAAGCACACTATTTTCTATCTAAATTAAAGAAATTTTTTCTCACCTTAGCAAGTACTTTGAGTTTCAAAACAGTCTCAGAAACACACCAATTTGTCTTCAGCAGAGCAAAAGGTATGCACTCCAGAGTCTGCAGCTATCAAAAGCACAGAAATGCTGTAATTCCTCACACAGATCTCTCATGTCACCCAATCAAAACTCTTCCCTCACTTTTTTTCAAAGCAAAACCCTTCCCCCCTCTGCCCCCTCTCTGCTTTTTCTGCATAGCAACCACCTCTTGCAAGACCTCTCACACAACAATGTTGCAATTGAACTCTGAACTCTCAGTGCACCTGCATATCCAAAGCATTCTTTCATTTAATGATTTTTTCTTCGCCACTCAAAATACATCTTTCAACGAACTCATCCATGCACACTAACTTTCTGTTTTCAGCAATCAAAATCCACCAATCACTCTTACTGCTTCATTAACACAGAAACTCCTCAGTTTTTTTCATTTTACACTCTCATTTTTTCAACTGCCATTTCATTGCCACACTTCATCTGACTGCAGGAGAACCTTCTCTCGCCATGTTTTCTGTCTGGATTGTTGGACATAGCTACATCTATTGGGCTCAAAGGTACGCTGAAAACAGGAATTTACCTAACCTCAATTTACAAGATGTGGAAATTAAGTGGTTTGGCCACAGAGGATTAAAATGTCACCAATTGATACCATTGGTGAAAACCTTTATGCATTTGCCAAAACCTGACCTGTTAATTGTGCACTGTGGAGGTAATGATTTGGGCACTTTGACTGGGGTAGGTCTGGAAATGCTTTTAAAGGACACCTTTGAGCAATTGATGGCACTTTTTCCTCAGACTGCCTTGGTATATTCAAATATATGCCAAAGACAGAAATGGAGGTGGTCGAACCAATTTTGTCCACAAATTGAGAAATCGAGGAAGCATGTAAACAAATCTGTTTCAGCTTACATGAGAGACCATGGAATGGGCTCCCTGTACAACAATAACTTGCGTTACTACATGCAAGATATCTACAGAGGAGATGGAGTTCACTTCTCAGATGAGGGCAACAGAGTTTTCACTCTGAATTTAAGAATGTGCATTGGTACCTACTTATAAGTACCTAAATGTACCATAAACCCAAAAGCTCTTCTCAGAGCTACCCTACATCTGATCACTCACAATTATTATTGTACTCTAACTTTTTTCACTAATTTTCAAGAAAGTACGCTCCCCAGAACGCTTCCCGGTTCGCGAACCGAGCGCACTCCACGCAAAAAAACTAAAAAAACGGTATATATTTTTTTGCCCTGCGAGAACCTTTCAAAGCCTCCACATCAAACCTAGGGGGTCAGGGACGATCTACTATGCCCCCTTATGGTCATTTGCCCCTTCGCTTTGGCCTCCTCTTGTCTCTCGATCCTACCGAGAGACAAGATGGCGGCCGCTACGGACTGTTTGGAATGTTTACAGACGCCGAAAAACCAATCAACTTCGCAAACCTCCGTAACGCGAAAAGTACGCGAAGCGGAGCGCTGTTACAGATATATATCTTTTTTTGAACGTTAATTTCTCAAAATCCACTGGAGCACATATATTGAGACCTAGCAAAGGCACATCGGGCTACCAGTCCCTACAATTTTGCCAAGTTTCGTGCAAATCCATTCAGCCGTTCGATTATTATTATTATTTTTTTTTTTGCCCCGCGGGGCCCTTTTAAAACCTCCACATCAAACCTAGGGGGTCAGCGAGGATCTACTATTCCCCCTTATGGTCATTTGCCCCTTCGCTTTCGCCTCCTCTTGTCTCTCGATCCTACCGAGAGACAAGATGGCGGCCGCTACGGACTGTTTGGAATGTTGACAGACGCCGGAGAACCAATCAGCTTCGCTTCACAAAGCTCCGTTGCGCGAAAAGTCCGCGAACCAGACCGCTGCCTGGTCCGCGCTTACAGATATATATCTTTTTTTAAACGTTAATTTCTCAAAATCCACTGGAGCACATATATTGAGACCTACAAAAGGCACATCGGGCTACCAGTCCCTACAATTTTGCCAAGTTTCGTGCAAATCCATTCAGCCGTTCGGGCTAAAAGTGAGGCCAACCGCCCTATGGAAATTAACATGGGAAAAACGCGTTTTGGGACCCCCCTTTTTTCTCGGCCCCCCCTTGACGAACCCCCCCCAAATTTTCAAAGGCTGCTCAGAAACAAAATGTGCCATTTTCCTGAAAATTTCAGCCAATTCCGTCCACAAACGGCAAAGTTATTAGACATAGAATTTTCAAAAAACCCATAGAGAAAAAATCCTAACTATATATACCTACTGGCGACCGCCAGTAGGTAATATATATATATATCAGCTCCACACATCCACGGACAGTATGTCCAAAGGAAAGCAGCACACGCAGGGGGTAGTTCCACCACCAGTTTATTATTGGAGGAACTAAACAGCAACGACGCGTTTCGCCATAGGGCTTCGTCAAGTTGTACAGAGAGCTTAGACGCTCGTATTCTTAAAAGGACGTCACATGTTATCAAGAGCAAAGAAGGACTGCAAAGTCTTAGTCGTAAATGGCCGCCATGTTTGGACGGTATACATCATCATATAATAAACATATATTGCTCCAAGATTTCAGTTTGTAATTCACAAATGTGGCATGGTTTACCAACTAAGTTACAAATTATAATGTTATGAATTCAAAATTCAGAAAAAATGTATAATTAATAATTCAGCCCGAGATGGGCAAAAGCAGTCCAACTACATTGCTCACGGCAAGTAAGCACTCATATATGCATCTCATATCTACCAGAGAGTGAACCAAAAAATATTTCATGACACGCAGGGGATGCAATCTAGTCATCAAAATGACAAACACGTGCCAAACTACCCCATGTAGATAACACAATAAATACCATTCCCATAAATCAGAGCACAAATGCTTATGGTTCTGTGTACATACTGTCACTCTCCATGTACATGAGTAAATATTTGAGTAGATCTCGCCCTGGATGGGCATCAATACATTGCCTACAAAACACAGCCGATTGACATCTCTACATTATGGATATATTAGCCAAGTTAAATGTTCAGAAATCGCCCCAATTATATAAACCATATAAGATTAGGAAAGACACAGTTACAGTGCACATAATATGTCAAAATAATCAGGAAAATAGCATGCAAGAAACAAACAGAATATATACACACACATATATATGTCCGGTCTACTTAACCCAGGTGTACCGATAGCTCTTCATGCATATTCAGGCCGTTAGGGTTTTTACTCTGTAGATCAACTATGTACCTGGATTCCAGCCGTCTAAGTTTCAAGAGACGATCACCTCCTCTGATATCAGCCTGGACACTATCGAGACAGATGTAAGATAACAGATCCCTGTTACTATTATGCATCTTCTCGAAGTGCCTAGCTACGGGATAGGTTTCGTCTTTCTTGGCAATGGCACGCATATGCTCCAAAATTCTCAGTTTGACTGCATTGGTCGTGCTGCCAATGTAGTTCAAACCGCAAGGGCAGGTGAGACAATAAATCGCATACGGCGTGGAGCATGTCAAGAATTTCATGATTTTTTTAGGAGTAGCCAGACCAGGTATCTTGAAAGTAAGCGTCCGCTTACTGTACTTGCAGGCCTTGCACCGGCCACAGGGGTAAAAACCACTGAGTACAGGTAATTTCGAGATTCTTTCAGGAGCAGAGTAGTGACTAGAAACCAAATGATCCCTAAGAGATCTAGCCTTCCTATAAGTGACCAACGGGTTGGTCGGCAGGTCAGCTTTAATTGTATTGTCAGACATAAGGATATTCCAGTTCTTTTTGAATATCTTCTTGATTTGACCAGCATTTCTTGAGAAGGTGGTAATGAGGCGGAACGCCCCATTCCTGGATCTAATGGTCTGCTTAGGTTTCAGCAGATCTTTGCGCTGTATCTTTTTAGCTCTCTCATAGGCACGAGCTAAGACACAATCTCTGTATCCTCTTATCCTGAATCTTTGAAGGCTAGCATCCGCTGCCTTTTTAAAGTCATCATCATTGGAGTTATTGCGCCTTAACCTTAAGAGTTCTCCATAAGGGATACTCTCGATTAATTGGCGGGGATGACTGCTCGCGGCAAAAAGCGTGGAGTTCCCTGCCGTCTCCTTCCTGAACAGTTTAGTCTGTAACATGCCATTTTTATCAATATACACAGTGAGGTCCAGGTAATTAACAGCAGTCCTGCTGATGTGACCTGAAAATTTAAGATTAACATCATTGTTATTCAGTACGTCTACAAAGACACTAGCAGTTTCTATAGGGCTTTCTAGAATGATAAAAAGATCGTCTATATAACGATGCCACCCTATGATCCGGTTAACCCATTCCTGGTTGGTGTTACTCCAGCCCGCCTGTTCTTCCCACCAACCTACAAATAGGTTAGCAAAACTAGGAGCGGAGCAAGCTCCCATAGCAACTCCGGACATCTGCTTATACAGTTGATTACTGAAAAGAAAAATGTTATTGTTTAGACTGAAATCTAAACAATAACATTTTTCTTTTCAGTAATCAACTGTATAAGCAGATGTCCGGAGTTGCTATGGGAGCTTGCTCCGCTCCTAGTTTTGCTAACCTATTTGTAGGTTGGTGGGAAGAACAGGCGGGCTGGAGTAACACCAACCAGGAATGGGTTAACCGGATCATAGGGTGGCATCGTTATATAGACGATCTTTTTATCATTCTAGAAAGCCCTATAGAAACTGCTAGTGTCTTTGTAGACGTACTGAATAACAATGATGTTAATCTTAAATTTTCAGGTCACATCAGCAGGACTGCTGTTAATTACCTGGACCTCACTGTGTATATTGATAAAAATGGCATGTTACAGACTAAACTGTTCAGGAAGGAGACGGCAGGGAACTCCACGCTTTTTGCCGCGAGCAGTCATCCCCGCCAATTAATCGAGAGTATCCCTTATGGAGAACTCTTAAGGTTAAGGCGCAATAACTCCAATGATGATGACTTTAAAAAGGCAGCGGATGCTAGCCTTCAAAGATTCAGGATAAGAGGATACAGAGATGGTGTCTTAGCTCGTGCCTATGAGAGAGCTAAAAAGATACAGCGCAAAGATCTGCTGAAACCTAAGCAGACCATTAGATCCAGGAATGGGGCGTTCCGCCTCATTACCACCTTCTCACGAAATGCTGGTCAAATCAAGAAGATATTCAAAAAGAACTGGAATATCCTTATGTCTGACAATACAATTAAAGCTGACCTGCCGACCTACCCGTTGGTCACTTATAGGAAGGCTAGATCTCTTAGGGATCATTTGGTTTCTAGTCACTACTCTGCTCCTGAAAGAATCTCGAAATTACCTGTACTCAGTGGTTTTTACCCCTGTGGCCGGTGCAAGGCCTGCAAGTACAGTAAGCGGACGCTTACTTTCAAGATACCTGGTCTGGCTACTCCTAAAAAAATCATGAAATTCTTGACATGCTCCACGCCGTATGCGATTTATTGTCTCACCTGCCCTTGCGGTTTGAACTACATTGGCAGCACGACCAATGCAGTCAAACTGAGAATTTTGGAGCATATGCGTGCCATTGCCAAGAAAGACGAAACCTATCCCGTAGCCAGGCACTTCGAGAAGATGCATAATAGTAACAGGGATCTGTTATCTTACATCTGTCTCGATAGTGTCCAGGCTGATATCAGAGGAGGTGATCGTCTCTTGAAACTTAGACGGCTGGAATCCAGGTACATAGTTGATCTACAGAGTAAAAACCCTAACGGCCTGAATATGCATGAAGAGCTATCGGTACACCTGGGTTAAGTAGACCGGACATATATATGTGTGTGTATATATTCTGTTTGTTTCTTGCATGCTATTTTCCTGATTATTTTGACATATTATGTGCACTGTAACTGTGTCTTTCCTAATCTTATATGGTTTATATAATTGGGGCGATTTCTGAACATTTAACTTGGCTAATATATCTATAATGTAGAGATGTCAATCGGCTGTGTTTTGTAGGCAATGTATTGATGCCCATCCAGGGCGAGATCTACTCAAATATTTACTCATGTACATGGAGAGTGACAGTATGTACACAGAACCATAAGCATTTGTGCTCTGATTTATGGGAATGGTATTTATTGTGTTATCTACATGGGGTAGTTTGGCACGTGTTTGTCATTTTGATGACTAGATTGCATCCCCTGCGTGTCATGAAATATTTTTTGGTTCACTCTCTGGTAGATATGAGATGCATATATGAGTACTTACTTGCCGTGAGCAATGTAGTTGGACTGCTTTTGCCCATCTCGGGCTGAATTATTAATTATACATTTTTTCTGAATTTTGAATTCATAACATTATAATTTGTAACTTAGTTGGTAAACCATGCCACATTTGTGAATTACAAACTGAAATCTTGGAGCAATATATGTTTATTATATGATGATGTATACCGTCCAAACATGGCGGCCATTTACGACTAAGACTTTGCAGTCCTTCTTTGCTCTTGATAACATGTGACGTCCTTTTAAGAATACGAGCGTCTAAGCTCTCTGTACAACTTGACGAAGCCCTATGGCGAAACGCGTCGTTGCTGTTTAGTTCCTCCAATAATAAACTGGTGGTGGAACTACCCCCTGCGTGTGCTGCTTTCCTTTGGACATACTGTCCGTGGATGTGTGGAGCTGAGATTTTGTAACGGGCACACCCGCGTTTTTGCGTGCACCCGCTCACGAGTGCAACTGGCTGGTGTTTGGGAGAATCGGATATATATATATATATATATATATATATATATATATATATATATATATATATATATATATATATATATATATATATGGAATCATTGTTTAAAACATTATAGATCTTCACTAGTTCAGTTTAACAAATGTACATATTACTGATAGTTACATTATTCTATGTTTTTAACGGGCATATAAGTGACTGCATAAATAAGTACATCTTTTATCATAACTATTTATCTATAATTACTTCACTATTGAATTACTAAAAAAATTTAAGTACAACAACACTTGAAAGCTGGATTTTATTTAATGCATCTTTGATATACATATACTACCTTCATTTATGCATCAATATACCATCCAAGCACTTATTGATCTAAATATGTATTACTCTCCTTCTAATTCAGTATATCCAATGCACTATACTATTTCTCACCCTATACCTCTCTCAATATATCCTGTACCTCAACTCACTGACTCATCCAAAACCTCTTTTTACTACTCTCTCCAATGTACTACCCTATTTCTCACCCTATACCTCTCTCAATATATCCTCTACCTCCACTCTCTCATTCCCCCCAAACCCCATACCACTACTATGATCACCAAAATAACCCTTGTAGACTCTTCCCTCCACTACCCCTCCTTGCATCATCTCATACCTCTTTTACTATTCTGATCTCCCAAAATAGGCCTTTCTAAACCCTTCCCTCTGACTCTTCCTCCTCCACCTGCCTTGTACTCATCCCAGGCCCACTCCCACTGCTATAAGCTCCAAAGCAAACAAAAATAAAGCTCTAAATCCTTCCCTCTTTTATCCCTCCGCTATCCTTTTCAGTTCAAATAACAGACTAACATGTCCACCACTCAAATTCATTTCATATTTCACTATACTAATTCACCACTAATCCTTTATGGGTTTCCGGAGTAGCGTGCTACTCGCCGAAAGAGCGCTTCAACACCTCATCAGGGGTAGCAAGCGCTATAAAAATGCAAACCGTTTTCCCTCTTCTATCCCTCCACTATCCTTCTCAATCCAAATTACTGACTAACAGATCCACCACTCAAAATACTTTCAGATTTCACTATGCAAATTTACCACTAATCCTTTATGGGTTCCAGAATAGCGTGCTACTCGCTGAAAAAACGCTTTGTCGCCTCGTCACGGGTAGTAAGCGCTAAATAAATGCAATTACGATACAATACCTCAAAAGAGCCAAAAGCTTTAGGTGAAAGATGAAAAGACTGGGCTCAGCCAAATCGTGACTGGCAAACATTTAAGCCATTGTTGAAAGAGACTGGTTGGAGAAAGCCAATGGTTGAAAGGGGCAGAACCAAAACCCACTCTATGTATGCTCTAAGCATGAAGGCTCTTTGACAGCTGTGCTGTAAAAACACTGGCATGAAACACACTGCTACAAATCCTAAATACTAGGAACAGTGCTTGTGATCCTAACCCCGGAAGCTACAGCGCCCGACCAATGGAGTTGTGTGAAAAATAAGACTTTAGGAAGACGCCGAGAGGCTTTGCAGGTTTTTCCTCTGCAACTTTGTGTAGATTGTTTTTCTTTTTTACATCATCTTGCAGTTCAGAACGTTTGCAACGTTTTCAAGAACAAATAAAAGCAAAACTTTGAAAGTTGGGTGCTGGGAGTGAAACCTATTTTTCACATGGGAAACTTCATATGCAAAATTCTGCAAACTTTTCAAACTAGGAGGGAACGATTGACAACTTCGGCCAAAGTCGAGGGCCCAGTTTTACATTTCGCCCACTCTGCTGTGTATAGAAAGCCCTAAAGCTTTAAGTTACAACACCTACGGAGTCTGGCGTGTGGTTTGGGAGTCAGGGTGGCAGGACATCATTCTGGCCCACATGCATCAAGCATTTTTGGAGTCGCAAACGGTGCGATTCCTTAAAATCGGCCGTTTGCGAATGCAAAAGTGCTGTTTGGGATGCATCATGCTATTTTAGAAATTGCAATTTTTTTGCAAATTCTAAAATTGCGATAGCACATAAGAAATCGCAATTGTGCAATTTCTAAAATGCTATGCATCATTTCTTAATAATGTGCGATTTTACAAATTGGAAGTGCAAATTACCACGAAGTTCAACCTCGTGGTAATTTGCGAAATTGTTCAAATATGCACAAAAAGGCATTTTTTAAACTGTTAAGTTACAGACACACATGTCCTTAGGACATGTGTGTCTGTAACTTATACTGAAAAGTACATTTCATGGGTGCGGGGGGGGGGGGGTCATTTGCACCCCCCTCTCCACCCTTGAAATGCATTGATGAATTTCGATTTCAAATTGCGAATTCGCAATTCCCATTCATTCCTATGGGCATTTTGGCCCATAGGAATGAATGGGAATTGTGAATTCGCAATTGAAAATTTGCATTTTTTTATGCAATTCGGTAAAAATAGCGATTTTTACCGAATTGCAAAAAAAAAGCAAAAATATTCATGCATAGGCTTTTGCGATTTCTAAATTGCGAATCGTTATTTTTCGCAATTTAGAACTCGCAAAAGCCGATATTGACGGATGTGGGCCTCTGTTCTTACTTCACATAAGAGCAGATTTAAGAAATTCACAAAACTCTCCAGCACGCTCTTTGTCTTTGCTTTTTGCAAAAGGCTTTCTACATGCATAATTGTGTGCACTTTTGTTTACTAATCTTCCTTTTTCTCAACCAGGAAAATATTTTTCCACGTGAAAAATAAACATTTCCCTTCCCCTCTTACGGATTTTGGGGTGTTTCTTTCTCATTTCCACACCAGAAAGATATTTACTCTTGCCTTTGATGGAATAAATCTCTAACCGTTTCCAGGGTGCTCCAAATCTTCAAGGGCATCCCACGCTGGGCTGGCACACCCATTGCCCCCCACAGGAGCAGGGTATATTAATGTATTATATTGTTCCTTGGGGGTACAGAGCTTTGAGTGGGGGCGGGTCCTGCCAGTGCCAACACTGGCAATACTTATTTATTTATTTATTTCAAAGGTTTTATATAGCGCTGCTGGACCCAAGAGTATCAGAGCGCTTTACAAGGAAGGTGAACATAATAAGATAACATTAGCAATGTGCAACAAAAAAAATAAAATCACAATATAGTATTGCATTCAGAAGAGCTAAGGGGGCAAAGAAACAGAGAGATAAAATTAAGGGGAAGATGAATATTGAAAGTTAAGAGAGAGAAGGGGGTGTAGAGAGGGGGAGTGAGAATATGAAAGAATAGAGAGGGGTGGGGTGGGGAGAGGAGTGGACAAAATAGACATGTAAACAGGTTCTTATCGGGTCCTATATTCACGCCCTTATCTTTACAAGCAAAACACTCATCTCTTTCTCAAGAATGAGTGTCAGGTGATCCAAGTCAGCAATGCAGTTCTTGTTTATATTTTACATTATTTATTTCATGTTGTATGCTGTGTGTGTCCCTATTCCTTATGAGTATTTACTTTGCACATGTGTTGTTTTTCCATAGATTTGTTTTTCATGCAACATGAGTCTTCAATAGCGCCTATTCCGAACGGATTTGCCTCAAGGCGAGTTCAGGTTGTGGATGTGTATTCATGAAACTTTGTCATAATGGTGTCCAGGCGACGTGCTCATCCAGTCCGTGGCCTCTCTGCAGAGCGCAAGGAGTGGTGGTCAGGTGTGCCAATTCTAATAATGACTGTGTGAAGGATTGTGAAGGAGTACACAGCAGTCAAAATATGGACACCATCTAGGTAAAAGAAAATGTACTGTGTGTGTCTGTGTGTGCGCACAAGGAGGTGAAGTGCACAAGATGAAAGGGGGTAGGCACTAAGGAGACAGTGAAAAGACAAAGATGGAAAGGAAGGCAGAGTGTGAGACTTGCAGATGGAGGGGCTTCTGAGAGAGAGAAGTGGGAAGAAAGATGTGGGGGACTAACTTGGACAGAAAAAATGTAGAGGGGATGTATCTGGAGATTTAAATTATATTAAATAATAATATGTGTTAACAAGCATTGGTACAGGCAATAGGCCTAACTTGTTATCAGTATGTTTGTTGTGTGATGTATTTAGCTGCACTGATAAAAACACACATAGAAGCGCACAGGACACATGTCAGGTGTAAGAGGAAATTTTCTTTTTTCCTTATATTCGTAAATCTAGCCCTTTCAGCATGTAAATGAAACTTATACTGAGGCCCGTATTTAGGGGTTGATTAGGATCGCGGATGGACTTGAGTCCATCCGCGACCCCAGAGGAGGAGGGAACGTCCGCATGGGCTGCGGCGTTCCCTCCGTGCAGATTAGGATGTGACCACCAGGGTGGCGGTCACATCCTCTATCTTTAACATTGCGGCGGGTGCAGCTTCAAGCTGCACCCACCGCAATGTTAAAAATGCATGCATCGCATTTGCGTGCACAAAGCGGCAGGCACCGCGCGGTGCCTGCTGCTTTGTGCACGCAAATGCAGGGGGGTACCATAGGTACCCCCCATGTGCACCCCCCACCCCCCTTCACCAAGGGGGCCCGCAACGGGCCCCCAAAGTGAATGTCCATATGATTTTCCACGGCGGAAAAGCCGCCGCGGAAAAGCATATTATTTCCTCCATCCTAATATGGCTGGCGGTGTCTGATAGACACCGCCAGCCATGTTAGAGCTTTTCCGCCGCGGTCGGAAGGCGACCGCGGTGGAAAAGCTGCGGACGGATTTCAAGTCCCACCGCCATCCTAATATGGCGGTGGGTCTTTTTAGGCTCCACAGTGGTTTTCCCGCATCCTCCGGGCCGGCGGTGGCTTCCGCCGGCCCGGAGGATGCGGGAAAACCGCTATCATAATCGGCCCCTTAGTAATGCTTTGCACCAGATCTGGGTTACTTTTGTAATGCAAACACAACAGAAAGTGTTATATTGGGATTTATTATCAAATCAAGTAAAATCAGAATTTGCATTGGGTTGTTTGCCGAAGTAACACAAAGCTGCACCCTGCGCTATTTCACATTACTTTGCATTGAAGGGGCATTCCATATGTGCTACATGGGTGTCTCCATGCAACCACCCATGCGTCTTGACACAATTCCCGATTTACAAGCATTAGTCACAAGGATTTGCATCAAAATTGTACGCCTCGTTCAGGCACGCATAACAAAGAGACATGTTTTCGTTTCTCCTTCATTCTCCTGTTTTTCCTACTCTGCATGCGTGCTGCATAGTACAGCACAAATACAAAGCTGGACGAGTTGTAAAGGATAGTGTTTGTACTGAAAGGTTGCACTATGTGTAATGTTGGTCGTTGCCCCCCAATAAAGACAAGACACAGCTTCTTGTATGGAGGGGTTTAATCTAAGTATATCGCTCGGAGAGCGCCGAGCCGGTAACACTGGGCTCAGGCACTCGCGCTACTCGAACCTGGTTGCGCGCGCATCGCCACAAAATGGCGGGGGGCGCGTTGCGTCATCACGCAACGCGGATCAGCTAGACCGCTGACACTACATATCTCTCCCTTTTTCTACCAATGAATCAAATTGAAAACGTACAGTCCTTCGCTCATATCATAGTCCTGGAACCTGGATGGTCTCACCACCGCTCTACCCCTGTGGGTGTACCTCACTGGGGTGGCTGTGGTGTCTCTCTCCTGAGACTCTTCGCTGTCTTCTCCACGGCTCAGTTCAGCTGGGCTTCCTGTCAATCTCCTTACGTTCCTTTCCATTTCCATTCTGGGGGTAGCTCTGCTGCCCTGCTCCCCATCCAAGTCTCCTTCTCCCATGTCCACCTCCATGTTGGAGAGTTCAGTTCCTTCACTGGGCTCCATTGCCACTTCGAGCTCCTGCTCACCATGATTCCACTGTAGTACTTTGTTGCATCTCGCCATTCGGTCTTGAGACCATACATTGCCATCGCTTAACAAGGCAGCTCTGTCATACACCTCCTTGACCTAGAGGGGTTTACTGTATTTGCTGTCCCCCTTCCTCTGCATTACCGCCAACTTGACTCTTACCCATTCGCCTTCTTCTAACCCTGTGTCTTTCACATTCCTTCGTGAGTTATAGTACTTGGCGTAGACAGCTTGTGCTCTCTCCAAGTTCGCTTGCACCACTGCCGGGGACCATTTGCTGGTTACCGTTTTCTCCTTCCACATTCTGTTGTCCTTCGTGAAGGGATCTCGGCCTCTCAGGATCTGAAAGGGGCTATACCCTGTTCCCGTGGGGGTGATTCTGTACGCCCATATCATTTGCCATATTTCTTTCTCCCAGTCCTTGTTACTCATTATCGCCGCTTGCACAGATCCCATCACCACCCGGTTAAAGCGTTCCACTAGTCCGTTGCCAGCCGGGTGATATATGGAGGTGTTTTTGGAGAGGATGCCATTCCTCTCCATGAATTTAGTCCATTTTTCTGAGGTGAACTGGGGGCCGTTATCACTCAATATGGATTTGGGAATGCCTTCTCTCACGAATGGGTCGTTCAAAAACCTTAGGATTGTGTCCGTGTCCATTAGTTCTTCCACTTTCACTTCAGGCCACTTGGAGTACCTGTCTATGAGGACACACACGTACTGATGGGTTCCTTGTCCATCCAAGATCGGGCCCAAGATGTCGATAGACAACTCTTCCCACGGATTTCTCGGGGAGTCAAATTTACCTAGCGCCGGTCTCAGGGGCTTGAGCGTTTTGTCCGCTCCTTGGCACTGGGTGTACTCTCTGACATATCGTTCAGCTTGCAGATCCATGCCTGGCCACCAGTATCCCTGTTTTGTCCGTAGTTTTGTTTTACTGATCCCTAGGTGTCCTTCGTGGAGTATTGCCAGTAGTCTTGGAATTATTCCTGCTGGGGGGATGACCTTGTCCCCCCTGTATACGAACACTCCCCTGTCGTCCACTGACAGTTCCTCCCTGACTTCGTAATACTTCCGTAGGTTCTCGTTAAGGTGTTTCTTATCAGGCCAGGCTTTCACTATGCACTCCTTCACCTCCTGTACGATCTGATCCTCCTTGTAGGCTGCATCCCACTCTTGGTTGCTAATGACCCTCTCCTGGTCATCCATTAAGGCTACCATTTCTTCCCCACCTTCTTTGTCTTCTTCTTCTGTTTCCATGGCTGCCGCCCTACTCAAGTAATCTGCCACTTTATTCCGACTGCCCGGAATATATTCCACGTCATATCTGTATTCCAACAGCTTCAAGGTCATTTTTTAAATTCTGGGTGTGGCGCTGGCATGCCCGCTGGAGGTGAGAACTTTCACCAACGGTTTATGGTCAGTCTTCAACTGGAATTGTGTTCCCCAAAGGAATTGTCGGAATCTTGTCATTGCCCACACCACGGCCAACATCTCCTTTTCTATGACGCTGTACTTTTTTTCAGTGTCACTTAGTGTGCGAGACGCGAAGCTCAATGTCTCCACCACTCCTTGTCCTCTGTCCTGCATCAGCACTGGCATCTGTTGTGAGCACAGTTCTACCTTGGGGTTCGTAGCCTTGCAGGGGTACGGCACCTACTACATCCATCTTTATGCTTTCGAACTCCTTCTGTGCTTCTTCTGTCCAACTGAACGTTGTCTTTTCTCTCGTTAACTGTCTCATGTGGTGGGTTTTTGTTGCGAAATGTTGAACGAATTTACTATAGAATTCTGCCATGCCTAAAAAGGACCTGACATCTTCCTTGCTGGTGGGGGGTGGTGCATCACAAATTGCTTTCACGTTTTCCGTCTTGGGCGTGATTCCTTGCACTCCGATTTCGGGTCCTAGGTAGGTCACAGACCCCATGCCTAGGCGGCACTTTTCCCACTCTGCAGTCAGGCCTTTTTCCTCCAATACCTTCAGAACCTTGGTGAGTTTCGCGTCATGGTCTATCCTGTCTCGCCCCATCACCAGGATATCATCCTGAAAGTACTGGATGCCGTCCATGTTCTTGAACAACTGGTGCATCAGTTTTTGAAACACCGCTGCTGCCGACGCCAGTCCAAACGGCATCCGGCAGAACTGGTAGCATCAGAAAGGAGTGATGAATGACGTCAGCCTCCTACTCTCTGGGTGTAAGGCAATCTGGTGGTATGCTGAGGTTAAGTCAATGGTGGAGTACCACTTTATTCCTCTTGTTTTGGCTAACATTTCTTCAATCAATTCTTGGTAAGGGGAATTTCTCCACTACAATGTTTTTGTTTAGTTCACGCAGGTCTACGCATAGCCTGACCTTCCCGCTGGGTTTCATCACCACCACTAATGGTGCCAGCCATTCGGCACACGTGATTGGTTCAATTATGCCCTTTTTTTCCAGCTCCTGCAGTTCTACCTGCACCGCATCTCTTACAGCGAGGGGTACATTCCTCACCTTATGGGACACTGGTTACGCTCCTGCTTTGAGTACAATCTTATGCGCAAGCTTCTCTAGGTTCCCCACTTTGCCTCCAAATACCTTTGGGTACTCCTTCTTCCATCTGTCCAAGTCTGGCCATCCGTCTGGTTCGGTGAGTAGGATCTGGACCTTTCCTCCCGGGTCTAGTTTGATTCCCAGGTCGCCCTGGTCCAACCACCCCAACACCGATGGTCCTTTTTCTGAGACGTACAGTTTGCAGAAGGCACTGCGTCCTTTAAATTAAAACTTTAAGGGCCTCAACCCCACCATGGGTATGCGGTCTCCGTTGTATGTGACGGGCCTTATATCCAGCCTCTCTAGCTCTGGGCCCACATGTGGTGTAAATGTCTCGTTCCACACCAGCCTCTGGACTATTGTATATGGCGAACCCGTATCTGCCACAATACTTATCGGTACTCCACCGATCGTCATGTCCAGCACCGGCTTGCTCGATCTCTTGGTGTCCACACATAGCACTTGATCGTATATGCAAAGTACCGTGTCCTCCTCCTCATGGCTGCTCCCCTCTTGGTCTTCTTGCCCTTGGTCCACATATCGTACCACACTCCTGGCTGACTTCCTACAGCACACCTTCTCGTAATGCCCTACAATCCCGCAGAATATACATTTGGCGCGAAACGCCGGACACTTCCTGTCGTAGGCCTCGTGTGCCGTGCTTCCGCATCGGTAACAGGCTTTCTTGCTGCCTCCCGTTTGTCTACCCGGTGGGCCTGGATTCCCTTGCCACCTGTTCGGTCCTTTCTGTGGAGTTCCCTTGTTCCTGTTATCTCTCCGGGAGTCGTCCTCTTCTATTCTATTCACCATAGGTCTGGCCAACGTCTCTTTTTTCACCGCCTCCGCGCATCGTCGTGCCAACTCAGCTTTCTTTACTGTTGCCAGGACTTCCTTCAGCGTGGCATCCCCACTTGACCATAATTTCTCTTGCACGGCCTTGCTCGTGGTGTGCATCACGATTTGGTCTTTGATGAATTCGTTTGGAATGTATCGTATCTGCACGTGGATGCTAGTTTCCTTAATGCCGCCACATACTCTTCAACCGACTCTCCCGCTTCTTGTTTTCTCTGTTGAAAGTTGTACCGATCAATTGAGACACATACTGCTGGTCTGTAGTGCTTATTTAACTCCTCAATGGCGTGGGCATAGACGTCGTCGTCGGTAGTTGCTCGTTGTTTAGGTACTAGGTTTTTGAATACTCTGAGCCCCTCCGGGCCCAAGTTGTGGAGCAGTATCCGTTTCTTCCTTTTACTTGTGAATTTTTCCTCATTTTCATCCTCTAGTACTTCAATAAAGTTGTCGATGTAATCTCTCCAGTCTTCCCACCTCATAAGGGGTTCTCCTGGCTTGGGCAGGAATGGAACGGGCGCTGTCGCTGAGGACGCCTGTGCGCACATGGTTTCGCGCTTGTTTGGTGGCGAGGCCCCACTTTGCCCTTTGGGGCTGCCTGGTGCACCTTCTCCCTCCTGCTCCTTGTGTGGAAGCTGGGGACTCTTAGTCTCTTCCCCTTTGCTCTTCCCTGAAGTAGCCAGTGCTCCTGGGGTGTGTTGCTGTCATGGGGGTGTGTAGTTCTACCCCACTGCGTGCCCTTCCTGACCTTTTCTGTGCACCGTCTGGCTCCACGTGTGGGTGCTCTGGGCTCTGCCGCGCTCTCCGAATCTCCCTTTTCCCACTTCACTGTGGTCCTCTAGTCACCTTCCAATGGGCAACTGCTCGCACCTGCTGGGTTCGGTGGTCGGTTTTACTTTTTGTTTTTCCGTTTTTTTTTTCATCCCGATCTCGTCGCCATTGTAATGTTGGTCGTTGCCCCCCAATAATGACATGACACAGCTTCTTGTATTGAGGGGTTTAATCTAAGTATATCGCTTGGAGAGCGCCGAGCCGGTAACACTGGGCTCAGGCACTCGCGCTACTCGAACCTGGTTGCGCGCGCATCGCCACAAAATGGCGGGGGCCGCGTTGCGTCATCATGCAACGCGGATCAGCTAGACCGCTGACACTACACTATGGTGCAAGGGTGTGTGCAGGGGCGGCTCTAGGCTCATGCCGGCCCTGGGCAGGGAGCGTAGGTAGGGGCCCCCGGAAGAGGGGGTCCGGGCGGGGAGGAGCGCGGAGGCCAGTGAAGAGGGGAGGGTTAGGGTGTTTGAAAGTGGAACAGAGCCGGAGGCCGCCAAATCCCTGCCAGGGGCCGCCACGCAAATATGTATCCATCCTCAGAGGATTATTATATTAAGGATATATATTGGCGTGGCGGCCCCTGGGGTTTGGCGGCCCTGTGCAGGTGCACAGCTTGCACATGCCTAAGGCCGCCCCTGGTGTGTGCATTGGCACATCACAGCCAAAAGTGCACCAGCACTGGGAAAAAGAACAAATGAGCCGTATCTTTTTGATATGGTACGTTATTTCTCTCTCCATTCAACGAAAGGCATCACTGCAACTTTAATGGTGCGCTGCTTTGTGTCAAATAATAGTAGATCTGGGCCTAAGTGACTAGGATTGGCCGGCCCTGTTGTTTGCTCCCAGCCTGGCTCCTTCCTCACCCTCGTCCCTTCCCCTCAACTCAAAAAGGAGGAGCAGGCTTATTGCAGGCCCTGCTTGAAATATATATATATATATATATATATATATATATATATATATATATATATATATATATATATATATATATATTGCCTACTGGCGGTCGCCAGTAGGTAGTTATAGTTAGGATCGTTTTCCATAGGAAATCCGCAACATTCTATTGGGAATAACTTTGGCGCCGAATGAGGGATCTGCCTGTAATTTTCCTTCACTTTGCCTCGCTGCGCTCCGCTCCTTCCCTGAAAGTTTCGGGGGGATCCGTCAAGCGGGGGCCGAGATGAAAGGGGGGTCCCAAAACGTGTTTTCCCCATGTTAATTTCCATAGGGCGGTTGGACTCACTTTTAGCCCGAACGGCTGAATGGATTTCCACCAAACTTGGCAAAATTGTAGGGACTGGTACCCCGATGTGCCTTTGCTATGTCTCAAGATATATGCTCCAGTGGTTTTTACGAAAATTTACTTTGAAAAAATATTTATTGGGCTACATTGGGCTATATATATGTTAGAGCCCAAATGTAGCCCAATGTAGCCCAATGTAGCCCAATGTAGCCCAAAGATGGCCACCAGAGACAAAAAAAACCAAATGTAGCCCAAATATCAGCCAGATGTAGTCCAACAATAGCCCAATGACAGAATGTGATGTCATGAGTGATGTCACTGACCATGTCATGAGTGATGTAATATGTGACGTCATCAGCAGTGCATTGCACGCGCAAGTTATAGTGAGTCCAACTAACTATAACGTGGGAATTTCAATGGTTTTATGCGAGTAAAATTTCCACCTAACTATAACTGGTGTGAAAACTATGTTTTTTTCAGTGAATATATATATATATATATTTTTTTTTTATAGTGGGTGAGCACCCAATGCATTAAAGCAGCTCTACTCCTTGAGTACATATGTGAGAACCATGAGCGTTGTGCTTCTCTGGGTGTTACGGTTGGCCACCAACACAGCAGGCACAGACTAAGGCCCAGATTTGCTCATTTTCATACAACGCAACACGGCAAGGGAACTTGCTGTGCTGCATGAAAGGGAGAGATCAGGAATGGGCCATATTTATTAGGATATGGCGCACTCATGCTCTCTCCTTGCACTGGCACACTTATTCCACTCTAGCGCAGATACTCGTGCCCCATGGTGCAAGAGTACCTGCATTGCGGCCAGAATTGCTCTTGTGCAGGAAGGCTGCCTTGCAGCACAAAAACAATCCTCAGAGGCGTATTCCTCTTTGTATGCGTGTTGAAGAACGCAGCACACGTGCAAAGAGGAAGTAAAGAAAATAAATAAAGATACTTCTTCTTGTCACACCAGCCTCAGGTACGCGCACCATTTTGGCGTAAACTTCGGTTTACTGACCTTTATTAATCTGGGTTTGCGTCAAAGTACATGGGTGGGTGCACGGGAACGCCCATGCTCCACCTAAGTAGCTCCTCACCGACCCAAGGTAATGCCTGGCAGAAGGAAAAAGTGACGCACAGCCACACAAAACAAGACGCAAAGCCACACAAATCAAGACTTTCATGGCTTTGCATCATGGCTGTGGCAAAAAAGTGGCGCATACCCAACGCAAAATATTGGCGCATATGTGTGGCACACGGTTGCCAGAGGACGACAGCGCAGCCCTTGGAAGTGTAGCGCTGTGTATGTTTTTAGGCCAGACTAGAACGCAGTCCAGACATGAAACACGCAGAAGAGTTTGGGACACCTCTTTTCTGACGCAGCGCTATATTGACTATCTGACCCTGTAGGTAGCCTCGGAATCGGATCTAGGGTTCGAGCCCAGTCGCCACAAACGGGCACGCGCTGGAGGTGAAGGCGCGTGCACGAGGAACGAGTGAAAAGAAACCCCATCCCTTTCTAATGTGGCCTGGCCGCTCTGAACCCGAGGACTTCAAAGCTGCGAACGCAGCTGCTGCTTCTATCCTCAGAGGGGGAATTAGCCTTTTTGGGATTGTAAGAAAACAGAAGTCGCACAATTAAATCTGCCCGAGTTACATTTTTTATTTAATGGGCAACATCAGTCAGTATAAATCAATCACCGGCAAGGGACAGGCAAAACCCCAAACACGGCGAAATATGCTGTGTGAGCCAGAGCACACGGTGTGATCAGTCACCGGGAAACGATGGGGCCTTCGGGCCCTCCTTGGGGCTCAAGCACGGGACCCTGGCTGCACCCCCTCTTCTGCAACCCCCCTCTGCTGCAGCCCCACCCCCCCTTTACAGTGAAGCACCGGCACAGCAAGGCTGCCATGAGCCTTAACGCAAAGAAAATGCATCCATAATTAAGGTGCAGTGGATACTTCCACTCCTAAACCCCGGTGCCACTGCACTTGCTGCACTAATGGTAGCTACGACCCAGGCTGCGAGACCACGGAGGTGCTGTAATCACACACGATCCCTTTCCTGGAATCCATCAATGCCGGTGTAATTCATTGAAAAGAGGGTTTCTGTGTGGATCTGAGTGATCTGGCCAGACGTCCCCTTTAGAGTGACATGGCAAAGTGCATCGCAATGTTGCGAGTTGTACCTATACCATTTACTGCCTACTATCTGTAGCGGCGTGATGTGGAGTGAGAGTGCAGAGCTTCCCGTGTGGGTTATATGGGCTGGTATCTGTCTCTGGAATTTCACTATCTCTTTTAATTCAATAGGTGATAGGACCCTCTGGCGGTCTCCAAGCAGGTACGCGATCGGCTGACGCGTGGGACTCGCTTTTTAAGGTTGCAGGTATGCAGGTTATATGCAACCTAATGGTACGGGCTTTTGAAAGATCTTGAGTGAAGACTAATTGTATCACTGGGACTAAGTGTGTTTTACAGATGGCATTTTCTTTCTTTTGTGTCTTTTACTACCATCACAGGTTTAAAGTGAACCTCCCATGAAGTTCTAAATCGGAACCCCATTAGCCCTGAAGAAGTTCCTCGAAATTTGTGATGGCAACGAAACATGTTGGCTAATAACGATTGACTATGGCTCTATAAGAGCCATTTTTAATTTGGAAGAGCTTACAGTATTGAATAAAGCTATCGTAAGCTAGTAAGCTTTACCAATTTTTAATGGCGAGAATTATCTGTCTGTATTCTCACGGGGTCCAAAGGCTATGCATGTTGATAGCAGGCATAGGTAGTGCATTCACATTGAGTTTGTTCTTTCTTGATTTGATTTCATTGGGGTTAGGTTTTCTTTACTAAGAGCACACACATTTCTTTTCTCTGGAAAGATAGCAACCTATGATGATAAGCGGGCTTGCTGGCGAGTACCAGTCAGCAGCCCCCTTGGTAGTGCAACCGTGAGGTGCTTTCTTTCCTTCCCACACTTTTTTTCAGTTTATGGGTGGGTCTGTCATGGTAGTTCATTAGATTGTTTTAACTAGGATACACCACAACATTGTGACCAGTAGGTCTTTGAGGGAGTCTTTGGATAAAGTTATGATACCCCTCCCGTGTTGGAATTATAGTTCTTGGTGTTTCTATTCAGGGACAGCCCTTTGGTTGTTTTAAGAGACCCACTGACCTTGCCTGTTGTTTCAAGTTATACTTTACCTTCATACTTGCTGGCATTCTGTGACCAAAAAGAGATAGTTTTTTCAAAGCTTTTAAACAACATATAATAGAAAATTGAAAATATTGTTGAAAATCACAAATCTTTGGCCCGATGATCATCAAAAATAATCACAACAATCTAGTGCAGTTCAGGATCCCTTCCAGGGGACTGGATCCAATGATTTACCAGGGCGGCTCCCTGTAGGTGCAGGACATCAGCAGAGCGCCTGGCCTGGAGAGGCTTAAATCTAGGGTCGGACTCACAGAAAAAGTCTAAGGACCTAAAATGTGGTATTGGCCTCGTTCCGGTGTCCCTTGCGACTCCAGAAAGGTGATCCCGAGATCAGCTCTGTGGATATTGATGTGAGTAGAACACTATCCCCAGTAATCGGCTTCCACCTGGCAGCTCATCTGGAAAGGTGAGAGCGTATATAGGGTCCTACAGTCATGGGCTTAGTGGCACTTCATGAGATTGTCTAGGGAAGAAGATGTGTGCTCGCTCTGGTCCTTTGTAGAGTCACACCCTACTTCATTCTGCCTTCATGAAGCCTACAGAGTGTCTACAGAAAACACAGCCTCCATGGGATGAGATGAGGTGACTGCCACTACAGCCCTTCACTTGGGAACATTTGACCCTGCCGGCTTCCCCACTCCACGTGTGCCATTGCGCACATTGCCATATAAATGTGGCGGGTGTCCTCCTATAGCGATGGTGGGTCTCATGATTTACCCTTCTGTACCCCATTCACCCCTGTAAGGATACCGAGATGGCAAAGACTGCTGCATTGCTGCATTTATCCTGAACTTTATTTGGATGATTGCTGAACTGCAGATTTTAACAAAAACTGTTTCTATCTGAAATAGATCAATAGTTAATAAAACCACTGTACGCTGGTTGCAATGGCATGCTATGGAAGGCAAACAATATGGATTGTTTGTTAATATTATTTTTAATATGATTTACTTAATGTTTATAGTGTTCTTTCTTTATAACCCCTTGTACATTCAACGTATTGTTTAAAATGTAATAGCTAGATAATAGTGCTGCAAAATGTGTTGCATCATTTTCTCTTATTTGCATACCATGGTGTGTAACTTAGTCTTCCGGAAGTCCACCACGTAACACACCATCCGCTGCATAATTTGCAGATGTCAAGAAAAAAATGCGTATTGCTGTACACGACCACAAGTTATAAGAAGAGCATTCAAAAAGGTAACATACACTGGTAAGTAATTTATTAATTATAGTAATATACTATCAAATAGTATTATAGTAATTTATACATGTACGTTTACTCTTATGCTTGGAGTAACTTTACTGCTTTTGACAATTCATCATCTAAAAGTGCAAAGTTGCTCAAAAGTGCAGACTTTCACTTCTCCACCAATGAAACAAGAGGTGGCACCAAAGTTACCAATGTAAGTATCTAGAGCCAGAGAGGGGCAGTAGGAGGCCCAGCCCCACACCTGGTCAACCACTGATATTGTAACACTCTCCCACACAAAATAATGGTTGCAAGGTCTTAAAATAGATCCCCTGAGGAATAATAATAAATTAAGTCACGTTATTTAAACTATAAAAAATCTATAAATACATTTAATTTAATGTTTAAAACATTAAGGAGCATGTTACGATCTTAGGCGGATGACACCGTCATGGAAACGAGGCCGACTGACCTCGGTTGATGGTCCTAACCAACTAATTATGATGCCACCTCACATGGTGCGGGCGCATACTCCAATTTCCCTATGGGAGCTTGTGTTATGGCGGTAAACCGTCCATAACTCAAGCTCCCATAGAGAAATGGAAAATTGTGTTAATCCCTGCACCCCATCGCAGGCATCTCAAGGTGCCTGCCACAAGGTGCAGGGATCAACTCGGCCCCCAACCGGAGGCAGCAACAGAAGGGGGCACAGCTAGGGGCCTCCAAACAAGCTTTTGGACAGGCTTTCCATGTCGAAAAGCCCAGTATAGAAAGCCTGTTAGAAACCATGCATCATAATCCGGACGGTATAAAACGCCGTCCATATGGATTACAGACGGCTACCGACTGGCCAACGGGGAGCCCGTCGGAATCTAGCTGGAATAACTGGCCAGTTTGAATCCCGACGGGCTGTATTGTAATCAGTCAGTCAGAATTTAAACCAATGATCTCAGTCGGAAAGCCTCTGACCTAAAGTCGGAGGCTTTCCGATCGAGATCATAATCGGCCTCTATCTAAAAACAAAATACAACTTTCATTTTCAAATATTTTATTAATGTGTTTTGAATTTAGAAATAACGTAGCATTAATTTGTAATAAAATATAACAAATTATTTACATATAATTATATACATTAACTGAACACACGACAATATGTGTGTGTGTGTGTGTGTTTTATATATAAATAAATATGGAGCAGTGATCTACTTATGGTAAAGTAGAGGGAAAATGTAAAAAGCTTATTTAACTTGAAAAATAGTAGCAATATGTTTTTGTTAAATGTTAATATAAATTAATTTTATATAATTACTCTAAATTTAGAACAAAATAAAAAAAATGGTTTTGTTCTAAATTTAGAGTAATTATATAAAATTAATTTATATTAACATTTAACAAAAACATATTGCTACTATTTTTTCAAGTTAAATAAGCTTTTTACATGGTGCGGGCGCATACTCCCATTTCCCTATGGGAGCTTGTGTTATGGCGGTAAACCGTCCATAACTCAAGCTCCCATAGAGAAATGGAAAATTGTGTTAATCCCTGCACCCCATCGCAGGCATCTCAAGGTGCCTGCCACAAGGTGCAGGGATCAACTCGGCCCCCAACCGGAGGCAGCAACAGAAGGGGGCACAGCTAGGGGCCTCCAAACAAGCTTTTGGACAGGCTTTCCATGTCGAAAAGCCCAGTATAGAAAGCCTGTTAGAAACCATGCATCATAATCCGGACGGTATAAAACGCCGTCCATATGGATTACAGACGGCTACCGACTGGCCAACGGGGAGCCCGTCGGAATCTAGCTGGAATAACTGGCCAGTTTGAATCCCGACGGGCTGTATTGTAATCAGTCAGTCAGAATTTAAACCAATGATCTCAGTTTTTATAGCATAAAGTAATATTTTATACATAAAGCCAACCCGCTGCTGTGCACAGTCTTTGGCTCTGCACAGCGGGAAGTTGGCCACAGGCGAACCCTCCACCTGCACCCAACCCCCCAGGGGGAAAGGGCCTCACCTCAGACCCTACAACCCCATTGGCTTTAATAAAGTGTGAGCATATCAATATAAATAAAGCAGATCTATTATCTTCCTCCAAAAATTACCAATAATTGTATTCAAATCTAAATTTCAATAATTCACAAAACGGAATCTTATATTAATTACTAGAAAAAGTTTAACAAAGTTTTCATAAACCATGTACTTGAGCCTTTCGTTTTACATATGTGTATTACATTTTGTGAGTGAAAAATGTGAAAGTAAAATATCAGAGACACATATTTCAAAAATAAAAATAAAACAAACTTGTCTCTGAGCCTTTCTTTTAACATTGTCCATCAGAAAATATGCAATCATAAAAGCAACCACAAGAAGGCCTTATTTTTTCTTTTTAATACATCTTCAGGCTCCATAAATTGCAGCCAAACAACCAGCCCCTAGAGGATGTGGAACTCCCAGTTGCAGAGCAAAAGCTCTAGCCTGGTAAGTAGAGGAAGGCTACTGCTAGTTTTTTCTAATGTTGCTTGGGGGCTACAGAACACCCTGCAGCCCGCCACAACATACAAAAATGTTAGGTGGTAGCACTGCCCCCTCTACTGACATCACAAAAACAAAAATATGTAAATAAGTCTCACAGGGCATTCTGGGGCGCTCCTTGAAGGATCAGTGAATAATAAATGAGCAGCTGTGACCACTAATTTATTATTCACTATTTTGGTATTTATTTATATTTTCTGGGTGTCCCCGTCCCACCCGGGACACCCAATGTTGTTTTTGTTTTATAGGTGGCTGTGGGGGGAGGGCCCAGGACCCCAGCGTCCCCACTTGTGCTCGGCTCCTGCAGAAGCCAGCTTTCTTATTTTCAAAAGGGATGCCACGGTGCCCACCCGGGGCACCCCACAGCATGTCCATCAATAGGAACTGCGGAGGAGGCCAAGGACCCCTGCATCCCTGCCGGCTCCCCTGCTTGCACCCATCCCAGATGCAGCAGGTGCCAGCATTGTTCCCACCCTCTGAGAGCAGTTTTCATTTGCTCCTGCAGAGTTGGAGGAATATTTTTTTCCCACCCAAGAACATGGGCAGAGAAAAGTTTTGCGGCTTTGTGCTCCCGCAGGATGTGAATACATTACTCTTTCCCTACCACGCTCTAGGATAAAAACAAGAAAAGACGGTGTCCCAAGGATTGGGGACCCTGGAAATTTGTCCCTGAGCTGAACCTAGAGATGGGGTCCCTGGGCCATACAAAGTCTCTGAGGGGGGGCTGCGTGCCCCCTCCCCATTTCAAAGCTTGATACCCCAGGGGATGGGGTCCCCAGGGCCTCTCCAGGCTCGGGGAGGGGGCAGCAAGCCCTTCTCCCCTTTAATAAATAATTGGCACAAGAGATGGGGTGCCCAGGGCCATTCTAGACTTCAGGAGGGGGCCACGTTCCCCCCTCCCCTTTTATAAAATAACGGCGCTGGAGGACAGCATCCCAGGGGCCTGTTTAGGCTTGGGGAGTGGGGCCATGCACCTGTCCTCCTCTTCATTAAAACATTGGGCCCAGTGAGTGGGACCCAAAGGCCTCTTAGAGACTTGGGGGTGGGCATATGCACACCTCCCCTAAATAAAACATGCATAGGCCCCCTCCTCCAGGCCCTTGCCCACTGGGGGTATTTAAAAAAAATTGCTATATGATAGTTTGATGCTTGGTAACTAGCTGGTGAAACTGAGCCTGAAGGATGCCTATTTTCATAACACTAATTTGATCTGAACACAAGTGTTTCCTCCTTTGCCTGGCGGTAAAGAGTTTGGTGATCACAATAATAATAATTCACATTTGTAAAGAGCCCAATCACCCGTAAGGGTCTCTAGGCACTGGGGGCCATCGGGAAGATTAAGCAAGCTAGTGCCCAGAGTCACCTGGTGCTGGGCTAACCTGCCGCCGGTGATTGAACCGTGATCCCCAGATTCCGGAGTCAGTCGCCCTAGCCGCGGCGCCACACCTCTTCTTTGCCCAACACTTAAGCTCATGTCTCGAAGCTAGGCTTTTGATGTGGGTGGCCATTTACAAGCAACAGTAGTCAACCAGGCTAATAATCTACGTTGATGATACTTTGATTTAGTCTCAATACCCTGGAACCTTTCACCCTCAGTTGAGGCTCCACTTTTCAAAGTGCTTGGAATTTATTTTTACTTCTTTCAAACTCTGTGGTTCAACCAACAACAAATGTTGAGTTTGTAGGGATTTATTGTGGGCATCCAAGAAAGGGTACACTGTGCCCTGAGATAAGCCTCTACAGAGAAAGACTCCGCCGTTTATTGAGAATGAGTGGTCCCTCTTCATATCCTGGTAGGCCTTCAAAGGCTCAAGGTTCTTTATCCTTTGCTATTCAAACCCCGTATCCCTTCCTAAGGGTGCAAAAGATACCCTGGGCTGCTGGCTAGGAAATTTAGCGGTTTGGAATGGCTTGAAAATGTTCAGCGCTAAAGCCAATTAAAATATAGCCCTGATTAGGAATGCCTCGCAGAGGCTTCATAAAATGAATGCGCCTGATAAAATTAGATACACTGGAGTTTATCAGGTGTGATAATTATTGCCAGTTATGAGTTTAGCCCTTCAAAATGGAGTATAACACACATTATAATACAGATTGTGGTGCTTTCTGCACCAAAACCTGCATATCCAGGTATTTAACAGATAGTTTCTCTCCATCGAGCTGGTACCATTAGAGCTCAATTGATTGGATGCCGGACAAAAAAGTCTTCCTGAAATTTGGAGCTCACCGGATATTGACTTCTTAGTATCCTGAACCTGATGCCTTGTGTGCCAATGCCTTCCTTCAACAATTGAAGTTGTGGAGGACACATACCTTTCCATCATTTGGGATGATTTCAGGGGTTTTCTTTCATGTAAGAAGAGGTCAGTTGCCACTGGTAATAGTCACCCCTTGTGGTTCTCAACTGCTGTGGAATTTTGTAGTTGAACCCATGATGCTTCCATAGTCCCTCTAGCACATGGGTACTCGCAAACTTTCTCTCGGGGGCCTAATTTACACTGTGGTTTGTGTCCAAGGGCCGCACCAGTGGGGGTGGGGTCAGCGGGGAAGGGGGTGGGGCTAGAGCAACAACAAAAAAACTGACCATGAGGTTGATCACTGGTCCCTACAGCGGACACCTTCGTCCACTGAGCCACCTGACCCGGCATACACACATCTCTCTCTCTCTCTCTCTCTCTCTCTCTCTCTCTCTCTCGCTCTCTTTCTCTCTCTGTCTCCCTCCCTCCCTCTCCCTCCCTCTCTCCCTCCCTTACTCTGTCCCCCTCCCTCTGTCTCCTTCCCTCTGTCTCCTTTTCCCTCTCTCACTCCCTTACTCTGTCACTTCCTTTCCCTCCCTTCCTTTCTCTCCCTCCCTTTCCCCCTCTCACTCCCTCACTCTGTCTCCCTTTCCCTCTCTCACTCCCTCACTCTGTCTCCCTTTCCCTCTCTCACTCCCTCGCTCTGTCTCCCTTTCCCTCCCTTACTCCCTCACTCTGTCACTCCCTTTCCCTCCCTCACTCTGTCTCCCTTTCACTCCCTCACTCTGTCTCCCTTTCCCTCTCTCACTCCCTCACTGTCACTCCCTTTCCCTCCCTCCCCCTCCCTTTCCCTCCTACTCTTTCCCTCTCTCACTCCTTCACCCGATCTCCCTTTCCCTCCCTCACAGTGGTGGCTGGTGACATTTGAATGTGGTAGGGCGTAAAAGTTAAGGATGACTTGTTACGAGTAGCAAGCATTCACTAAATGTTCTTTTACATCATTATTTTTGAAAAAAGTATACCTCCATCAAACCCATATGCACAGAATCACATTGCAACTGGAACACATGACCACTGCCCTGTGCGCTCTGCTGAGAGGCCAGGATTTGATTGATGTCCATCAAGATTTCTGAACATCTTTTTCACTATTTGACAGGCACTGAGAGAAACTCGCAGTGCCCTCAGCCTAAGCTCCAGCGCTCTCAAGTGGTGCCACTCAGTTCAAGGTATGTACTGTACAAGAGTAATGTGAGACATGAAAAATAATACATGAACAGAATCCTTAAATAGCTAACACTTTTAGGGAATGCAACTATGCAATATTAACACATACAATGTAAACAGGAACTAAATCACTGACCTGAACGTGCTCAAGTTTCAATTAAATGTTAAAAATGCTAACATTTTTCTTCCTTCAATGCAGCTGCACGCGGTGCACCCTCGGTTTGCCATCTCTTCCTGCAGTGCCCTCACTCCAGTTCCACTGCACTCTCTGTTCATGTGGCTCATCGCACAGCGTGGACTGCGCCACACAGGTCACTTAAGGTCCCGCTAGCCTGCATCTCTTCGTTGCTACGTGTTGGTGTGCTTTTTAACTTACATCATGTCACTATAGGGCCCCTTTTTCTTTAGTAACTTTGACATATTTGATTGCTATGGTTATATCACGGGCATCGACATTTGATGCATGTTGCAGCCTGCGGCGGCACCTGTTCTGCAGTAAGTTCTTTTGTATTTCACCTAACTGTGCGCCTCGCCTCCAACATGCTATTTATGACGGCATGACTGTCTAAGTGTCGTTTGGCGGCGCGCATAACCAGATGGAGTCCTGCCACCGCGCCGCCTCGTCTGAGCCTCCCCATCGCATTTCAAATCAATGTGGCCCAGCGCCTAGGCTCCGAGCCGAGGCCTAGTAACACAGGGGCATATTATCAAAGGGGTTTATCTCCGCTTTTTTGGCTTTAAAAGCCAAGAAAGCGGAGATAAAATTATCTCCCTATTACCAAGCTGTCGCTAACACCAGTTAGTGACAGCTAATAGGAGATAGCGACCATCTTGGGCCCCGCTTTGCATGTCAGTGATATTTATCACTAATGACATGCAAAGTGGGCGTGCCAAGATGTTAGCGACTGGAAACAGTCGCTAACATCGCTATCTCCTATTACCAACTTTTGGAGATATTCGCGCTAAGCGCGAATATCTCCAAAAGCTAACACCTACCCTGAGCATTTCTTCACCATGTTATCCAATGGGAGGTGGATAACATGGCTAAGAGCATTTGCTCGATAATGCATGAATATCGCTGACTTTTCAGCGATATTCATGCATTGCGGCCGTTTTTTATCGCATTTGCGATAAACCTTGCTAATAGCAAGGTTTATCTGCGATAAAAATCGCCGATGTGCGGCGATAATGTTTGTCTCTAAACAAGTTAGAGACAAAAATTATCGCTAGTTGTTGGTAATATGCCCCACAGTGCGCGTAAAATAATTTAAAAGTCATTTCGATCGATCATCAGTTAAGTTTGCACTTTGCACTTTGCAGTTTATGTTTGTTTGTCCTCATGACATGACATGCATGATTGATGCCACCCAGTCAGTCACTGCACCCAGTACTGATGCCAGCCACGAGCCACCCACACACGCATTCTAACTGTACACAGAGTCCCTCACTGTCACTCCCTTTCCTTCCCTCACCCTCCCATTCCTCCCTTCCTCCCTTTCCCTCCTTTCCTCTCTTACTCCCTCACCCGGTCTCCCTTTCCCTTCCTCACTTTGTCTCCCTTTCCCTTCCTTACTTTGTCTCCCTTTCTTTCCCTCTCCCTCTGTCATCTCGCGCAGCCTGCCTCTATGTCAGGCCGGGCTGAGACAGCTTCGAAGCACACACACAGACATAGCTGCACGGAGGCATTAACAGGTCTTTAAAAGACCATTAGAATGTTAATGAGGCTGTGTTCACCTCTTAGCGCCCCTGCAGCTCCACTCTAACTATGGCAGCAATCGCCCGGCCGGTCCCCACAGAGCAGCAGTCTCGGAGTCGCGCTGCTGTAACTTAGTTTGCAGACACACTTTAAATAAAAAAAAAATTAAAACACTGGTATGATGTGTACAAGGTCCGCGGGCCGCCAGAGAAGGCTTGCTGGGCTGCCACTGGCCCGCGGGCCGTACTATGAGTACCCCTGCCTAGCATATGGATGTTATACACACTGGGACAGTCCTGGTTCAGGGGCAGACTCTGAACAGGAACTACGTCACATGCGGAGTGGTGTTAGGGTGTGGTTAGTGTTGAGTATGAGATGATGCATGGTGCATTAGTGTATGCTGAGAAATAAAGATGTGTTTAACTACAGCTCCTGTGTGGTGTACTTTATCTGCATGCTCCAGGTCAAATCACTCTACGACATCGGACCAGATTGCCTCAACTCTCGACTGTCCTTCTACACCCCCTCCCGCCAACTTCGCTCTTCCAGCCAAGCCTTCGCCACTGTACCTCGCATCAACAAGACCACCATGGGAGGCAGATCCTTTTCATACCTGGCTGCCAAAACATGGAACTCACTCCCCGCTTACCTTCGCCTCACCCAGAATCACCTAGCGTTCAGAAAGCAGCTTAAAACGTGGATATTTGACAAATAATCCTCCTCCCCTTCCTAAGCGCCTTGAAACCCTCTGGGTATGTAGTGCGCTATACAAATTTTATGACTTGACTTTATGACTAGGTCTGGGAAAGACGCTACATCTGACGACAAGTAGGGGATACGTGCTCCGAAAAAAACAAGGCTGCTCTACCTGAGAGTCTACAACGGTACGGCAAACTGTTCCTGCATGCTGCTCGTGCCTCAAATCTATGCAAAGCAGTCTGAGACTATGACATGTGAAGTCAAGGCTCTACGTCACATGCGGGGATGTGTTAGGGTGTGGTTAGTGTTGAGTATGAGATAATGTGCAGTGCGTGAGTGTATGCAGAGAAATAAAGAAGCTCCTGTGTGATCTACTTTATCTGCAAACTCCAGGTCTGGTGAAGACACTACTGTTCCTGGGTGTTCCTGTGGACCAGAGGGGCCTACTTTCCACTACTTAATGCTGGCGGCCATACTTTTCCTGTTACTTTGGAAGATTACATTTGCTTCAAGAGACTACTGGAAGCCCTTCAGCTTCTTTATGAGTCATAGATCTCGATGACCAGGAGGCTCTATCTATCCATCCGAAAAGTCAGGGATGGGAACGAATGTCTCTTTCTAGTCCTTATATCTGGGTAATACAACTTTTGGGTAAAATGAGTTTCAGAACTGTCAATTGTTGGAGGTCAGCAGTCACATTCAGTCTCATCAGGAAGATCTGATTGACAGCCAAGTTTCTGGAGAGCATTTACCTGAAGAAACATTTTCCACAATGGTCTTAAAAGAAAACAAGGCAATGCCCCTGTCCATGAGATGGCCAATCCATGGTGATGTGCACCTGAATCACTGGTCCTGCAAGCAGACCATGCTCCTGTGTCTGATTTCCTCTATAAGAGTCGCAGATGCACAGGTCTAGGGCATTGCAAACAAGTACTATTCTCCAGAAGGAGTTTGCTACATCCTGACTGCAAGGACTAAGGGCCATTATTTATGAAAGGGTTGCATCACGTTTGCACCGCTCAACGGGGTGCATTAGCAACGCAACCCTAAAATGCAAATTATCAAGCCATGCAAAGCCACCTTGCTTGACTCTGATTGACTTGATATAATCCAGAGTAACGCAACGCAGCGTAGATCGCTACGTTGTCTTACTCTGCCTAAGGGAGGCATTCCATGGCTGGTGCGTGGGCGTTCCCATGCAAAAACCATGGATTTTGACGCATTCCTGGATTTGCCATGAGTGGTTGACCTGGGAAAGCGCCAAAACTGCGACGCATCCCCAGGAGAGGTGTAACAAGGAGAAATATGTTTATTTCTCTTCACATTTTTCTCTTTCTATTTTTATTTATTTTTATTTATTTGCAAGCTTGTATCGCGCTAGGAATCGACTTCCAGAGGAGTATCTCCGCGCCTTTGGCATCATCTGAGAGCAAAAAGGGCCCAGTCATTTATGCTTCCTCCCTAGAAGGTTAGCTTAGTCGCGAAAAAGGAAAGTTTTTAATTTTTTTCTGAAAGGAAGATGTTCTCTGCATAATCTGATTTCCATAGGGAGATCATTCCACAGCTGCGGGCCGGCCACTGATAAGGCCCTTCCTCCTTGTCTTGTCTTCTTGAACCTTGGGACACATAACAATTCTTGATCTCCTGATCTCAGAGATCTGGAGGGAACGTATAAGTTGAATTTTTTTGTCAAGTAGTCTGGTCCTTTCCCAGTGAGGCATTTATGGATGATGCAGCATGTTTTAAACCTCACCCTCTGTTTCACTGGGAGCCAGTGAAGTTTGGTTAACAGGGGTTTCGATGGAGTCCGAGCCGGGACGTTAAGAACAAGACGTGCAGCAGTGTTTTGCACAACCTGCAGTCTTGCAATAAGTCTATGGGCCTCATTTATGAGAAATGACGCATCGCTGAGTGAAAGCAGCGATGCGTCACTTCTCAGTGCGCACTCCTTGCGACATACCTGATGCGTCATATTTATAATATGACACATTATGTCGCAAGGAGTTACAGATACATCAGTATTTCTGACGTATCTGTATGGCGCAAAAGTGACGCATTGCTGGAGTGTGTCACAATAGCGACGCAACTCTAGCAATGCGTCCTTTCACATGGGGTAAGCCCCATGTGAAAGGGCCTGCGTCAGTCTTACACCTGCTGTGAGGCAGGCGCAAGAGTTTGACGCAACGGTGTCCTAGAAGTGACGCAGTGAAATCTCATAGATTTCACTGCGTCACTTCTACGAAGCTTTTTGCGGGGAAACCCCCCCGCATATATTATACCTGACGCAGGTATAATGTAGCGCAGGGGTTTACAAAGTGACGCATCTACCTAGATGCGTCACTTTGTAAATATGGTGCAACAAGGCACATTTTTTACGCTGCTGGTGCGTCACAAAAAGTGACGCACCGGCGGCGTAAAAGTGACGCACGGCCTCATAAATGAGGCCCCATGTGTGCTGCATTCTGCCTCAGGGGATTGTTTAGTGCAGGAAGGTGTCCCTTCCTACACAAAAACAATCCTGCTTACAATGCAGCCCCCTTTGAGGAAAAACAGCCCAAATTACAACCGATGCCCAGGCTGCTGGCACAAGACGCCTCTTAGTTCCCATTTTGATCAGTTACCAAATAAAGAGACGGGCGCTGGGAGCGGGAGTGCAAGAACAGATTTTTATTTCTCATGAGGAGAGCCTGTCATTTCGGACACGCGCACAATGTCTTCAAGAAGTTTCTCTGAGGCTCCGTCTTTTATACACAGGTTTATGATGTACAAACATTCCTTATTGCAATAAAGAAACTTTGAAGTACGAAAAGGCACGTTTGGAATCCCAGCTTCAGGCCTATTCCCATACCTGTCGCTCGGATGTCGTTTCCCCTCCCAAATGTAACATGTGATTGTAATCTTGCAGCCGGACATTCCAACAGGACACGAGGGCAAGAGGGGGGTGGTCAGATCTAAGGTTGGGCAGGCGATAAGATCGGGCACTTCAGTTGGTGTATCACGTTTTGCTATGCGGGGCCAGAGGGGTACATCCATGAGGCCTTGTTTTATGACTTGGGACCGGGTCGAGAGGCCAGGTGTAGCGGGGGGGGGTCATCAGAAGAGGGGAAGGGTGTTCCTGGGAGGAATGCAGGGGGTGTCGGTCAGGCAGGGGTGTCACTTTTAGAGCAGGGTCGCGCAGAGGGAGAAGGTTTTATGGCCTATGCATGAGAGAGCGGGGGTGTTCAACGGGGGGGGGGTGCTGGGGATTTTAACAAACGGGCAGAGAGGCCTTGGTGCCTAAAATGGCTGTCGTGTACGTGTGTGCATGGGCCTATGCTGGCGGGATGAGGCGGTCAATGCTTTGCGGTATTCGTTCTGCTTACAGCGAGGGGTATGGTGAACACAAATGAACGCCGCTTATGTACATATACATTGTCATTTTCCACAGTCGCCGCTTTTTAACATAAGTTAGTTCATTTCCGTGTTTATCATAACTGACGGGGTGTACATATAGCCATGTGTGGTCAATGAAATAGCGTTTGTCAATACTGGCGGATTGCATATAACCATGTGCAGTCGATGCGATAGACGAGGTGCAATACATATGAATTTACATTTGTCGTGTTATATATACGAGTCTAGAAATCGGTATACAACTCAGTCGGAGTCAATCAAGGAAATGTTCCGACACATTATGGAACCATGTTCTGACTCTCTCTCCGGCGGTATCAATGTACAGTTAAAAGTGACCGATGAAACATTTTGAAAGCAATACAAAGTGGTTGAGGGAGGAATTCAGTTCAATACAAGCAAGTAGTCAGGGGGGGTAGAAAGTTCAAAAAGGGGAGGGGGGGGTCTTCGCCACATTGTCTTTTTAGCAGCGAGCCATCACTGGTAGGCTCTAGTAGTTCGTTTTCTTCCGTTGGCGCTGTTGAGCACCGGCGGTGGAGCTATAGGTCCAGCTCGGATCCATCCTTACACGTCGCAGGGTGCGATGTGTCCTCTGCTGTTAGACCACAGTCCTGTTTCCTAACTAATCTTTTTTTAAGGGTGCCTCATGCTGGGCACCTGCATTTCTTTCTCCTTCCGTGGCAAACCCTATTCTACCTAAATGCTGTTCTTCTTCTCTGAGCCAAAATCCAAGTGAAAAAAGGGGGGTTGTCGGATAATCGAGGGAAGAGAGGGCGGAGTGGGATCAGATCTTTGAGACAAACCAAGGGAGCAAAGGATAACGAGCAGGCAGGCCCATCAATCGGGCTCAAAGGGGCGGGGACTTCTGGCACGCGTGGGTCAGCAAGCAGAGGGCTTCAAGGCAGTCCTCCATCCTTTCATTTTCCGTGTTTGAGAGTGGTGCCTCGTCCCGCGTCTCGTTGCTCTGCGGCTCCACCTTTGGTCGAGGTCACATGTGTTTCATGATCTGCAGCTAGGCTGTGCGTCACGTCCGGCCCCTCTCCTCCGGTGATTGTGTATCTTTGAATGGGTACAAAACAGGTTTTAGAGAACTGGCAGGAGAAGACATTTACACATTTCAATTCCGCCCCCAATCTTAAGTAGTTGGGGATACGTTCATCGGTCACGGTCAGAAGTTATCACTATGGAGTATGTATGCGGGCATTTCTACTGAGTTTGTACTAAGTCTATTTGGCGTTTATTCATGACGTATATGGAGAGAAGTCAGACTCTTATCAAGTGCATATTCCATTAAACTCGAAATCGGATCCTTCGGTAGAGACTCGTCTTTCTAACCCAAGCCCTGGCAGTCTTCTATCATCATGAGAGAGGGACAGAGGCTAAACATTCTTTTCTCGGGGAGCAACGGTTAATCAGGGTCATCAGTTATACTTCGGGATATGGAGCTGGGGTCAATCGGGAGAAACGAGGACGCTTTGGACATCCGTACTTGGGTGCAGAGAGGTGGGGCAATCTGGGCATTGGGTATTGTGTTTCTAACGGACTGAGAACAGAAGGCCACTGACATATAGTCCCCCTATAAAAAAAGGGCCAGATTAGGGGACATCAGTCGTCTTACCTGTCCTTTCCTTCTTAGCCAATTCAAGTTCCATCATTTTACAGAAAGGAGAGGTAGTAATATGGCAAATTACAATTGTTTTAGTTTCTGTCAATTTTGCCGAACACCTTTGTGTTCGAAAACCAATTAGGCTTGTGCCGGCGGGGCACAACGTTACCACACAAAGGAAGAGGGAACAGGGGGACCCTCAGAGAGAGAGAGAGTCGTCCACATTTTAAACGAACTATTCGGTACACGTACGACATGGAGAGAGAGAGAGAAAGAGAGAGAGAAACGTGTACAATAATAGGCCATTTAGTGCGCACACAACACAGAACAGCAGGGGTCAAGTTATATAGAAACACAGGCTGAGGGACGACGTAGATCCATACATTACGTACACATGAATTCAGGCGGGGGGAATAGTACATGTATTATATACAAAAATCCAAGACAAAACAGAACAGTACTTGGCCAAAAAGATTTCTTCCTGCATGCTGCGCATCCTTAGTATCCTACTTAATTCATCTGGCTGCCTTTGCTGGTGGCCTCGGTTGCAAATACTTACACCCTTGTCAATTGTTCGGGAACTAACCTGGTCGGGCTAATACTCACGGTGGGATCTTCGAATCATTTTTAGCGAATGGGTATCCGGGCCGAGGCAACGGAGGGTGTCAGTCGGGAGAACAATGGGGCAGCTTTGAGTTTCATGTCTATGAGGGTGCAAGAAGGAGGCGGTAAATCTTAAACATTGACAATATTCCTAGTCTTCCAAGAGGAGGGTACTTGGGTAAACCTCACCCCGGAATATTCCTGAACCTTTCCCTATTTAGTTACCGTATGAATTTACTCATGGGTGCACGTCATTCTTGGTTGCATTATTTGGGGTGCCGGTTGGAGTCATATTTTGTCATACTGCAATAACCCGCCAAGTTTCTGCTTCAGGTCCCCCTTCCAGTCGCTGGGTTCAGAGAGAGAGAGACAGTCGTTTCTAAGTAAGGGAGTGCTATATCTTTGTTTGTTCGTCGTGTATAGGCACCATGTTCAGACCCCTTTTCCCCATTCCATCGGTCGTTCGATCATCACTTAAGTCATACATAAAACATTTCTCTTATCAATCCAAACGTGTGCAACGTGTATTCAGTCGAGCTATACATATCAGGGCATACACGCGTGCATTCATATCACACAAATTCGTCACGTTCTCAGGGGCAGTCCCCATAGATAATATACAATTTTTCCGTGCGGAACCATGGCGTGTTGCTTAGGTCTTCTCCATACTTTAGTCGACGTTCCGATGTGACCTGCAGAAAGAAGGGAAGAAGAAGGGGTGGGGGCAGCGTTTTAAAACACATCAGCGCGCATAAACCCGAAAATGCTTTTACTTACCACATACTCGACCTATCTCCGCGGGATGCAGTCCCTTTCATCTCGGCGTTTACGCCCAGAGGGACCGGTAGTGCGGGAGAGATAATCATTGATGGACTGTGTATTGCATAGATCGCCCAAGTGTGGTATTACGGATCGTGTGTAGGGAAGGGTCAAAACAAAGGGCAGTCAGTGTAAAGTGGGGGGTGAACTCGTGCTCTCCTTCAAGGAGGAGGGATGGTCTATAGTGGTACAGGGTCGTTTTTGTTCATTAGGCACGGAAACTAGAGGGGCTAGGTGGCATTCCTTCGGAGTGGCTTAGGGGCATCTGAAACAACTTCCCTGATACATGTGGCACATAAAGTAAAGGCTAAATACCGGGACCTTTATCGATTGCTTTACGTTGCACAAAAATAAAAACCCACACACACACTAACCTGGACCATTCACATTTGCAATATTTCTGTGTACTTTGCTTTTTATCCTTTAAGTAATCGAGTTGCTTCATTTCACCTGTATTTTACTTACATCGGAAACAGTGGCCATTTATTCGAAACTTACCAATCTAAGCGCTACAACTATGTTTGTTTTTAAAAAAAAACCTTTATTTAAAAATGTTTGGCGCACAAATACGGGCCTACAACCACGTGGGCCGGCCACGGTGCAGACTGGAACTGTAAATGAGGGGATATTTATTTGAGAACGGAGTCGGTGGTCGTTCATTTCATAAAGGTGCGACAAGTGCAATAAAATCATATCGAAAATTCATTGTGGGCAAGTACCATAAGTGTCAAAAATTCGAACTTTCAATAATACGGTAATCAATGACGCGTCAGAACTTAATATCAATTCATTGTCTGAATGTTCAATCAGTACCCATCCCCTCCCGCCATGCGCTTAAAAAACTGCATACATATCTCATGATATCAAGGCTGAGCAACCGGAACACAACAGGGAGTTGCGAGTTTCATTTGTACCGGCGCCATTTTGGGTGAGGTCAGGCAGGTCCAAGTATAGTCAAAATGTCTCCACCAACTCGTGGTTGGACCAGAGCCTCTTTCGGCAGTCCAAAAGTTTCGTTAAAGGGCAACAGAAGGGGCCGGCGATATGAACCATCAGTAAAAAAGGGGGGGGGGGGGTGCAACAATCTTTCCTACCGGGTCATACTGGTGTTCCACCGGAACTGATCAAATTGGTAGTCTGCAGGATTTTGGTCATTCAAACTGAGGCTGGCGCCAGCATGAGAGCGCCAACGTCTCGTGGCTACGTCTTGGTCGTTCCGCGGGCAATCATGGCAGTCATTCCCCATCGGGGGGTGGGGGGGGGGGGGGGGGTCGGGGGCCCCTGCAGTTCTCATAGAATCTTCAAAGCTGAGGAGAACGCTTCTGGACGGGGGACTCATTTTCTAGCTGACAAGCGACCAGGCCAACTTTGCACGCCAGGCCCAATCCTGCAGAGTCGACCGCCATTTTATGAGTTCCGCGGCAACCGGCAGTCGCTGGATCGCAAGAGCAGACGGACTCCAGCCTGTCGGGCGTGGGGTTGCACCGCAAGAGGGGTGGGCGCAACTCAGCTTGGTGGGTGAGGCGCAGGGGTGCAGCGCTGTGTCCCAAGAGTGGGAGGAACTCAGCTGGTTCGGGCGAAGCGCCGTTGTATCGCAACAGTGGACGAACCCTTGTCGGGTGAGTGGAGCGTCGCTGCACCGCAAGAGTGGACGAACCCTTGTCGGGTGAGTGGAGCGTTGGGGGTGCAGCTGAGGGGCCTCCACCTGGGGAGGTGGGAGAGGCTCGTCCGCGCCTCTCCCGCCTCTCCCTCCCAGTGCACCCCACGCCTTCTCCTGGCGCTGACATTCGTGATGGCCGGACCAGGCGATGAGAGAGGGGGGGGTCGGAGGCATAAGCAAGACATCCCCCCCCCCGTGGCCTGCAAGGCGCCAGAAGAGGAGGATGGGAAGACCAGTACATTCCGGGCCATCCACCCCACGACCTCTCCGGCCGATGGCGGCCAGCCGGGCCTCGCCCTGCACGTGTCGAGGTCTCGTCTTCCGGATGGGCGTAACCGTGGACCTGTTGCACTTCGGGAGCTTCCGGAATGGGGGTAGGTATCTGCTGACTTGTATCTATCTTATGTTACCGTTATTGGGCGTGGCGGGCGGTGGGACAGACATGTTTGGAGCAGTGAGGGGCGGCGGAGCCTAGCTACCTTGTGGCTGCCGCGATGTCAAGCTTGGCTTCTCTCACCACTTTCATGTGTCTTATTGCGGGCTATTTCTAACGTTTCTTATTTGTAGCAAAGTAAAAAAAAAACTCATCAGTGGCCTACTGATTTTGCTCGATTTCTTTTTCCTTCCTTTTCTAGTGTGTTTCGTGCTAAAGTTTCTGTTAACAGGATACGGTGATTAGTTCGTATTTTACATAAGTCCTTTTTATTAGGGGCGCCCTCCGGTTGAGCCAGATGATCTACCTCTAATAAATGGTCCGGGTGGAACTAGTTTACCAATCAGTGGGGAGTAGATAGGCATGACATATTACAACGGGGGACAAAGGTCCGCATTACCTACCCTTCACTACTTGCAAAGACTAGACAGAATATTTCTATTCCACGTTATTTGCAAACAGAGAATACCTCAAAAGAACTATTCCTTGAACAATAAATGTCCAGACAATCAATCAATCAGTGGGGAGAAAAACAGGCATGACGGATTACAACGGGGGACAAAAGTCCGCATTACCTATCCTTCGCAATCTGCAAAGGGAGACAGAATATTCCTATTCTTCTCTGTTTGTAGACAGGGAATATCTCAAAAGCGCGATAATCGATAAAAATCGATAACAAACAATCAGTGGGGAGAAAAATAGGCATGACGGATTACAATGGGGGACAAAAGTCTGCATTACCTACCCTTCGCTATCTGCAAAGGGAGACAGAATATTCCTATTCTTCCCCATTTGTAGACAGCGAATGTCTCAAAGAGCAACAGAGCAACCAATCAATCAGTGGGGAGAAAAATAGGCATGACGGATTACAACGGGGGACAAAAGTCCGCATTACCTATCCTTCACTATTTGCAAAGAGAGAGGAACGTTCCTATTCGTCGCTGTTTGCAAACAGAGAATGTCTCAAAGAGAACCAATACTTCAAGTAGCAACCAAGGCTAAATGAACCAATCAATAAACAATACCAGTATTTAAATACCGATTCCAATATAAACAATCAATCAATCAGATGGATAAAGCCATCCTATCAATCAGACGTAAACACGTCCTACTTAACCTTACCCGGACCGGACCGTGTGGACAGTTCTTCGCCTTCCCTTTCCAGCGCCCTATCGTTCTCTTACTCCATGTTTTTACCGCAGCTTTCCTGTGGGATCCCAGTCAGGACAGTAGGTCGCTTGAGAGAGGTCCGTTCGGAATCGGTGAAGTTCATTCAATCGGCAGCCGGACGAGGGCCCTCTCAAGGCAGGTATACTCCAATCGTTCAGATGTTCACCCCATCGTCTGGACCTCTCTTACCGGACCTTATGTCGCTGATGGGCCCCGCGTTGGGACGCCAATTGAGGAAAAACAGCCCAAATTACAACCGATGCCCAGGCTGCTGGCACAAGACGCCTCTTAGTTCCCATTTTGATCAGTTACCAAATAAAGAGACGGGCGCTGGAAGCGGGAGTGCAAGAACAGATTTTTATTTCTCATGAGGAGAGCCTGTCATTTCGGACACGCGCACAATGTCTTCAAGAGGTGCTCTAACAAGTTTCTCTGAGGCTCCGTCTTTTATACACAGGTTTATGATGTACAAACATTCCTTATTGCAATAAAGAAACTTTGAAGTACGAAAAGGCACGTTTGGAATCCCAGCTTCAGGCCTATTCCCATACCTGTCGCTCGGATGTCGTTTCCCCTTCCAAATGTAACATGTGATTGTAATCTTGCAGCCGGACATTCCAACAGGACACGAGGGCAAGAGGGGGGTGGTCAGATCTAAGGTTGGGCAGGCGATAAGATCGGGCACTTCAGTTGGTGTATCACGTTTTGCTATGCGGGGCCAGGGGGGGTACATCCATGAGGCCTTGTTTTATGACTTGGGACCGGGTCGAGAGGCCAGGTGTAGCCGGGGGGGGGTCATCAGAAGAGGGGAAGGGTGTTCCTGGGAGGAATGCAGCGGGTGTCGGTCAGGCAGGGGTGTCACTTTTAGAGCAGGGGGAGAGGGTTTTATGGCCTATGCATGAGAGAGCGGGGGTGTTCAACGGGGGGGGTGCTGGGGATTTTAACAAACGGGCAGAGAGGCCTTGGTGCCTAAAATGGCTGTCGTGTACGTGCGTGCATGGGCCTATGCTGGCGGGATGATGCGGTCAATGCTTCGCGGTATTCGTTCTGCTTACAGCGAGGGGTATGGTGAACACAAATGAACGCCGCTTATGTACATATACATTGTCATTTTCCACACCTTGCACCATGGTGCAAGAGTGCCTTTGTTGGCGCTCGGCAGCACATTGTGCGCCAGCGCTGGGAAAGGGCAGGAGAGTGCCATATTGTGTTAAATATGGCGCACTCCTGCCCTTTTCCTGTCATGCAGTGCAGCATGGTGACTTGCTGCGCTGCGTGACATATTGGTAAATATACCCCGAAGAGCACAGCGTCCTCTATTTCCTATCTTCACTTCAATACCATTCTTAGCCGTGCTTTTAGCGTTCTCGAAGGAATACGAGTGATGGTCATTCGTATTTGCACTTTGCATTCCATCAGGAGACTTTCCTTCTAAGTGCTACACTGACTGTTACAACATTGGTTACTTTATCCTGGCGGAGGCTGGCACTGAAGATGTTCTTTTCTAGGTCCATTTTGCTAGGGCGGTTCTACATATGGCACACCAGAATCTGCCCCATTGCAACCAGCATTTAGAATGATGCATGTGCCCCTATGTGTCTCATTCCCGGTTTGGCTTGGTTGGTATAAAACTAGACCAAAGCTGTGATATTGTGGCTGGCGACGTAATATGCCTTTGGCATTAGTAAGCTCAGCATGAGTAGCACTTGCTAATCCTATGCTTAAAGTCTCTGCTGGAATTGGCGAAATTCAATACTTTTCTATCCAGGTCTGGATACCATTTGAGTTTCTCCTATGGGCAAGAACGCTGCTAGGAAAACAGACATTTATGGAGGGCAGATTTCGAACTTCGGAAATGTTGATGCGAATAAAGGAGCAGCTCTCCAGCTAGAGAGAGAGCGAACTGCTTAGCGTTTCCAGGGATTATGGATGTGGGTGGGCTACCTACCAAAAACACAACACACACACGCCACACACAGACAGACACACACACACGCACGCCACACACAGACAGACAGACACACAGACACACACAAACACACACACACACACACGCCACACACACAGACACTCACAGAAACACAGACATACACACATACATACACGCACACACCTACGTGCGTGCACACACGGGGCCCTATTCACAGAACTAACTTAAGTCAAAATCCTAAACTTACTACCATTTTGGTTTTCACAGAAGATACTTACTACCATTTTGGTATTCACAGAAGACACTTACTCATTTTGGTATTCACAGAAGGCACTTACTCATTTCGGTATTCACAGAAGTTAGGAGTCCTAACTTTAGGACGGATCACTGAAAGAATATCGACTGAAAGAATATCGACCATCAAAAATATCGTTGAGAAAATATCGACAGTCAAAATATCGAGTTTCTATCTACAAACTAGTAAGTACAAAAATATCGAGTTAAAAATATCGTTTACAAAAATATAGTTGTAAAAAATATCGTATTTACTAAAAACAGTGTTAAATTAAATTAATATTAATACTTAATTACTAAAATATACTTAAAATTACTTAAATTAACTTATAATAATGAAATAATTAATGAAAGTTAAATAAATATTTTTTATTTCATATTTATTAAACATATATATATAGTAATAAAATATAGTAAAATAATACCCAAAAACTGAAAACTGACCCTGAACCCTAAAAATACCCCTTTACCCAAAAACTGAAAACTGACCCTGAAACCTAAAAATACCCCTTTACCCAAAAACTGAAAACTGACCCTGAACCCTAAAAATACCCCTTTACCCAAAAACTGAAAACTGACCCTGAACCCTAAAAATACCCCTTTGCCCAAAAACTGAAAACTGACCCTGAACCCTAAAAATACCCCTTTACCCAAAAACCCAAAACTGACCCTGAACCCTAAAAATACCCCTTTACCCAAAAACACAAAACTAACCCTGATCCCTAAAAATACCCCTTTACCCAAAAACCCAAAACTGACCCTGAACCCTAAAAATAAAAACGATATTACTTCACTTACCTTAAAAACGATATTACTTCACTTACCTTAAAAACGATATTTTGGCTGTCGATATTCTGTCCTGTCGATATTTTCTCCAAACGATATTTTGGAGTCGATATTATGTCCAAACGATATTTTGGAGTCGATATTATGTCTGTGTACCCTTTAGGACTTCTAAACTGAGAAAAATCCTAACTTTAAGACTTTCGGTATTCACAGAAGGCATTTAGGAGCCCTAAAGTTAGGACACCTAACTTCTGTGAATACCGAAATGAGTAAGTGCTTTCTGTGAATACCGAAATGAGTAAGTGCCTTCTGTGAATACCAAAATGGTAGTAAGTTTAGGATTTTGTCTTAAGTTAGTTCTGTGAATTGGGTCCACACACCCTAATTTACTGAAGTTTGACTACAGCGCAACTTTTCATAGTGTTGAATAGTAAATGGCAGGGGTGTGGGCACATGAAAGTAGACCTGAGCATATAAGTTGGTTGTTTAGACGTATGCTGGGGTTTGTGTTGGCGTAATTGTGGTTCTGTGTGTACATCATGATTCCTCTATTGCACATGCAACTACTTTAGTAAAGTTTAAATGTAATACATCTGACCAAATTATTCGATTCGATTCAAATAACTATATTCGACCAAAGAAGGCCATAAATACAAATGCATATAACAAGGTGAAAACAAGCAATCAATGCATTTATTTATTTCTTTGGAGTTTTATATAGCATGAACAAGACGCTTTCGGGTGACAGAGCCTTATACCGGAATAATGAAGGAAGGTGTGACACAAAATGGTAGGCAATATACAAAAGCATAGCATAAGTCATGAGAACAAAATTTCCATGAGCAAATGGTGAGAAGAGAGATAGGAACATGTAGTCAGTCATAAGTACTGACATGAGCAAAGTCCGAAGGCGTGGCAAGAGGCAGCGACAAACAAGCAAGAAAGGGTTGCTCATGAGGAGAGTGAAGAATTAACTGGATAGTAGAGTTTTCACATCTTTCCTGAAGATGGATGTGGATTGGTTGCATCTGATCTTGGGAAGGAGAGAGTTCCAGATTGTGGGGGCAATTCCGGAGAAGGATCGGTTGTCCGTGTTCTTTTTGTTACATTTTTGTAGCTTTAGTCATAGGGTGTTTGTGCTTCTGGAACATCTGCTTCCATCCAATAGGGTCAGTTTCTGGGTCAAGTCAGAAGGGGTGTTGTGATGCATCACTTTATGGGCCATATATGCAATTTTGAGATGGATCCAAGCCTCATAGGGTAGCCATTTCAGTGGTTGGAGGTTGGGGTGATGTGATCACTTTTTTTAGATCCTGACTGCTCATTCATAGTAGCCTTCAGCAGAGTAAGTGTGGTATTTGGGAGGCCCACAAGGGTAGCACTACTATAATCTAATTTATACAACACAAGTGCTTGAACCGCAGTTTCGAGGTCAGCCAGCGGGAGGAAAGGTTTTAGTTTCCTTAAAGCATGCAGTTGTAGGTTATATCCTTTGGTGGCGGCACTGATGTGCTTTTGCATGGAGAGGGCATTGTCCAATATAATATGTAAGGATTTTACGGAGTCAATGATGTGAGGGGTACAGCTGAATGCAGTGAGATGTAGTAGCCAATCTTTGATACTATGGGCGATGATGGGCGGTGAGATCATTAAGAATTCTCTTTTGAGGGCTTTAAGTTTGAGGTGGGTACCAGTCAGGCAATGTTATGCTTTAGTCAAGTTGTTATTGAGGATATTGATGTCTTCGGGAGAGATGATTTTCATGATGTAGAGCTGAGTGTTATCCTCATATATTTGGTAGGAAATATGTGGGAGGTCGAGGATTTTGGTTAGGGGCTCCATGCATAGATTAAACAATGTTGGGGAGAGAGTAGAATCTACAAACATACAACAGGTTCAAAAGAACACAGAAAATTAGAGAAGAGAGAAAACAAATTAAAACACCATAAAAGTTACAGCAATAAAATTAATCAAGATGAACCAACAGACCAGACATACAAATGCACTGACAATTATGTAGCCTTAACATTGCTTGCCTCAAGGGTCATAGTAAAATGATGTACCTAATACATAAAAATTGATGCATAAAGTGGCAAAAGTGCAAAAAAGTGCAGGATAAATTATACAAAAGTTGAACTTCTGGATGCGCAGCTAAGCTTGTTGCGTGCCAGACTAAATCAAGAGAGGCCACCATAAAGTGCTCGCAATGCATCATCTTTCGATCTTCTGCTATCTTCACTGTCTTCGCCATCCCTGGACACGTGTTTCGGGGTATCAACCCTCGTCAGCAGGGATAGGCCGTGTACTGGCGTTGCCGATGGCTGCCAATATCTGCCAGGTATAGTACCACTCAGGCGCGTAGGTGCGGGATCCCAGGCTCGTCAGCCCACTGCTCACGGGAGCTTTAAAGTTACAAATGGGGGTGGGGTCACACACTACTCACACACCGGCGGTGTCGCCCCGAAGGACTCTGGTCAATGTAGTAAAGTGTTCGCAATGCATCATCTTTCGATCTTCTGCTATTTTCACTGTCTTCGCCATCCCTGGACACGTGTTTCGGGGTATCACCCCTCGTCAGCAGGGATAGGCCGTGTACTGGGGTTGCCGATGGCTGCCAATATCTGCCAGGTATAGTACCACTCAGGCGCGTAGGTGCGGGATCCCAGGCTCGTCAGCCCACTGCTCACGGGAGCTTTAAAGTTATAAATGGGGGTGGGGTCACACACTACTCACACACCGGCGGTGTCGCCCCTAAGGACTCTGGTCAATGTAGTAAAGTGTTCGCGGTGCATCATCTTTCGATCTTCTGGTATCTTCACTGTCTTCGCCATCCCTGGACACGTGTTTCGGGGTATCACCCTTAGGGGTGATCCCGCTGGTGTACTAGCAGTGTGCGACCCCATTTTGGTGAATGTTTATGCTCCTTGGAGCTTTGAGCTGACGAGCTCGGGACCCCGCACCTGCGCGCCTTTGTGTGGTACTATACCTGGTAATATTTGACAGCACGCAGCAACCCCAGAAGATAAGAAGATGGCCTAATCCCTGCTGATGAGGGGTAAATACCCCGAAACACGTGTACAGGGATGGCGAAGATTTGAAGATACGCGAGAATTCGAAAGAAGATGCATCGCAGAGAACAGTACTACAGTTACCATGGTCCTTAGGGGTGATCCCGCTGGTGTACTAGCAGTGTGCGACCCCATTTTGGTGAATGTTTATGCTCCTTGGAGCTTTGAGCTGACGAGCTCGGGACCCCGCACCTGCGCGCCTTTGTGTGGTACTATACCTGGTAATATTTGGCAGCACGCAGCAACCCCAGAAGATAAGAAGATGGCCTAATCCTTGCTGATGAGGGGTAAATACCCCGAAACACGTGTACAGGGATGGCGAAGATTTGAAGATACGCGAGAATTCGAAAGAAGATGCATCGCAGAGAACAGTACTACAGTTACCATGGTCCTTAGGGGTGATCCCGCTGGTGTACTAGCAGTGTGCCATTTTGGAGAATGTTTATGCTCCTTGGAGCTTTGTGTTGACGAGCTCGGGACCCCGCACCTGCGCGCCTTTGTGTGGTACTATACCTGGTAATATTTGGCAGCACGCAGCAACCCCAGAAGATAAGAAGATGGCCTAATCCCTGCTGATGAGGGGTAAATACCCCGAAACACGTGTACAGGGATGGCGAAGATTTGAAGATACGCGAGAATTCGAAAGAAGATGCATCGCAGAGAACAGTACTACAGTTACCATGGTCTTTAGGGGTGATCCCGCTGGTGTACTAGCAGTGTGCGACCCCATTTTGGTGAATGTTTATGCTCCTTGGAGCTTTGAGCTGACGAGCTCGGGACCCCGCACCTGCGCGCCTTTGTGTGGTACTATACCTGGTAATATTTGGCAGCACGCAGCAACCCCAGAAGATAAGAAGATGGCCTAATCCCTGCTGATGAGGGGTAAATACCCCGAAACACATGTACAGGGATGGTGAAGATTTGAAGATACGCGAGAATTCGAAAGAAGATGCATCGCAGAGAACAGTACTACAGTTACCATGGTCCTTAGGGGTGATCCCGCTGGTGTACTAGCAGTGTGCGACCCCATTTTGGTGAATGTTTATGCTCCTTGGAGCTTTGAGCTGACGAGCTCGGGACCCCGCACCTGCGCGCCTTTGTGTGGTACTATACCTGGTAATATTTGGCAGCACGCAGCTACCCCAGAAGATAAGAAGATGGCCTAATCCCTGCTGATGAGGGGTAAATACCCCGAAACACGTGTACAGGGATGGCGAAGATTTGAAGATACGCGAGAATTCGAAAGAAGATGCATCGCAGAGAACAGTACTACAGTTACCATGGTCCTTAGGGGTGATCCCGCTGGTGTACTAGCAGTGTGCGACCCCATTTTGGTGAATGTTTATGCTCCTTGGAGCTTTGAGCTGACGAGCTCGGGACCCCGCACCTGCGCGCCTTTGTGTGGTACTATACCTGGTAATATTTGGCACCACGCAGCAACCCCAGAAGATAAGAAGATGGCCTAATCCCTGCTGATGAGGGGTAAATACCCCGAAACACGTGTACAGGGATGGCGAAGATTTGAAGATACGCGAGAATTCGAAAGAAGATGCATCGCAGAGAACAGTACTACAGTTACCATGGTCCTTAGGGGTGATCCCGCTGGTGTACTAGCAGTGTGCCATTTTGGTGAATGTTTATGCTCCTTGGAGCTTTAAGCTGACGAGCTCGGGACCCCGCACCTGCGCGCCTTTGTATGGTACTATACCTGGTAATATTTGGCAGCACGCAGCAACCCCAGAAGATAAGAAGATGGCCTAATCCCTGCTGATGAGGGGTAAATACCCCGAAACACATGTACAGGGATGGCGAAGATTTGAAGATACGCGAGAATTCGAAAGAAGATGCATCGCAGAGAACAGTACTACAGTTACCATGGTCCTTAGGGGTGATCCCGCTGGTGTACTAGCAGTGTGCGACCCCATTTTGGTGAATGTTTATGCTCCTTGGAGCTTTGAGCTGACGAGCTCGGGACCCCGCACCTGCGCGCCTTTGTGTGGTACTATACCTGGTAATATTTGACAGCACGCAGCAACCCCAGAAGATAAGAAGATGGCCTAATCCCTGCTGATGAGGGGTAAATACCCCGAAACACGTGTACAGGGATGGCGAAGATTTGAAGATACGCGAGAATTCGAAAGAAGATGCATCGCAGAGAACAGTACTACAGTTACCATGGTCCTTAGGGGTGATCCCGCTGGTGTACTAGCAGTGTGCGACCCCATTTTGGTGAATGTTTATGCTCCTTGGAGCTTTGAGCTGACGAGCTCGGGACCCCGCACCTGCGCGCCTTTGTGTGGTACTATACCTGGTAATATTTGGCAGCACGCAGCTACCCCAGAAGATAAGAAGATGGCCTAATCCCTGCTGATGAGGGGTAAATACCCCGAAACACGTGTACAGGGATGGCGAAGATTTGAAGATACGCGAGAATTCGAAAGAAGATGCATCGCAGAGAACAGTACTACAGTTACCATGGTCCTTAGGGGTGATCCCGCTGGTGTACTAGCAGTGTGCCATTTTGGTGAATGTTTATGCTCCTTGGAGCTTTAAGCTGACGAGCTCGGGACCCCGCACCTGCGCGCCTTTGTATGGTACTATACCTGGTAATATTTGGCAGCACGCAGCAACCCCAGAAGATAAGAAGATGGCCTAATCCCTGCTGATGAGGGGTAAATACCCCGAAACACATGTACAGGGATGGCGAAGATTTGAAGATACGCGAGAATTCGAAAGAAGATGCATCGCAGAGAACAGTACTACAGTTACCATGGTCCTTAGGGGTGATCCCGCTGGTGTACTAGCAGTGTGCGACCCCATTTTGGTGAATGTTTATGCTCCTTGGAGCTTTGAGCTGACGAGCTCGGGACCCCGCACCTGCGCACCTTTGTGTGGTACTATACCTGGTAATATTTGACAGCACGCAGCAACCCCAGAAGATAAGAAGATGGCCTAATCCCTGCTGATGAGGGGTAAATACCCCGAAACACGTGTACAGGGATGGCGAAGATTTGAAGATACGCGAGAATTCGAAAGAAGATGCATCGCAGAGAACAGTACTACAGTTACCATGGTCCTTAGGGGTGATCCCGCTGGTGTACTAGCAGTGTGCGACCCCATTTTGGTGAATGTTTATGCTCCTTGGAGCTTTGAGCTGACGAGCTCGGGACCCCGCACCTGCGCGCCTTTGTGTGGTACTATACCTGGTAATATTTGGCAGCACGCAGCTACCCCAGAAGATAAGAAGATGGCCTAATCCCTGCTGATGAGGGGTAAATACCCCGAAACACGTGTACAGGGATGGCGAAGATTTGAAGATATGCGAGAATTCGAAAGAAGATGCATCGCAGAGAACAGTACTACAGTTACCATGGTCCTTAGGGGTGATCCCGCTGGTGTACTAGCAGTGTGCGACCCCATTTTGGTGAATGTTTATGCTCCTTGGAGCTTTGAGCTGACGAGCTCGGGACCCCGCACCTGCGCGCCTTTGTGTGGTACTATACCTGGTAATATTTGGCAGCACGCAGCAACCCCAGAAGATAAGAAGATGGCCTAATCCCTGCTGATGAGGGGTAAATACCCCGAAACACGTGTACAGGGATGGCCAAGATTTGAAGATACGCGAGAATTCGAAAGAAGATGCATCGCAGAGAACAGTACTACAGTTACCATGGTCCTTAGGGGTGATCCCGCTGGTGTACTAGCAGTGTGCCATTTTGGTGAATGTTTATGCTCCTTGGAGCTTTGAGCTGACGAGCTCGGGACCCCGCACCTGCGCGCCTTTGTGTGGTACTATACCTGGTAATATTTGGCAGCACGCAGCAACCCCAGAAGATAAGAAGATGGCCTAATCCCTGCTGATGAGGGGTAAATACCCTGAAACATGTGTACAGGGATGGCGAAGATTTGAAGATACGCGAGAATTCGAAAGAAGATGCATCGCAGAGAACAGTACTACAGTTACCATGGTCCTTAGGGGTGATCCCGCTGGTGTACTAGCAGTGTGCGACCCCATTTTGGTGAATGTTTATGCTCCTTGGAGCTTTGAGCTGACGAGCTCGGGACCCCGCACCTGCGCGCCTTTGTGTGGTACTATACCTGGTAATATTTGACAGCACGCAGCAACCCCAGAAGATAAGAAGATGGCCTAATCCCTGCTGATGAGGGGTAAATACCCCGAAACACGTGTACAGGGATGGCGAAGATTTGAAGATACGCGAGAATTCGAAAGAAGATGCATCGCAGAGAACAGTACTACAGTTACCATGGTCCTTAGGGGTGATCCCGCTGGTGTACTAGCAGTGTGCGACCCCATTTTGGTGAATGTTTATGCTCCTTGGAGCTTTGAGCTGACGAGCTCGGGACCCCGCACCTGCGCGCCTTTGTGTGGTACTATACCTGGTAATATTTGGCAGCACGCAGCAACCCCAGAAGATAAGAAGATGGCCTAATCCCTGCTGATGAGGGGTAAATACCCCGAAACACGTGTACAGGGATGGCGAAGATTTGAAGATACGCGAGAATTCGAAAGAAGATGCATCGCAGAGAACAGTACTACAGTTACCATGGTCCTTAGGGGTGATCCCGCTGGTGTACTAGCAGTGTGCGACCCCATTTTGGTGAATACTTAGAATTGTTATATGGTGGTTGCGTGATTTTGCACTGTCATATGACGTTTAATGTTTCTGTATTGTGGTAGTTGTGAGAATCACTATTGTTCGTGTTTGCATGTATTAAGATAAGGGTTTATAACTAGGGCTCCCAGTTTTATGGTAATTTCTTTTTTTACATTTCTGTCTGTATTTATCCATATTTATTTTTTGCAAAATGTATCTGTATTTATCAATATTTATTTAGAATTTTTTGAAAAAATGGAGCTGAAATTAGCATTTTTTGACATTTATTAAACCGATAAATATGCCCTCATGCTTGAATGTCTGCCAGGTTTCTATGCCGTGAACACCCGCTGAAGATAAATCAGTGCACTTATAAGAAAATATGAAAATTTCAATATCAACCTAGTGCATATCCACTGCTGTTTAAGCCTCTTTACTAACATTCTTTTCTTTTTTAGCCCCCTTACCTATCAAGCCACACACCTGTGGGCCTGACAGTCATGGCAGAGAGTATTTAGAATTACTCAAAAAGCAACTCAATTTCCGTTTTTATCCACATTTAAAAATAAATACAAACAAGAATACAAATGTTTTCTGTCTGTATTAATCTGTAAAAATCAGTAAAAACGGAAAACAGGGAGCCTTAATTATAGCCAATACTATAGAGCAACCCAACATGGCCAAATCCAGCCTAATATTATTCACACGGTGTGACACAGCCCAGGAATGGGGAAGCACCGTATCCGGAAGCAGAAACAAAGTGTCAACGGATGGACTGGTACATGTAGTTGAAGAAAGCAGAACATGAAGGAAGTTAGAGACAATCCGGGAATCACGGATAAAATACTGTGGGATCTGACAAACCCTTCATAAAGTGATGGACATGGCTTCATTTGAATGTTACATGGCTACGCATGTGATGAGGCTGGGAATGGGAACCTCTTCCGTCAATGTTGCCTTCTGTATATGCTAATGAATTTATTTCAGACAGTGCATTCCCTTATAATACAATGCACCATCTTACCAGCTCTATTTTGGAGAGATGGTCATTTTAGTATCATCGGCCTAATGGTGTAACTCTGCAGTACTGGGCCAAGTGGTTCCATGTAAAGGTTGAACAGTAGAAGATAGTGGTATGCAATGGGTGAGAGATGGGAGGTGAATGAGTTGATTTGGAATGCTTTTAGCTCACAATGGGGTATATTATCAAGAACGGCGTTAAAATTATCGCCGCTTCAGCTGCAGGAAACTGCCGCTTAAGCGGCGATAATGGGCTTGATAATATGCCCTTGTGAATTTCCATAGAAACCCAGGTTAACACCAGAACATGGGCTTCTATGGGAATTCACAAGGGCATATTATCAAGCCCATTATTGCAGCTAAAACGGCAGTTTCCTGCCGCTAAAGCGGCGATCATTTTAATGCCATTTTTGATAATATGCCCTAATGTTTTTATGTTGGCGATATTCATGTCTCCAGTCACTGGACTTTGGATTTTTAAATCTTGAGTTGCATTAATACAATGTACCAGATATAAAATTCTAATCAATATTTCTGTGATCATCTCCATGCTTGGAACCGTTCACAATCTCCCCCAGACTAATAATTAGATGACAATGTTTACTGCTCGCCATCCCTAAGCTTGTTCTGTAGGTCATAGGTCCCTCTTTCAATGGAATCAATATCACCAAGGTATGAGGACTGAGTTCACTGCTATCTACATTTAATAACACACTGTCATGATTTTATGGGAAGACCTAGAGACCTACACTGTATTACCTAATTTACTCTATTGACACTACAAAAAATACTACCAGCAACCATTTCCTCTCACGCAACAAAGCAATCAAATTTAAGATCACATTTCATTATATATATGATGTCTTCCATTGTAATATGTCCAGCTCCTGTGATGTCCATTGAACAAGATAAGCACAAGTTTCTCCTGATACTGTTTCTTTTATTGAGAATTGGTTTTATTCTTATGTTCCTGAAAGATGATGTATGGGGATAATTAGATTTGGAGGGGAAATGAGCATTTTATACATTAATTGTTACTAAAGCAAATTATAAGGTTCTAAACGGATTTCACTAGCAGGTTCTTTATCGCGCTCAATTTCTACATTTTTTTCTTCCTGCAAGGATTACTGAAAACAATGCGGGCTCCGGTGGTACAATGAGAGGCAATCGATGCAGTCACAGATCCTGAGCTGTGAAGGTGATCTCCACTGGAAGGTACACCTTCTTTGTCAAAATACATAGAGCAATCCCTTTCACACTCCTAATGTTAAGACAATCTTCATCTTTACTGCTGTGGTGTTGTAGATTCCTTATCTACAAATTAGAAAGTTCATTGATGTAGATATTTAATTCAGTGGCGGCTCGTGCAGATAAGCGCGGTGAGGCGGGCGTGGGTGGGAGAGGGGGTGAAAGTGACAAATGACGGAATAGGGAAAATAAAATAAATTAATAAAGCCACTTACTGTGCGCCCTTGGCATACTTCCCCAGGATAGATAAGGTTATGAAAGAGGCATGTACAGATGGTGCAGGCTTGTACCTCAACTCTTCTGCAAGTGGTCTTATTACATAAAGTGTTACAATCAAGAGAGAGTTAACCTTGAGTCATCTAGGGTGGGCCCACCGGATACATGGGAAATTACATTTTCCATTAACACTGTATATGAGGAGGGTGTCACAACCTTCAAGTCCCTCTTCCTTTCCTCTTTTGATTTTTACATTGTTACAGAAAGTGACATGATCTTGGGTTATGTTGGTGGGGATACACCTAGCCCAGTCAGCGCAGTTGCACCCAACAGTGAGTGTGCCCCGCTGTGATATCTAAGGCAGGGACGTAGCTATCAATAATGCAGTAGGTGCAGCACCATTGGTTTCCAGAACTGAGTGGTCTGTAAGAGTGTAGGGTGAGCGTGTACCTGTGTGAGTGCAGGGTGAGCGGTATGCCTTTGAGCTGCAAAGTGTTTAGAATGAGCAGCTTGGATGTTTGTGTTCAAGATGAAGTATGCACCTGTGTGAGTGGAGGGTATGCAGTCTTTCAGCAATTACCATGAGTGCAGGGTGACTGGAGCGTCTGCATGTGTGAGTGGAGAGTGAGCAGAGTATGAGCAGTGTTTCATTGATTACCGTGAGTGCGGGGTTACTGGAATGTCTGCATGTGTGAGTGGGGAGTGAGCAGTGTTTCATTGATTACCATGAGTGCAGGGTGACTGGAATGTCTGCATGTGTGAGTGGAGAGTGAGCAGTGTCTGAGCAGTGTTTCATTGATTACCATGAGTGCAGGGTGACTGGAATGTCTGCATGTGTGAGTGGAGAGTGAACAGTGTCTGAGCAGTGTTTCATTGATTCCCATGAGTGCATGGTGACTGCGATGTCTGCATGTGTGAGTGGAGAGTGAGCAGAGTCTGAGCAGTGTTTCATTGATTACCATGAGTGCGGGGTGACTGGAATGTCTGCATGTGTGATTGGAGAGTGAGCAGTGTTTCATTGATTACCATGAGTGCAGGGTGACTGGAATGTCTGCGTGTGTGAGTGGAGAGTGAGCAGTGTTTCATTGATTTCCATGAGTGCAGGGTGACTGGAATGTCTGCATGTGTGAGTGGAGAGTGAGCAGTGTCTGAGCAGTGTTTCATTGATTCCCGTGAGTGCAGGGTGACTGGAATGTCTGCATGTGTGAGTGGAGAGTGAGCAGGGTCTGAGCAGAGTTTCATTGATTCCCATGAGTGCATGGTGACTGCGATGTCTGCATGTGTGAGTGGAGAGTGAGCAGAGTCTGAGCAGTGTTTCATTGATTACCATGAGTGCGGGGTGACTGGAATGTCTGCATGTGTGAGTGGAGAGTGAATAGAGTCTGAGCAGTGTTTCATTGATTACCATGAGTGCAGGGTGACTGGAATGTCTGCATGTGTGAGTGAAGAGTGAGCAGAGTCTGAGCAGTGTTTCATTGATTACCATGAGTGCGGGGTGACTGGAATGTCTGCATGTGTGAGTGGAGAGTGAATAGAGTCTGAGCAGTGTTTCATTGATTACCATGAGTGCGGGGTGAATGGAATGTCTGCATATGTGAGTGGAGGAGGAGTGGAGTCTGAGCAGTGTTTCATTGATCACCATGAGTGCGGGGTGACTGGAATGTCTGCATGTGTGAGTAGAGAGTGAGCAGGATCTGATCAGTGTTTCATTGATTACCATGAGTGCAGGGTGTCTGAAATGTCTGCATGTGTGAGTGGATGGTGAGCAGAGTCTGAACAGTGTTTCATTGATTACCGTGAGTGTAGGGTGACTGGAATGTCTGCATGTGTGAGTGGATGGTGAGCAGAGTCTGAACAGTGTTTCATTGATTACCGTGAGTGCAGGGTGACTGGAATGTCTGCATATGTGAGTGGAGGAGGAGTGGAGTCTGAGCAGTGTTTCATTGATCACCATGAGTGCGGGGTGACTGGAATGTCTGCATGTGTGAGTAGAGAGTGAGCAGGATCTGATCAGTGTTTCATTGATTACCATGAGTGCAGGGTGTCTGAAATGTCTGCATGTGTGAGTGGATGGTGAGCAGAGTCTGAACAGTGTTTCATTGATTACCGTGAGTGTAGGGTGACTGGAATGTCTGCATGTGTGAGTGGAGAGTGAGCAGGATCTGAGCAGTGTTTCATTGATTACCGTGAGTGCAGGGTGACTGGAATGTCTGCATGTGTGA